>NW_024080920.1:952929-1434587 GCF_003009895.1 Hyaena hyaena
CAAAGGTTCCTTTTTTTTCTCCACACCCTCACCAATATGTTTCTTACGTGGTTTTTTTTTTTTTTCAGATATTTATTTATTTTCAGAGAGAAAGAGTGTGCTTGCAAGAGCACAGGGGAGGCGCAGAAAGAGAGGAAAAGACAAAAGATTGAGCCCTGCATCAATCTCACAAACTGTGAGATTATGACCTGAGTCGAAATCAAGAGTTGGATGCTTAACCAATTGAGCTACTCAGGCACCCCATCTTGTGTTTTTGAGTTTAGTCATTCAGACAGATATGAGGTGATATATCACTGGTTTTGACTTGCATTTCCCTGATGATTAGTGACACTGAACATCTTTTCATGTTCTGTCGGCTATCTGTATGTTTAGGAGCAAAATTTTTGTATGCTATTGAAATTAAGATGGTATTAAATGAACTACCACAGTTATTGATTATAATCCCTAAGGCAACCACTAAGAACTCAAAAACGGAATACCCATCATGCTTTAAAACACTCAAAAAGGGAAATTCCTCAATTTGGTAAAGGGTATTGATTTAAAAAACCCTAACTTGGGGCGCCTGGGTGGCTTAGTCGGTTAAGCGTCCGACTTTCGCTTAGGTCATGATCTCGCGGTTCGTGGGTTCGGGCCCCGCGTCGGGCTCTGTGCTGACTGCCAGCTCAGAGCCTGGAGCCTGTTTCAGTCTGTGACTCCCTCTCTCTCTGACCCTCCCCTGCTCATGCTATCTCTCTCTCTCTCTCTCTCTCTCTCCTAGAAATAAATAAAAAACATTAAAAAAAAAAAATTTAAAAAACCCTAACATCATACTTAACAGTGAAATGCTGAATGCTTTCCCCCTAATTTCAGAAAAAAGACATGGATGTCTGCTCTCACCACTTCTCTTCAACATTGTACTAGAGATGCTAGCTAAGGCAATTGGGCAAGGAAATTAAAAGATATATTGACTGGTTGGAAGGAAAGTAAAGTTATATGTATCTGCAGATAACATGAGCTTGTACATAAAAAAAATTCAAAAGAATCCACTCAAAGTTACCAGAATAAGTAAACAGGTTCAGCAAGGTTGCAGGATAAAAGATCAACATATCAGCATCAATTATATTTCTATATGGTAGCACTTAATTAACTGAAAATGAAATGAAGAAAATACCATTTACAGTAGCATCAAAAACAATAAAACACTTAAAAATAAATTTAATTGGGGTGCCTGGGTGGCTCAGTCGGTTAAGCAGCCAACTTTGGCTTAGGTCACGATCTTGCAGTTCGTGAGTTCAAGCCCCACGTCAGGCTCTGTGCTGACAGCTCAGAGCCTGGAGCCTGCTTCAGATTCTGTGTTTCCCTCTCTCTCTGAACCTCCCCTTCTCATACTCTGTTTCTCTCTGTTTCAATAATAAATAAAACATAAAAAATAAAAATATATTTAATGAAAGTAGTGCAAAATTTATACTCTGAAAAATACAAAACATTGTTGAAAGAAATTAAAGACCTAAACAAATGGAAAGATACTGCATATTCAAGGACTGCAGACTTAATACTGTTAAGATGGCAATCCTCCCCAAACTGATCTTCAGATTCAAAATCATTTTATGAAAGTTTGAGCTGTCTTCCTTATAGAAATGGAAACAGTGGTACCAGAATTCATATAAAGCTGTAATTTAGGGGACCCAGCATAGCCAAAACAGTCTTGAGAAAGAGCACACACAAAGAACCAGGGTCCTCTGGAGAAATACTTGATTCTAGATCTGGGGCAGGGAAAATACAGGATGAGCCTAGAGCTCTTCTATGTGAAAATAAGGACATACTAAAGAAAAAATATGTCAAAAGATCATAGGAGCCAATCTGAAAGAGCTCCTAATGGCTAAAACTAAAACAATTCATGGTACTGGATAATTACCCAAAGTACAAAATTACTATAAATGAATGAATACTGGTATAAATTACTGAATGAAAAAATAGAAGAAAAGGGTAAGTTCCTTAAAGTACTATTCCCAATAATTTATGTAGATATATCCCATTCAGAAAGTAAAATTTAATTCCCTTCTCCATGAGCATGAGCTGGACTTAATGACTCCCTTCCTAAGCATAGAATATGGAAAAGAAGAAATACTAACTTTCTTAACAGTTGAGAAACCTTGCAGACACCACCTCAACCAAATGATCAAGGTTAACATCACTGGTGCTAAGTCATGTGGAAATCATGACCTCCCTGATACATGGTGACAAAGACAATTCACCCTCTGTGGTACTCTTACCCCAAAACTCACAACTCCAGTTTAATCATGAAAAAAAATATTAGACAAATCCAAGCTGAGGGACATTCTACAAAATATCTAACCAGTTCTTTTCAAAATTGTCAAGGTCACAAAAAAGCAAAGACAGACCATCAAATATTGGAGGACACTAAGGAAATGGAACAGCTAAATGGAATATGGTATCCTGGACTAGATCCAGGTATAATAAAAGAACATCAGGATTGGTAGGTAAAAATGGATTGTAACTCCTAATGGGTATAGGGTTTCTTTCAAGGATGATGAAATATATTAGAACTAGATGGTGGTGATGATTGTACAACCTTGTGAAAACACTGAAAACCATCGAACTGTATACTCTGAAAGGGTGAAGTTTATGATATGTAAATTATACCACAATTTACTAAGAAGAATATGAGTGGAAAAACTGGTAGGGGAAAGAATAAAGTTGGAATGGCTTTATGAAATGAGAGAAAAAGCATAATTTAGGATAAGGAATACTTTCAGGGAGTAAGGGGCAATCTGGTTACTAAAAGGGGTCAATTTACAAAGAAGACATAACAATTCTAAAAGTGTATGCACCTAACAACAGAGTTTCAGAATACAAAATAATTAAGAAGTTATATCATTGAAAATAAAAATAGAAAACTCCACAATTATAGTTGAAGACATCATCATCTCCCTCAATAATCTAAGTAGAAATAGACAATAAATTAGCAAGGATATAGAAGACCATACAGCACCCAGTAACAGTAGCATACACATCCTTTTCATGGATATATGAAACATGTACCAAGATAGGTCATGTTCTGAGCAGTAAAAAATATCAACAAATTTAAAAGAAGTGAAATCATATAAAGCATGTCCTCTAAACATAACTAAATTATACTAGAAATCATGAATAAAAAGTAAGCTAGAGGGGCACCTGGGTGGCTCAGTTGGTTAAGCATCTGACTTCAACTCAGGTCATGATCTTATGGTCTGTGGGTTCAAGCCCAACATAAGGCTCTGTACTCCTAGCTCAGAACCTGGAGCTTGTTTTGGATTCTGTGTCTCTGTCTCTCTCTGCCCCTCCCTACTCATACTTGGTCTCTCTCTGTCTCTCTCTCTCTTTCTCAAGGATGAATAAAGATTAAAAAAATTTTTTAAGTAAACTGGAAATACCCTAATATTTAGAAACTAAATAACAGAACAAGTAACCTGTGGTTTAAAGAGGAAGCCAAGAGCTAATTAGAAAAATTACTGAATTAAAAAGAAAATGTTTTGAAATTTGAATTCAAATTTCCATTGAATATGGAAACATGACAAATGAAAATTTGTGACACCTAAAGCAGTAGTCAGAGGAAAATTTTTAGCATTAAGTACTTATATTAGAAAAGATGAGAAGAAGCAGGATAACGAACCTATGTAATACATAGAAAGAGTTAGGCAAAACAAGGAGAGGGAGGAATATTGTTCTAAACAAAATAACAAGAGAAAACCTAGAAAAAAGAACTAAATAAAATGGAGAGAAACACTCCAGATAAAGAGCAAAGAATGGTCATAAAGATACTCCTCAAATCAGGAGAAGCATGGATGAACACAAAACTTTAGCACAGAGAAAATAATTTTATTTATTTATTTTTTTTAATTTTTTTTTAAGGTTTTTATTTATTTCTAGGAGAGAGAGAGAAAGAGAGACAGCGTGAGCAGGGGAGGGTCAGAGAGAGAGGGAGTCACAGACTGAAACAGGCTCCAGGCTCTGAGCCGGCAGTCAGCACAGAGCCCGACGCGGGGCTCGAACCCACGAACCGCGAGATCATGACCTAAGCGAAAGTCGGACGCTTAACCGACTAAGCCACCCAGGCGCCCCAGAGAAAATAATTTTAAAAAGACCAATTAGAAATGAAGAATAAATTAAATGAAAAAATACATGACAGGGAATTAACAGGTGATTAGGTGATACAGAAGAATAGATCAGTGATCTAGAAGACAGCGTTCCAAAAGGAACAGCAAAAAGAAAAAATAGTAAAAATGATGATATTTTAAGGGACTCCTAAGACAGTATCAAGCATACTAACATTTGCGTTATAGGAGTCCCAAAAGAAGAGAGTAAGATAACATGGCAAAGGAAATACATCCAAGTCTAGGATGCACAGAATCTCAAATAAGATGAACCTAAACAGGGGTGCCTGGGTGACTCAGTTCACTGAGTGTCTGATATCAGCTGAGATCATGATCTCACACTTTGTGAGTTCAAGCCCCATGTTGGGCTCATTGCTGTCAGCACAGAGATGGCTTTGGATCCTGTCTCTCTCTCTCTCTGCACCACCCCCCGCCCTGAGATTAAAAAAAAAAAAAAACATTTAAAAAAAGATAAACCCAGAGAGACCTAACCAAAACACATTATAATCAAAGTGTCAACAGTTAACGATAAAGAGAGAATCTTAATAGCAACAAGAGAAAAAGAACTAGTTGTATACAAGGGAATCCCCATAAGACCTTGAGCTGATTTCTAAGCATAAACTTTAAAGGTCAGAAGGGAGTGTCAGAATATATTTAAAGTGCTAAAATGAAAAATTAACAACCAAAAACACTCTACCCAGCAAGGATGTTAATCAGAACTGAAGGAGCGATAAAGAGCTTCCAAGACCAGCAAAAGCTAAAGTTCATCAAACCAAACTAGGCTTACAAGAAATGTTATAGGACGTCTTCAAACTAAAATAAAAGCAAGAATTATTAAAGAAAACAGAAACTAGAATAATTATGAAAGAAAGAAATCTTACTGGTAAAGGTAAACATATAGTAACCACCCACATAATATGAAGGTTAAAAGACAAAAGTAGTAGTAAAGTCATCTAGACCTATAATAATTTGTCAAGATACACAAAATAATTAAGATGTAAAATATGACATCAAAAACATAAAACATGGGGGTGGAGTGGGGAACGCAGTGCTTAGAACGCACCTGAATTTAAGTGACCATCAATTTAAAATGGACTGCTTTAGGGGTGCCTGGGTGGCTCAGTCAGTTAAGTGTCTGGCTTTGACTCAGGTCATGATCTCGCAGTTCATGGGTTCGAGCCCCATGTCAGGCTCTGTCCTCACAGCTAGCTCAGAGCCTGGAGCCTGTTTTGGATTCTGTGTCTCCCTCTCTCTCTGACCCTCCCCTGCTTGCACTGTCTCTCTCTCAGAAATAAATAAAACATTAAAAAAATTTTTTTAATTAAAAAATAAATAAAATGGACTGCTTTTTATATATAGGATGTTATATATGGACCTCACGGTAATCACAAACCAAACACCTATAACAGATACACAAAAAAATAAAAAAAAAAATACAGGGGCTCCTCGCTGGCTCAGGTGGAAAAGCACGCAGCTCTTCATCTCAGGGTCATGAGTTCAAGCCCCACACTGTACACACAGCCTATTTAAAAAACAAAGAGGGGAGCCTGGGTGGCTCAGTTGGGTAAGTGTCTGACTTCGGCTCACATCATGATCTCACAGTTCATGAATTCGAGCCCCACATAGGGCTCTGTGCTGAGAGCTCAGAGCCTGGAGCCTGTTTTGGTTTCTATGTCTCTGTATCTCTCTGCTCCTCTCTCTCTCTCTCTCTCTCTCAAAAAAATAAACATTAAAAAAATTCTAAGAAAGAAAAAGATAAACATAGCACCAAAGAAAGTCATCACAACACAAGGAAAGATAGGAAGGGAAGAAAGGAACAGAGAACTTCAAAAACAACAATCAACAGAATGGCATAAAATACACTTTTTATCAATAATTGCTTTAGATGTAAACAGACTAAATGCTCCCATCAAAACACTGCTCCCATGTGGTAGCTGGCTGGATTAATAAAATAAGACCCATGGAAAAAAGACAAAAACAAAAAACCAAGACACACACACACACACACACACACACACACACACACCACTGGGGGAAAGAAATTCAATTCAGATCTAACGGTATACAACAAAGTGAAGGGATGGGACAGCCTGGGTGGCTCAGTTGGTTGAGTGTCCAACTTTGGCTCAGGTCATGATCTCGCTATTCATGGGTTCAAGCCCTGTGTAGGGATCTCTGGTGTCAGCACGGAGCCTGCTTCGGATCCTCGGACTCCCTCTCTTTCTGCCCCTCCCCTGCTTGCCTCCGAACTCTCTCTCTCAAAATTAAAGATTAAAATTTAAAAAAAAGTGAAGGGATGGAAGAAGGTATTTCATGCCAATGGAAAAAGAAATACTTATATGAGACAAAATAAACATTAAAGCAAAGACTGTAACAAGAGATTACATAATGACAAAGGAATTAATCTAACGAGAATATAGCACTTGTAAACATCTATTTATCCAACACACAGGGACACTCAAATACATAAAAAAATATTAACAGACATAAAAGGAAAAATTGACAGCAATATAATGAAAACATGGGACTTTAACATAACATCCCACTAACATCAACAAATAGATCATCCAAACAGATAAACAGTATGGAAACACTGGCCTTAAAAGATACATTACACCAGGGGCACCTGGGTGGCTCAGATGGTTGGGCATCTGATCTTATTTCAGCTCAGGTCATGATTTCATGGTTTGGTTCATGGGATCAAGTCCAGCATTATCAGGCTTCGTGCCGACAGCATGGGGCCTGCTTGGGATTCTCTTCCTCCCTCTCTCTGCCTTTCCCCAGCTTGCAAGAAATAAACTCATACTGATTCAATTAATCTTCAACAAAGGTGACAAGAATATACAATGGGAACAGTTTCTTCAATAACTGGTGCTGGCAAAACTGGACAACTACATGCAAAAGAATGAAATTACCACTTTCTTATATCATACACAAAAATAAATTCAAAAATAGAAAAAGTTAATGTTTTTAATACTGGAAACCTAAAACTCCTAGAAGAAAACATAGGCAATAAGCTCTTAGACATCTGTCTGGACAATATGTTGGGGGGATCTATCTCCTCAGGCAAGGGACACAAAAGCAAAAATAACAAATAGACTACATCAAGGTAAAAAGCTTTTGCACGGTGAAAGAAACCATCAACAAAACAAATAGGCAACCTACCAAATGGAAGATATTTGCAAGTGATATAACTGATAAGTGGGTAATATCCAAAATAATAATGAACTCATACAACTCAATATCAAAAAAGCAAACAACCCAATTAAAAAATAAGCAGAGGACCTGAATAGGCATTTGTCCAAAGACATACATATGGCCAACAGATACATGAAAAGATTCAACATCACTAATCATCAGGCAAATGCAAATCAAAATGAGTTATCACCTCACACCTGTCAGAATGGCCAGCATCAAAAAGACAAATAGCAAGGGTTGGCAAGGATGTGGAGAGGAAGGAACTCTTGTACACTCTTGGTGAAATGCAAAAGGGTGCAGCTACTATGGAAAACAGCAGGAAGATCATTAAAAAATTTTAAATTAGAACTACCATATATAATCAAGCAATTCCAATGCTGGGTATTTATTTTTAAAAAAATGAAAATGCTAATTCAAAAAGATATGTACACACACATGTTCACTACAGCATTATTTATAACAGACAAAACACGGAAGCAACCTAAAGGTCCATTGATAGATTAATAGATAAAGAAGATGTGGTAGATATACAATGGAATATTATTCAACTATAAAAAAGAATGGAATCTTGCCACTGGCAACAACATGGATGATACCTAAAAGGTATTATGCTAAGTGAAGGAAGTCAGGCAGAGAAAGGCAAATACTGAATTATTTCACTTACATGTGGAATGTAAAAAATACACAAACAAAACAGAGACAGAAACAGATACAATCTGTTAGAGAACAATACAATCTGGTGGCTGCCAGAGGGGAGAGAGGCAGCAGACAACATAGGGGAGAGGGATTAAAAGGTACAAATCTCCTGTTATAAAATAAATTAAGACATGGGGATGTAATGTACAACACTGGGAGTACAGTTAATACTGTAACACTCTTATATGGTAACAGATGGTAGCTCCACTTATTGTAGTGATCACTTTGTAATATATATAAATATCAAATCCTTATGTCGTAAACCTAAAAGTTGAATCCCTATGTCACACACCTGAAACTAATATAATATTGTATGTCAACTACACTTCAAAAAAATAAAAATAAAAGTTGAATGGTCTCAATTCAATGGTGTAAACTTCTGCTTCACAAAACTTAGAAAAATAAGAAATTATACTAAAAGCCAACAGAAGAAAATGAATTAAAAGTAAAATTCAATGGAACTGAAAAATGTAGAAACTGCAGAGTGACATTAATAAAGCCGGATCTCTGAAAGATCAAGGAAATGGATAAATCTCTAGACAAATCAATAAAAAGAGAATGTGCAAATACCAGTAGTAGGACCAGAAAAAATAATAGCACTACTAATCCTACCATTAAAAGAAGAATGAGGAAATATATATGATGTTATGCTCACAAAATTCAACAAATTCTATGAAACAGACAAATTATTCAAAGAGGACAAAGTACCAAAGGTACTTAAGATAAAATATATAACCTGAATGGTCCTCTCTATCTATTAAGAAATTGAATTTTGGGGCGCCTGGGTGGCTTAGTCAGTTAAGCATCTGACTTTCGCTTGGGTCATGATCTCGCAGTTCGTGGGTTCGAGCCCCGCGTTGGGCTCTGTGCTGACTGCCAGCTCAGAGCCTGGAGCCTATTTCAGAGTCTGTGTCTCCCTCCCTCTCTGACCCTCCCCTGCTCACGCTGTCTCTCCCTCCTAGAAATAAATAAAAAATATTAAAAAAAAAAAAAAAAAAAAGAAATTGAATTTTGCAGTGCCTGGCTGGCTTAGTTGGTGGAGGTTGCAAATCTTGATCTTGGGGGTTGTGGGTTCAAGCCCCAAGTTGGATGTAGAGAAAACTTAAAAATAAAATCTTAAAAAAAAAAAAAAGAAAGAAATTGAATTTATATTTAAATCTTTACACAAGGAAGTCTCCTGAGCCAGACAGCATTGATGGCAAATTCTATCAAATATTTAAGGGAGGAGTAACACTAATTTTAAACAAATTCTTCAAGAAAATGCAATAAGGGTGAGCACTGAGTGTTATGTGGAAACTAATTTGACAATAAACTATTTGTAAAAAAAAAAAAATCACATCCAGAAGTGTAAAAAAAAAAGAAAATGCAATAAGGGGAAATAATTTCCAGTTCACTCTATGAAGGCAGCTATACCTTGATATAAAAATCAGAAAAACACCTCACAAGAAATTAAACTTCAAATCAATATCCTTTATGAACAAACATAAAAAACCTCAACAAAATACTTACAAATGGAATCCAGCAATATATTAAAAAGAATAATAATCATGACCAACAGGGTTTTATCACAGAAATTCAAGGTTAGTTCAACATTTAAAAATCATAATTGATTTTATACTGTGTAAAATATGTGTATTTCAATACAAGAAAAAACAGGGATATGAGACTATTTCTTTAACCTGATAAAAGGTTATCTACAAAATCCTACAGCTAATGTCATACCTAATAACAAAAGACTGAACATGCCCCACTTTGAGATGGGAAGTAAGGCAAGGATGTCCACTCCTATCACTCTTGTTCTTATTCAACACTGCACTAAGATATTAGCCAGTGCAATCAAGCAAGAAAGGAAACAAAAGGCATACAGATTAGAAATGAAGAGCTAAAACCATCTCTAATCACAGATCACATAACTGTCTATGAAGAAAATCCCTAAGAATCTACAAAAAGAGCTCCTAGCACAAATAAGAGTTTAGGAAGGCCGCAGGATACAATGTCAATATGCAAAAATAACTATTTCTATATACTTGCAATGAACAAATAAACACAGCACTTTGAAACACTAAACAATAAAATACCTAAACCATTATATAATATTTACAAAATCTCTACAAATTATAAATACCAAAAGAACAAGTTCTTATAAAAGTTTTCTACAAATGTCTTAAGGGATCTAGGCCAGAAATTTTTACATACAAATGTGAGAAAGATAAGACAAGTTGCCTAGGTGACCCATTTTCATGGAGCTCCATCTACATAACTAGAATCCTGTAAAATATTTATAGAAAAACTTAATATTTGTTTTTATACTTGGTAGGCAAACCTGAATACTTTAAAATACAAACAAACAAAAATTCAGAAAAACCCAGGGGCACCTGGGTGGCTCAGTTGGTTAAGTGTCGACTTTGGCTCAGGTCATGATCTCACAGTTCATGAGTTTAAGCCCCACATCAGGCTCCATGCCAATGGTACAGAGCCTGCTTGGGATTCATCCCCCCCTTCTTTCTCTTTCTCTCTCTCTCTCTCTCTCTCTCCCCCTCTCCCTCCTCTCTCTCAAAATATAAACTTAAAAAAAATACTCACTTTCCCAAAATGCTGTAAATAGGGTCCAAAAATGTCAGGTGCTTAAAATGTGGAGCTACATTCCTAAGAGTTAGTTAAAAAGACCAAGGAGCCAAAAGAAAACCACATTTTCCCCAAATCGGTATTCCTGAATGGATTTCAACTATATAACAAGACAAGTTACATCACATGTGTTTAGTGCTGTTGAAATACTAAACTTGATCTTATCTTTAACCTTAGAATCAGCAATTAAATGAGAATTAAAATTCTTATATTGAGGGGTGCTGGAGTGGCTCAGGTGGCTAAACGTCCAACTCTTGATTTCGGCTCAAGTCATGATCTCTTGGTTCATGTGAGTTTGAGCTGGCTTCAGGTTCTGCTCTGACTGTGTAGAACCTCCTTGAGATTCTCTCTCTCTCTCTGCCCCACCCTCTACCTCAAAAATAAACTGAAAAAAAAATCATGTAATGAAATACTGAAGTAGCAAAAATAAGTACAGAAATCTAGATGTCTCTCTCTGGTCCATCTTTGTATTTATATGCTTTTCAAATTTTTCTATTTGTTTTGATCGTAGAGCTCAGCATTCACTAATGGGCAAAAGGTGGCTAAATACAACCCTGACTGATTAGCTTTGAAATCTTAAGGAGGCAAAGTAGTTAAACTAGTTACACAGGCATGCATTCCTGGTACTTAGAAGAATAGACTGTTTACAACTGCTTCCTTTATTTACAGAATAATCTCTCCAAAAACAAATGTAAAGGTATAAAGCTGGGAGAGTTTGATCACTTTATATTCAATTGCTATTCTCCGCCTTATACATTATCTGTGCCTGAAGATTCCTAAGATCTAAAGGTAAGGAAAATTCTCAAATATTCATTGGGGCTCAAAAATGTTTAGAATATTCTCTAACTCCAACTAAGAAGTCATTAAATAAGAAATCAAGTGCTGGTTTCCAAATGACCAAGAAGCAGTAGGAGAACAAAATAAATATAAACCATCTTGGACACTCCTCAAATAATAAAAACCCAAAACACTTCTTAAAATTTAAATTACAGGTGTGTCTGGGTTGCTCAGTCAGTTAAGCATCAGACTTCGGCTCAGGTCATGATCTCACAATTCGTGGGTTCGAGCCCCGTGTCGGGCTCTGTGATGACTGCCAGCTCAGAGCCTGGAGCCTGTCTTCGGATTCTGTGTCTCCCTCTCTCTCTGACCCTCCCCTCCTCACGCTGTCTCTCTCTCTCTCTCTCAAAAATAAATAAAACATTAAAAAAATCTTTAAAAATTTTAAATTATAAATAAGCTTATTTTCCCATTATTCATTCAAAATCTTATTAGGCATTTCCAGGCTGGGTACTGAGGACCTATAGATGAAAATAATCACAAATACACACCCAATCCAGCTAAGAAAGAATCACATTATATAAAATATACAATACATTATATGTAAAGAAAAGTGATTAGTCTGCTGGGCAAAAACAGGAAAGACTTCATTTCTTCAACATCTACTGAGTGATACTATGTATTACATAAACTGCAGCTAGGTGTTGCCTATTAAGTCCCTGGGTAGATAAAAGCAGAGGAAGCAAAATGAAGGCACCAGGTACAAAGAGTGACAGCTAGAGTAAGGACAGATAATGGTTGGCCAGGTAGGGATAGTGGGATACTTGGTAGTAGTAACTACAGGAAATAAAAGATGACTGGATGAAGATAGGATGAAGCCTTGTTTAGGTGCTAGTGGGGAGCTACAGAAAATATTAATCAAAAAATAATGACAAGATGTATATTTTAGAAAAATGACTCTGAAAAGCACTGAGAAGCTGGTTGGATAAGATAAAAGACAGGTAAGTTAGGAGAGATTTCCTAGAATTTCCACTAATGAATCTCATCTCTAAAATCTGTACATACTTTAAAAAGCTTCACTAATTATTATATAGTTATATAAGCTATGTTTAAATTCAGACTGTGAAAATTGCAGTTTGAAACTCTACAATATAAGTTGAAAATGTAACCTTCTCTATCACATTTCTATGGGGAAATTAGATTATCCATTCTAGAAACGGAAATAATAAAACTGTGTAGCCAAATGTCTAGGTCTCCCAAAATGTCTTCCTAGACTACTAAATATATTAAAAGAAATCTTTGCAGAGTAACTAGGTACAGCTGCACTAAAATTTATAAAGAACCTATGATATGCACCAAAATGAAAAGCAGAATGGAAGAGTAAGAGTTAAGGGTATGTCTACTCAAGAAGCTAGACTGCCTGGGTTTGAATCCCAACTCTGCCACTCATGAACTATTATTTCAAACAAGATACTTAACCTGTATCTCAGTTTCTGCATCAGTAAAATAAGACTTATAGTACTTATTAAACAGGTTGGTTTGAGGATTAAATGAGTTAATGCTTATAAAGTGCATTAAGACAGTGGCTAAAACAAAGATAAAAAATAAAACATAAAGACATAGGAGTTTTACTACTGGTTTTATGGGATTACTAACTTTTTCTTTTTTTTTTTAATGTTTTATTTATTTCTAGGAGAGAGAGAGACAGCGTGAGCAGGGGAGGGTCAGAGAGAGAGGGAGTCACAGACTGAAACAGGCTCCAGGCTCCGAGCTGGCAGTCAGCACAGAGCCCGACGCGGGGCTCGAACCCATGAACCGCGAGATCATGACCTAAGTGAAAGTCAGACGCTTAACCGACTAAGCCACCCAGGCGCCCCTGGGATTACTAACTTTTTCAATAATTATTACGATTTTTTCAATTGTAATAATAATATTATGATTACTTTTTTAAAGAGGGCTTTATACTTTAGAAACACATGAAATATTCACAAATGAAATAATATGATGCCTGAAATTAATTACAAAATAATGGCGGAGGGAGTGGATAAGGTACATATACAATGAGTTAATTATGGAAGCTGAGTGATGGGTATACAGGAGTTTATTATACTCCTATTTCTACTTTCATACTATGGAAAATTTCAAACATACAAAAAGCTAAAAATAAAAAGGATGACTAACATACAATTATTATTTTAAAAGCATTATGGTTCTTTGCATAACCAACATTATGATACAATTATAACAGTAATAGATGCCACTATTAACCAAATGAATATGGTGGAACTTTGTAAGATGATTAGAAAGTTCATGTAAAAAAGAAAATGTATGATAATAATTCTGTTTTTGACAAAACCTGGCAATGGCGAGGCGGGGAAGATACACACTAGCAGGCACGAAAGCAACCTATAAAGCTGTAGAAACGAAAAAAGGAAATGAGTGCAGTGCCTGGGTGGCTCAGTAGTTAAGCATCTGACTCTTGATTTTGGCTCAGGTCATGATCTCTCAGTTCCTGAATTGAATCCTGCATTGAGCTCCATGCTGTCAGTACAGAGCCTGCTTGGGATTCTCTCTCTGCCCCTCCCCCACTCTCTCTCTCTCTCTCTCTCTCTCAAAATAAACATTTAAAAAATAAATAAAATAAACTGTAAAAACAGAAGTAATAATTCTTATGTAGGAATAAGTCCTAAATTACTCAGAAGACATTTCACCACCATTGTGCTAAAGGATGAAATAAAAATAAAATAACTGGAAGTAAGGGGTGTCTGGGTGGCTTAGTGGGTTAAGTGTCCAACTCTTGATATCAGCTCGGGTCAGTACAATGGTTCATGAGATCAATCTTTGTTTGCATCAGGCTCCAAGCTGAGTGTGGGGTCTGCCTGGGATTCTCTCTCTCCCTCTGCCCCTCCCCTGCTTACCGTTTGTGCTCCCTCTCAAAATAAATCAACATTTATGGGGCGCCTGGGTAGCTCAGTCAGTTAAGTGTCCAACTTGGACTCAAGTCATGATCTCGCGGTTCACAGGTTTGAGCTCCACATCTGTGCTGACAGCTAGGACCCTGGAGCCTGTTTTGGATTCTGTGTTCCCTCTCTCTCTCTGCTCCTCCCAGCTCATGCTCTGTTTTTCTCTCTCTCTCTCAAAAATAAACATTAAAAAAATTTTAATACTGAAAAAGTAACTAGAATTTAAGTTTAATAAAAATACCATCTATAATATTTAGATCTTATCCATTTATTTCTGAAACTGTTAAGTAAATAGATGAGTATAACCTTTAACCAAGTTTATATATACACAATCAAGTTATCTCAAGTTCATTTCACAAATTTTTTCATGAAGTATAGTTTTAAATTAGGCCTGTATGTGGCTGTATCAAAAAATACAAGTGGGGCAGGGGGCGCCTGGATAGCTCAGTTGGTTAAGTGTCCGACTTAGACTCCGGTCATGATCTCACAGTCTGTGTGTTCGAGCCCCATGTCGGGCTCTGTGCTGACAGTTCAGAGCCTGGAGCCTGCTTCAGATTCTGTGTCTCCCTCTCTCTCTCTGCCCCTTCCCCGCTCACTCTCTCTCTGTCTCTCAAAAATAAAAACAAAGACATTTAAAAAAAAATACAAGAGGGGAGTCTGGAGGGCTCACTTAGGTATCTAACTCTTGATTTTGGTTCAGGTCATAATCTCAAGGTTTGTGAGTTCAAGCCCTGCATCAAGCTCCACACTGACAGGGTGGAACCTGCTTGGGACACTCTCACTGCCCCCCCCCACCCCCCCGCCAGCTTGCACCTTCTCTATCAAAATAAATAAACTTTAAAAAAAAAGAAATATAAGAAATAAATCTGAAAAAGTCACACCTAAAAATATGCATTTATTACAGAAGTAATTTAAACTGACAGGACTCTTTCATGCAACTCCTTTTATCTTTCTCATGACAAGTACCTCCAAAATAGTTTCTATATCATTACTACATATGCCTTCTCTGAAATGCTCACGCTATTCCTAACTGTACCTTCAATGATATCCACGAACTCAACAGACATCTATTTTTAATTAGTCACACAGTGAACATTTACATCAATATTTATTCAATCATTCAACATATTATTGAAAAACAATTATGTTCCCAGGTACCAAATATGGAATGTGGGAAACGAAAATGTTTATAACACTATTCCTAACCCTGAATGGCTATGGTGTAACTGAAAAGACAGACATGCAAATAAAGAATTACAAACTAAGGGCCTTAAAAAAGATATCTACTAGGTGCTGAAAGAGCACTGTGAGAGAAATGATTAACTTTGCATGAGATGATTAGGGAAGATTCAGAGAAGGGTGATACCTGAGGTAAATTGAGGCAAACTGAAAAGGGACTTACAGGCAGTGAGATAATAATGTAGAAAGGATTACAAATGAAAACAATGGCAGCTACAGTAGGAATCAATACAAAACTGACTTTGAGACATCCAGGAAGTATAATCAATGAGACCTAGTGACAAATGATTTGATTTGGGGACTGAGAAAGAGAAAAATTATGGAGGACAGTCAGATTTCTGGACTGAGGAAATAAGTGAACAATGATACATGGCAGGGGTGATAACACTTATAAAGTGCTTAAGTGGCAGCCATTGGACTAAATGCTTTATAAGCATCATTTCAACTCATCACTCCATAGGGAAATTAAAAGGTAAGAAGTATGTCTGAGCCACAAATGCAGATGACCTATTAAATGAGGACCAGATTATTTCCTAGTCCACATCTTTGACTACCAAGAAGCATTTCCCCAGGTTTATCATCATTTTGTTTTCCTGAAAGATTTTAATTCCTGGATTCTATAATTCCATCGTCTCATTTTAACCTTTTCTGTCCATTCTTTCTCATACTTCTTCATGTGGGAAACAAAGGCAAAAGAAAAAAATTAAATTTCCTTACAACTTACAAGCCCACTGAAAAGTCTCTGAGACAGGCAGAGTGACATTCCTCTAAGAACTTAGCGGCTTTGATGTTAAAACTTTGCTAAAGGCAAAAGGCAATCTTAGCTTAACATTAGCCTGACCTCTAGGATCCTGTAACTCTACTTTAACATATAAAAATTTCTTTGGAAACTGCCTTTATCTCTGCCACCCAAGATATATTTCAGCAATCATCCTCCAGGCAAATATCCCACTGATACACATCTGAAGGGTCTCATGACTAAGGGTTTACTAAACAATTAATAAATGATATTTTCCTAACAAAAACTAGCCCCCTAAAGGGGCTAGAAACCTTGCTTCCAAAATTCCTTAGAAACTTATACTATCCCTAACCCCCCTCCCAACTTGAAAGTATATAATCAGTCACATGTCACAACCCCAGTGCAGCTCTTTCTGCCCAAGGCTCTTGTCTATCTCCATGCTTTAATAAAACCACCTTCTTCCACAGAAGACATCTCAAGAATTCTTTCTTGGCACTCGGCTCTAAACCCCAAAATTTCTACATCACTTCTCAGGTCATCTCAAGATCTTTTTAACTTAATATGCTCTCACTTTCCCCAGCTCTCCATTCTCCCCCCAAAATGTGAAACATAACAAAAACCAAAAAGAAAAAGAGGTGAAGAGGCCCTAAGATGCATAACCAAAAAGTAACAATTGCCAGCCCCCTCAAGGGGCTAGAAACCTTGCTTCCAAAATTCCTTAGAGATCTAAGCTATCCTTAATCCACTCCCAAAATGAAAGTAAAACAATGTTAATATATGTAAATAAAGTATACATTGTCTTACAACAGGATTGTGATAATCCCCAAATTGCAAATGTTAAAGTAAATTTGTTACTAATCTAATTATTTTCATATGAAATTTCAACCACGACAAAATATGAATAATGAAATATATTCCAATTATTCTTGTTACCTTGTTATTAATATACAATTAAACAGGTTAAGAAAAAGGTTCCCCGTCCTAAACACAACTATACTTGGTAATATCTCAGTTGACAGTAAATGTAGAGTGTTTACTGTTGCATTTGGATTAGTGCCTGGAGTTAGTGTGAAATGAGGACACTCCCACTGCTGAATTTTTCTGCTATGTCATCAGCTCACATCTGCTATATAGGATATGTTTCCAACATAACAGCAAAAGCAATCAAAACATGTTTTCTTATTAACTTGCTCTAAGTTTCAAAAGTCTACCAACAACCAATACAAACTTTTAAACTGTTCATTAACAGTACGTGAAGAATGAAGTGAGTAGCTATACCTATTGATGCTGTAATAGGAGTCACAGGCAAGTCAAGAAATAAGTATGAGTCTTTGTTGATTGAAAATCCCAATCTAAAAAGTTTAATTGAGAATTGTTATAATACTCAATGCAATTATCCTAAAATTAAGATGAAATATAAATAAAAATAGGAAATCCCTGAAGTTCTTACTGAACTCTAAAAAGTAAACTTCAAGGGCGCCTGGGTGGCTTGGTCAGTTAGTTCAGGTCATGATCCCACGGTTTGTGGGTTCCAGCCCTGTGCCAGGCTCTGTACTGACAGCAGAGAGCCCACTTCGGATTCTCTGCCCCCCCATAACTAAAAGAATAAACAAACATTAAAAAGTAAACTTTAGACATTCGAGAAGTAACTTTCAATATTAACAGATAGTCCTTTGTATTTTTTAATACAGTAATAAAATGTTTCTTTTAGCTTGGAAAGTAAAGCTTTTTATTCTCAAAATAAATGCTACAGGAATCCATGGCACCATCAACTGGGTTAATGTTAAATGTAATAGCAGAAAAGGCATTTGGACTTTTGGTTAAAAATGTGTCAACATGTATATTTACTACTGCTTCCTCACAAACTAAGTTTATAAAATAGGTCTTATTTTTTAAAAAGTCATAAACCCAGAAAGACAAATGAAGGACACAAAAATAACAAAATTTTAGAAGCTGGAAACCAGAAGGGTTAATGGTAACTAATTTAGAAGACCAGAGAAAATTTAAACCAAGGCTTGTGGTCAGAAAGCCCTAGGAGTAAGCTTAACTTTCTCCACTGAACCATGGAAAAACTCATTAAGGCACCAAGTACAAGTGGTGTTGAAAATAGGAGAATGGTCAAAAGTCTTTTATAAAGACTAGTCAGATCTCCAGAACCTCTTCCCCATGCTGATCAGTGACTAGCACACACCACTCTAATAGAAGACTAAAGAAGAATAAAGACTAAAGACTAAAGATAAAGACTAAATAAAGACTTAACCACTACTGAATGGTAAGACCTGGGCTTTTCTTTTTCTACCTGGCTCTAAGAAGGCTGGCAACCAGACCAATAAATTCAAGATAAAAGAAAGGCTTCTTCTCTGAGGCAGCTGACCACTCCCCATTGTGGAGGAAAAAAAAGTCAATTATATCTCAATATAGTAATTTAAAAAGAAAAAAGAAAACCATAAAGATACAACAAATGGGGACTCTCCAAATCATCCCAGCCTGATCACCATACTGTGAACACCCAACGGGTCATAAATTTTTGCCCTTGAACACCAAGCTTAATTTTCAATCTGCTTTTAGTATTTTGCTCTTAAATATGAGTGGACAGGATCTGTAGACATTTAAGAAAAATCCAGAAGCAAAAACAAAAAGGGGAAAAATCCTCAAAAACAACTTACAGCAAAAGAAAATGTCAAAAAATAATTAATATTCTTAGAATGTTAAGGAATAATATGGTAAAGGGGCACCTAGGTGGCTCAGTTGGGTAAGCATCCGACTTTGGCCCAGATCACGATCTCACAGTTTCTGAGTTTGAGCCCCTCATCGGGCTCTGTGTTGACAGCTCAGAGCCTGGAGCCTGCTTCGGATTCTGTGTCTCCCTCTCTCTCTCTCTGCCCTTCCCTAGTTCATGCCCGTGCTCTCGCTCTATCAAAAATAAATTTTTTGGGGGGCGCCTGGGTGGCTTAGTCGGTTAAGCGTCCGACTTTCGCTTAGGTCTTGATCTCGCGGTTCGTGGGTTCGAGCCCCACGTCGGGCTCTGTGCTGACTGCCGGCTCAGAGCCTGGAGCCTGTTTCAGAGTTTGTGACTCCCTCTCTCTCTGACCCTCCCCTGCTCACACTGTCTCTCTCTCTCTCCTAGAAATAAATAAAACATTAAAATAAAAATATAAAAATATAAAATAAAAATATAAAAATATAAAATAAAAATAAAAAAAATAAAACATTTTTTTTTAATGTTTTATTTATTTCTAGGAGAGAGAGAGAGACAGTGTGAGCAGGGGAGGGTCAGAGAGAGAGGGAGTCACAGACTCTGAAACAGGCTCCAGGCTCTGAGCCGGCAGTCAGCACAGAGCCCGACGCGGGGCTCGAACCCACGAACCGCGAGATCAAGACCTAAGCGAAAGTTGGACGCTTAACCGACTAAGCCACCCAGGCGCCCCTAAAGCATCCAACTCTTAATTTTGGTTCAGGTTATGATCTCACAGTTTATAGGTTCCAGCCCCACATCTGGCTCCGTGCTGACAGTGTGAAGCCTGCTTGGGATTCTCTCTCTCCCCCTCCCCCACTTGCTATCGCTCTCTCAATTAAATAAAAATAAACTTTTCATTGATACAGAGAACTTCCTGGTATTGCCAATCTACCAGAAGCAGCAGTGTGGGGATAAGGATGGGGGGGTGAGGGGAGGATAGTGAATATGGTCAAAAGGAACAAATTTCCAGTTACAAGTTCTAGGAGTGTAACGTACAGCATGGTGACTACAGTTAACTACATTATACATCTGAAAATTATTCAGACAGTAGATCTTAAAAGTTCTCTTAAGAAAACGATTTCTGTAACTATATGAGGTGGTAATTATACTTGTTTGGTAATCATTTTGCAATGTATTACCAATACATTTGCAATGCATATATCTAATTGAGTTGCACACCTTAAATTCATACATTACTATATGTCAATTATAGCTCAATAGAACTGGAAAAACATTACCTAGGATTAAATCTGCAGGAAGACATGTGTTATCTCTACATTGAAAACTATAAAACACTGATGGAAAAAAATGAAAAAGACCAAATAAGTAGACACAAAATATTTACTGACCAAAAGATTCAGTATTACTAAGGTGTCCATTGTTCCCAAATGGATCTATAGATTGAATGGAATTCCAATGAAAATCCCAGCAGGTTTTCCTGTAGAAATTCACATGCTGATATCCAGAATTATGTCAAAATACAAAGGACGTAAAATAGACAAAATCAATGTGAAAAAGAACAATAAAACTGGAGATGCGTGACTAGATTTCAAGACTTAACCATATGCTATAGTTGTCAAGACTGTTAACAGTACAAAGGCAAATAAAGAGAAGAATATCTCCAGAAAGACATACATAAGATAATCTACTTCACAACAAAGCAACACTGCAATTCAGGGGGAAAAGGACAGTCTTTTCAATAAACAGTACTGTAGAAACTGGATATTCACACAGAAGAAGTAACCTTGATCCTTGTCGCATACTAATTACAGATGGATCACAGAACTAAGTGCAAAACTAAAACTATCAAGGGGCGCCTGGGTAGCTTAGTCGGTTGAGCGTCCGACTTTCGCTCAGGTCATGATCTCGCGGTTCGTGGGTTCGAGCCCCGCGTCGGGCTCTGTGCTGACTGCCAGCTCAGAGCCTGGAGCCTGTTTCAGTCTGTGACTCCCACTCTCTCTGACCCTCCCCTGCTCACGCTGTCTCTCTCTCTCTCCTAGAAATAAATAAAAAAACATTAAAAAAAAAAAACTAAAACTATCAAGATTCTAGAAAACATAAAATAGTATCTTCATGCTGGAAGTCCTAACCAGAACAATTAGATAAGAAAATGAAAAATAAAGCATCCAAGCTGGAAAAGAAGAAAATTCTGTCTGCAGACATTATGATCTTATAAGTAAAACACACTGAAATTTTCCACACAAAACATTAACTCCTAGAATAAATGAATCCAGCAATGTTGCAGAATACCACATCAACATCCAAAAAAATCAGCTGCCAAAAAAAAGGTTGCAGTTCTACACAACTACGAATCCAAAAAAGGACATTAAGAAAACAATCTCATTTTCAATACCATCAAAAAGAATAAAACACTTAGGAATAAGATTAACTAGGGATGTGAAAGACTTGTACACTGAAAACTACAAAATGTTGTTGAAAGAAATTAAAGAGGACACAAGTAAATTGAAAGATAACCTACATACAAGCTGGAAGACTTTATATTGTTAAAGATGTATACTAGTGGGAAATGAGGGTACACAACATACAATTCAGCCAAGCAGAGAGAAATGACAAGCATCAAGTTTATCAAAGCAAGAAAAGGAATTTAACAGCATACTGTCTATTTTCTGTCTTCTACTCCTGCCTAACTAAACACCAGGGAAAGACACTGCATGTTCCTTTTTTTTTTTTTAATGTTTTATTTACTTCTAGGAGAGAGAGAGAGAGAGAGAGAGAGAGAGAGAGACAGCATGAGCAGGGGAGGGTCAGAGAGAGAGGGAGTCACAGACTGAAACAGGCTCCAGGCTCTGAGCTGGCAGTCAGCACAGAGCCCGACGTGGGGCTCGAATCCATGAACCGCGAGACCATGACCTAAGCGAAAGTTGGACGCTTAACCGACTAAGCCACCCAGGCACCCCGAAGACACTGCATGTTCTGAAGCAAGAGACTGATATATGAGGCGAGTATTTGATAAGAGGTAAGCATGACAACAGAAGGAGGTAAAATTAACTCAACACATATAAAAGAAAAAAGTCTAGATTTTGACAGTTGCAATGACAAAAGAGAAAAAAGAACAAATATCTAACTCTTGGCTGTGTTTATTGTATTAAGTGACAAGTAATAAAGTTTTATTACAAAGAGGAAAACAGATCAGCAAATGATAGTGACAGTCATTTGAAGAAGAAACAATAGACAAGGATTTAAAATCACTTTCTTCACTAATCCATATTTCACTGTCAAATAATATTAAAGTTTAACATAAATATTTGCCATTCTTTATTTTTAAGAATAAAAAGCTTCTAAGACACAGAATAGATCCTCATTAAAACTGCAGAGGATTAAGTCAGATAACTAATTGCTGAAGAATAGTTTGTTAAAACTTCACATGGTGTCAACTCATATTCTGTTATACCACACCACCCCCAAAGAGAAAAAAAAAATGTATGTGTCAGACATTCCAAACAAGTCAAAAATGGAAATTTGATGTTATACAACCATGGATCTGTATAAACTCTGATTTCAAACACACATGAATTCAAGAATGAACAAATGTGACATACAGAAGACTCATTTAAAAAAGGTACTGGCAGCAATGTTTTTGCTTAACCAGAGTGGTAGGTCATAGTGCTATGGATTATGTCATGCCACCACAGGAAGTTGCATCCTCACACTCTCAAAAAGGGACTTGCGTTCACTACCTCATTAATGACAGAAAATGCTGAAGGAGGGAGGAAGGAAGGAGGGTAGAAGGGAGGCAAGGAGGGAAGGAGGGAAGGAAGGAAGGTAGAGAGGGAGGAAGGGAGGGAGGGAGAAAATGTTAGGAAGAAGCCATTAGAAATCAGATGAGGGGATGGGGGCGGGGCCTGGTGTGCCTCAGTCTGTTAAGCGTCTAAGTTCAGCTCAGGTTCCTGAGTTCAAGCTCCACATCAGGGTCTGCACTAACAGCATGGAATTTTCTTGGGTACGATTTTCTCTTTCCGTCTGCCCCTCTCCTGCTCACTCTCTCCCTACCAAAATAAATAGTAAACATTAAAAAAAGAAGAAAGAAATTAGAAGGAAAGGAGAAAATATTAAAACAGTACAAATTTACACCAAAAGCTAAGATGTCACTAGAAAAAAAGGCTTATACACCAATATTTGGTCTGTCTGGAAAGTGTTATGCCCAATCAAGAGAATTTCCTTCTACAAAATTACTTGGAAAATGTGTATTCCTAAGACACAACTGTATTAAAATAAAATAGCTTGGATACCCACAAAAATTATATGCCAGATACTAAACCTACATTAAATAACCAAATTGTTTTTACATTAAGAACCCAAAATCATTCTGGAAAACAAAATAAGGACATTTATTTATTTATTTTTCTTAAATGGTTTATTATCAGGTTGGTTTCCATATAACACCCAGTGCTCATCCCAGCAAGTGCCCTCCTCCCTGCCCATCACCCCCCTTCCCCTCCCCTCACCCCATCAGCCCTCAGTTCTCAACATTCAAGAGTCTCTCACGGTTTGCCTCCCTCCCTCTCCCCAACTATTTTTCCCCAAAATAAGGCTTCAAGTCTTCTATTCCAAACAAGAACATATATAAAATTTTATTTTTGGTTATTCAAGGGAAAAAATCCTAGCTCTAGGAAGTTTTCCAAAATAGAGATGTAAAAGGAAAACCAGTAGGGGTGGCTCAGTTGGTTAAGCATTCGATTTCAGCTCAGGTCATGCATGAGGTCATGGTTTGTGAGTTCGAGCCCCACATCAGATTCTGTGTTGACAGCTTGGAGCCTGGAGCCTGCTTTGGATTCTGTTTCCCCTTCGCTGCCTTCCTCTGCTCATGCTCTGTCTCTCTCTCAAAAATAAGCAGACATTTAAAAATTTAAGCAAAAAAAAAAAGGAAAACCAGTATCCCAAGAGTTCATCCTAGCTTAAGATTTTAGGAGTCCAGGGGCGCCTGGGTGGCTTAGTCGGTTAAGCGTCCGACTTTCGTTTAGGGCATGATCTCGCGGTTCATGGGTTCGAGCCCCGTGTCAGGCTCTGTGGTGACTGCCAGCTCAGAGCCTGGAGCCTGTTTCAGAGTCTGTGTCTCCCTCTCTCTCTGACCCTCCCTTGCTCACGCTTTCTCTCTCTCTCTCTCTCCTAGAAATAAATAAAAATATTAAAAAAAAAAAAAGATTTTAGGAGTCCATTTAGTAATCTATAGAAATTATTTTTGTGGAACTTTGAAAATATCACCTTCCATCTTAAAATAGGGATATTCTCAAGTGTCTTAAACTATCAGGCAGGGCAGGGATTGTAAACTAAATTTGGGCAGTAAGCCTAAACAAATTTAAATATAAACTGTCCTTCCTAGCTCAGCTTAGTTTTCCTAAGTATCCAAATGTGTCAGCTTAGGGCAGATATTAATCTACCAAGAAATGAAATACACAAAGAAAAACTATAGTAGCAATTACAAATAATGATGATATCACTAACATTTTCAAACCAAGAATTTATAAAGGCTAATGATTCTCAAAGTATTTGCAATACTGCTCCCAAATACAGGAAACATAACTCATAATGCATTTTAATAAGATATTAAACTCTTCTGTGTACTGAAATGTAAATAGACTATATGACCTACAAATACTCATACTTGGGGAATCCCCAAAAAAGGCCCCAATTTGTCACCTAAGCTTGTTGAGACCCACTAATCAACAAGATGCACTCACAATTTCCCACTTGCAGCTTCTTAGCAACTCACTCTTAAAAATTAACCAAGGACTCACGGATGGACCTTCAGGGTGTTATGCTGAGCGAAATAAGTCAGGCAGAGAAGGACAAATACCATATGTTTGCACATATAGGAGGATTAGGAGGAACTTAACGGAAGACAGCGGGGGAGAAAAAGGGGGGAAATAGTGGGGGAGGGGGAGAGAGGCAAAACCATGAGAGACTCCTGAATGCTGAGAACTGAGGACTGATGGGGAGGCGGGGGTGCGATGGCCATGGAGGAGGGCACTTGTGGGGATGAGCACTGGGTGTTATATGGAAACCAACTTGACAATAAACTATCCGTAAAAATAAATAAATAAATAAATATCACTTTCAGACGTGAAAAAAAAAGTAGAAACAATTTGAATGTTTGTTGGCTGATTAATACATGAATAAAATGTGGTATATCCAAAAAAACTGATAACTTGTTAAAAAGGAAATGTAAACATTTGTCTTGGTACTGCATAAACATTAAAGATTTTATTAAATGAAAAAAAAATTTAACCAAGGACTTAAAAAAACAGAAATTTGAGGAAAACCTCCAAAGTGAAAGATAAAATTAGAAAGAAAGAAAAAGTAAAAAGCAATTAAGAAAACAGAGACAAAGACAAAGAACATAAAACACCATAATATTTTGAGATAATTTTTATTTCACAAAACAGTGACAGTAAATTATAAAAGGAAAAACTTAGAGAAAAAGAAAGGCTTCCAATTAATAAGATAACCACAGTTACGAAAGCATATTGAATTATTTATGGATAGATGGCAATAATATCTAAACATGTTTTAAGAAACTGGAGAGAAAAAACAACTGACAAAATATTAATCACTAAACTGGGTGATAAGTACGTAAGAGTTCATTTTAAGATTCTTTCCACATTTATTTATCTTTACATTTTCCATTAAAAATTTTTCAGAAAAGGGAGGGCACCTGGGTGGCTCAGTCAGTTAAGTGTCCGACTCTCAATTTCACCTCAGATCATGTTCTCACAGTTCATGAGATCGAGCCCTGCACCGGGCTCCACACTGTCAGCACAGAGCCTGATGTGGGGCTTGAACTCACCAACCGTGAGATCATGACCTGAGCCGAAGTTGGATGCTTAGCCAACTGAGCCACCCAGGCACCCCAATATGCATATAGTTTTATATCTGAATGCATACCATCATTAGCCAGTGAATAAAGAAACAAACTATGAATCCATACAAACATAAATAGAAAGCTGAGTAGGAACTGAATGTTTACATAGCTTCAAAATAGTTTCCCACAAGGGTGCCTGGATGGTTAAGTTGGTTAAGCGTCCGACTTCAGCTCAGGTCATGATCTCATGGTTCAGGGGTTCGAACCCCGCATTGGGCTCTGTGCTGACAGCTAGCTCAGAGCCTGGAGTCTGTTTCAGATTCTGTATCTCCCTCTCTCTCTGACCCTCCCCTGCACACGCGCTCTCTCTCTCTCAGAAATAAATAAAACATTAAAAATTTTTTTAAAAAAGAAACAAAATAGTTTCCCACAAAATACTTATCCACTACAAAAGAGAAGAGTAACTTTATAGAAGCCTGGCAGATAGATATCTTCTAAGTAACCAAAGTGAACATCATCAGTAATGAGACAAATCACAATCATGTGCCATCTGAAATAAACATGAGGAAACATTACTAATTCAAATTGAGGGATATTCTACAAAATAGGTGCCCTGTAACTATCAAACCCATCAAGGGCATTAAAGTCTGGAAAAACATAAGAAATTATTAGAGTCTGAGATAGATTATAAGGACACAATAACTAAAAGCAAAAGCAACCCATGATTCTGAATTCTTCTACTACAAAGAACAGTATTAAGAAAATTGGCAAAGTTGAATGGGGCTTAAGGATTAGATGGTACTAATGTCTCACTGTTAATTCCTAGTCACTGATAGTTATGTCGAGATTATATAGAATAATATTGTTTGTAGTTCTTGGAGCTGTTCTCCAAGTCTGTCATTATTAAAACTTTTTAAAAAATGATTCTTATGAGTGCCTATCAAATAATATTCATAAACACATTAGAATGCTTGCCTAAGGGGGTTGGGGCACCTGGGTGGCTCAGTCAGTTAAGCATCCAACTGTTCAGCTCAGGTCTTGTTCTCACTCATAATCACAAGTCTCATGTTGGGCCCTGTGTTGGCCTCCAAGCCCGGCCTGAAGGCTATTTAAAAAAAAAAAAGAAAGAAAGAAAGAAAAAATGGTTGCCTAAGGAAAAAGAAGGAAGGAGAAGTGAGAATGGGAACAAAAAGAAATGGATACATACATCCTACCTACCACCTACCATCAAACAAGAAAAGGTCTGGTACGGGCAAAATAATGATAAAGAGCCATGAACTGAGAAGTATGATTATTAACACAAGGACAATAACAAAAATACTGGTTTAAATAAATACTGGCAATATGTGCCTGAGTCTGGGGGTAGAACTGACCTCAGGCATGGCTGTATGCTGGAAGTAAACATGGGAGGTAACCAATGATTCACTTACTCTATTTCTAAAACGGCTGAAAGAGATTGCTTTGGGGAATAGGGATATATATAAAATTATATATATATATTTTAATTATTTTTATAAATAAAAATTAAATTTAATTAAAAGGAAAAAAGCAAGTGTCAAATCAGTAATATGAAGGCAGTAAGGAATCTGGATTAGCAGGATTTGGAGAGACAGGCAAATTTTAAGAGGTTAAGAGTAAGCCAGAAGGCAGGAATCCAGATAGGCAGGTCAGTTCCGTCATGAGCCATCAAGACACAGAAGAAACTTGTTATTGCAAAGGGCATCTAAACCATGAGTTCTGAGCTCATGATGCCAGCTGATATCAGGGCATAGCTGGTCTAGTATTATGAGATGAAGAGTAAATACAAGTGACTGAGAAATGAAGTAACTAACGTGAACCTTGTTACCAGTTTCTGATGTAACTGTTCTTGCAGCTATTGCCACTTTTCGACACCCACAGAATCAATCCATCCCTAACTCTGAGGAACAATTCTATCTTGATTACTATGTAGAAGCCCTCTGTCCTCAGATTCGGTTGCACCCTGAAAGGTCTAATTAATGGACTCCAACCTCGTTCCTCCAGCTCAATTGCCAACATGTGCTCCAACTCTAATTTTGAAGTTCTTTTTTTTTTTTTTTTTTTTTAAAGATTTTTATTTATTTCTAGGAGAGAGAGAGGAAGACAGCGTGAGCAGGGGGAGGGTCAGAGAGAGAGGGAGTCACAGACTGAAACAGGCTCCAGGCTCTGAGCTGGCAGTCAGCACAGAGCCCGAAGCGGGGCTCGAACCCACAAACCGCGAGATCATGACCTAAGTGAAAGTCGGACGCTTAACCGACTAAGCCACCCAGGCGCCCCTAATTTTGAAGTTCTTGCTCTAAAAGTGTATTTTGCTTCTTCTTGCAATGATGGCCAATGTCTTTTTGAAGGCTACAGTCTGGTCCAAACTCCAGTAGCAGGGGTCTATCTGGTCCTCTCACGAGACAACATCCTGACAAACTGTCTTGTCTGAACAATCCAACTATCCTGCTTTGGGAGCCAGGGCAAAATACAATTAAGACAGACAGACTTAATAAGCTACAAAACCAGGAATTCAGACTAATTTGTACCCTATGAGCCTTAGTTTCCACACATATATACAACTGGTCCAGTAATATACCTCACAGGATTGCTTTAAGAAATACAGTAGTAGCAGCTCATTGAGCACTTATTACGTGCCAGGCACCGTTCTAAAGTCTTTATGTTAATTTACTTAATTCTTTTTTTTTTTAATGTTTATTTTTGAGAGGCAAGGAGGGGCAGAGAGAGTGGGAACACAGGATCCTAAGCAGACTCTGCGTGGACAGCAGTGAGCCTGATACCAGCTCAAACTCACAACAGTGAGATCATGACTGAACCGAAGTAGGACACTCAACTGACTGAGCCATCCAGGAGCCCCTATTAATTCATTTAATTCTTTTTTTTTTTTTTAATTTTTAATGTTCATTTATTTTTGAGACAGAGACAGAGACAGAGAGACAGAGAATGAATAAGGGAGGGCAGAGAGAAAGGAAGACACAGAATCTGAAGCAGGCTCCAGGCTCTGAGCTGTCAGCACAGAGCCTGATGCAGGGGCTCGAACCCACCGATTGTGAGATCATGACCGGAGCTGAAGTCGAACACTTAACCAGCTGAGCCACCCAGGAGCCCCTAATTCATTTAATTTTTAGAACAACCTGTGAGGTAGGTATTGTTCACCAAACTCCTTATTACAAAGAGAAAAATGAATAAAAAGAGTTTTAGAAACCTGCACAAGGTCACACAGCTAGTAATTAATGGAAGTCTGGATATTACATACATACATATTCCCCTTAGCACAGGGCAGGGCACACGTTAACCTCTTCATAAGCAGTAACTATCATTATCTTTGTTAATTCTCTGTTGAGTTAGGGGCTCCTGGCGGCTCAGTCAGTTGAGCGTCCAACTAGAGCTCAGGTCATGATCTCAAGCTCTGTGGGTTCAAGCCCCAAGTCAGGATCTGTGGTCACTGCTCAGAGCCTGGAGCCTGCTTTAGATTCTGTGTGTCTCTCTCTACTCCTCCTCCGTTCGCTCTCTGTGTCTCTTTCTCAAAATTATATAAAGACATAAAAAAAAAATTCTCTGTGAGTTAGACAATTTTCTCAGATTAAGACTCCTTAGCCTGGGGGGGCACAGTTGGTTAAGTGTCTGACTCTTAATTTCAGCTCAGGTCATGACCCCAGGGTCATGGGATCCAGCCCCACATCAGACTCTGTGTTGAGCAGGGAGCTGCTTGGGATTCTCTCTCTACCCATCCGCTCCTCTCCCCAGCTCACACGCACTCTCTCTAAAATAAATAAAATGTAATTTAATTTAAAAAGCCTAGATACTTCTGTAACATGGTAAAGCATATATATCTAACTCAAAACCCAACATAATGTTTAGTTAAGTGCCAAAAGCATTCTCAGTAAGGTTAGGAAAAAGACAAGGACATTCTTCATCACTATAAGTGCTTAACATTATTCTGCATATACCAGCCAATATAGGAGGAATAAGAGAATAAGAGAAAGACATAAATGTAAATAAGAGAAAGGAAAAATATAAAATTATAATAACTAAAACTATCCTGATTTTCAAATTATCTGCTTTACACGGACATAAAATCAACTAAAAAATTATTACAAACGGTAAAATTCAGTTGAGTGTTGGTAAAAATTAACACATTTAAAAGTACTCCCAAATACAAATATCTACTTAGAAAATAACCTATTTGAGGGACATCTGAGTGGCTCTGTCAGCCACGCATCCAATTCCTGACTGACTCTTCCACTCAAGTCATGATCTCCCAGTTCATGGGATCAAGCCCCATATGGGGCTCTGCACCAACAGCATAAAGCCTGCTTGAGATTCTCTCTCCCCCCTGCCCTTCTCTGCCCCTCTCCTGCTCCTGCTCTCTCTCTCAAAATAAACTTAAAAAAAAGAAAAGAAAGAAAAAATCCTATTTGAAATAGCAACAATAAAGACCAATTACTTAGCAATAAAATTGAATGTATAAGATTAATAACTAAAGAAAAAGGATGAGGATACTCTTTAAAGATAAGGAAGTACACACTAAGTTAAAAAAAAAAAAAAGGAGGGGTGCTGCAAGTTAAGTATGATACCATTTGTGTGAAAAACATATCTAGACACAGACATTACACCCTCCACAAAAATTAACTAAAAATGGACCACAGACCTAATGCAAAACACAAAACCATAAAACCAGAACATGACATAGGAGAAAAACCTAGATGACCTTGGATTTGGCAATAACTTTTTAGATATAATACCATAGGCCCAAAAGAAAGAACTGGTAAGTTGGTTCATTAAAATTAAAAAGAGTTCTGTGAAAAATGCGGACAAGATAATGAGAAGACAAGTCATACACTGGGAGAAAATACTGGTATAAGACACATGTAATAGGGGCGCGTTTGGTTGGCTGTTAGTGGAACATGTCTCTTGATCTTGAGGTTTTAACTTCAAGTCCCATGTTGGGTGTAGAGAATACTTAAAAAAAAAAAAAAAAAAAAAAGGCACATATGATAAAAGACTAATCCAGGGGCGCCTGGGTGGCTTAGTCGGTTAAGCGTCCGACTTTCGCTTGGGTCACGATCTCGCGGTTCGTGGGTTCGAGCCCCGCGTCGGGCTCTGTGCTGACTGCCAGCTCAGAGCCTGGAGTCTTTTTCAGAGTCTGTGTCTCCCTCTCTCTCTGACCTTCCCCTGCTCACGCTGTCTCTCTCTCTCTCCTAGAAATAAATAAAAATATTTAAAAAAAAAAAAAAAAAGACTAATCCAAAATACACAAAGAGCTCTTAAAACTCAACAGTAAGAAAACATGATTTAAAACAGGCAAAAGATTTGAACAGACCTCTAAGGACATACAGATAGCAAATAAACATATGAAAAGATTTCTCAGCATTATACATCAACAATTACAAATTAAAACAATGAGATTTCACTACACACCTATTAGAATGGTTAAGATCCCAAACACTGACAAAATCAAATGCTGACGAGGATGTGGAACAACTAGAACTCTTATTCACTGCTGGTAGGAATGTAAAATGATATATCCACTGTGACAGACAGTTGGGCAGGCTCTTCCAATCAAACCTACTCATACAATCTAGCAATCATGCTCCTTGGAATTTAAAACCCAAATCAGTTGAGGGGAGCCTGGGTGGCTCGGTTGGGTGTCCGACTTCTGGTTGGGTCATGATCTCACGGTTCATGACTTTCAGCCCTGCATCGGGCTCAGTGAGGGTAGGCTGGAGTCTGGAGCCTGCTTCAGATTCTGTGTCTCCCTCTCTCTCTGCCTCTCCCCTGCTTGCACTCTTTCTCTGTCTCTCTCAAAAATAGAAAAACAAACCCAAATCAGTTGTAAACTTATGTCCACATAAAAACCTGTACATAAATACTAATAGCAGCCTTATTAATAACTGCCAAAATCTGAAGCAACCGAGATGTGCTCCAATGGGTAAATGGAAGCAAACTGAGGTATATCCAGACAATGTATTATTACTGAATGCTAAAAAGAAATGAGCTATCTAGCCACTAAAAGACATGGAGAATGTTACATGTCTATTACTAAATAAAAGCCAATCTGAAAGGCGATATACCGTCTACGGCCATACCACCCTGAACGCACCCGATCTCGTCTGAAAGGCGAAATACCAAATGATTCCAACTATATGGCATTCTGAAAAAGACAAAACTATAGAGATAGAAAAAAATCAGTGGTTGCCAGTGGTTGAGAGGTAGAAGGGATGAACAAAAAAAACACAAAAGATTTTCAGGGCAATGAAAATATATTACAGATCATACATGTCATTATACATTTGTGAATATGGAATGCCAAGAGTGAACCTGAATGTGAAATGGGACTGTGGGTGATTGTGATCTGTTGCTGTAGGTCCACCAATTATAACAGATGTACCACTATGGGAGAAGGTTGGAGAAACTGATAATGGCAAAGGCTATGCAATGCACGGGGTCAGTAGTATATGGGAAATCTCTATACCTTCCTCTCAATTTTGCTCTGAACCTTAAACTGTTCTAAAAAATTGTCTAAAAAAAAAAAATACAGGGGCGTCTGGGTGGCTCAGTCAGTTAATCACCTGACTCTTGAGTTTGGTGCAGTCAAGATGTCAACTCTCTCCAATTTCACTTTTAAATGTAATGCAATGACCAAAAACAAACAAAAAAAGGTACTAAAAGGGTTTTGGGGAGACCTAGCCAATTTGATTCAAAGGTTCCTACATAAAAAAAAAAAAAAAAAAAAAAAAAAAAAAAAAAAAAAAAAAAAAAAAAAAAAAAAAAAAAAAGGAAGAATACCCATGAAATTTCTCAGAGAAAAAAAAATAGAGGGAAATAACCCTAATAGACATTAAAAATGTATTCTAAACCAAGATAAGTAAAACTAGGTAGAAATTAAAGAACAACAGAAATAGACCCAAGTAAACAGGGGAATTTGGATTATGATAAAGGTTGTATTACAAACCAGTAGAATAGATTATTCAGACTAACTTTGCTGTAAGTACCCTTTTATACCTTATGAGTTTTGTACCATGTTATCTTTTTTTAGTATTATAGATTGAAGTCATAGCTCCTATTTTTGCTCATCCTCAAACCCACTAAAAGTTAAAATATAGGAACTTTTTTTTTAAAGCACACGCCCACAAGGACAAAGACAACGGTCAAAGAGACAAAGCAATTAAGTTTTGGACAGCAGAAAACAGATGGAAAGAAACAAATTATTCCAACTGACCAGAGAAAGCTGTCTTAAACTGGTAGTGGGAAAACAGAGAACCAACATTATATATACAACCACCTTCCCCCCCCACAAAATCTTGAGAACTGGAAGCATCAAGTAACTCTGGAAGTGGGAACAGAAGACAGCTAAGAAGACTGCCTGATGGCTTCTTTATAAGGCATTCAGCTTCTCAAATCCCCTCCCTGATTTATGCAGCTGGATGCTCTTGCCAGAAGTCGGTTTATTCTCTGGAGAAGGTCAAAGTCTTTGAGTTGGGCAACATCAGGCTCAGTGTAGGGCAGTAACTCCATGATGCAAACAGTGGGCATTAAGGAAAAGGTAACATGCTATAAGCTGACAACCCTAGTCAGTCTTCCCCAGATGACTCACAGAATGTTAGCAGTTAGTATTAGCAGTTAGTCTCTTATTCTCCAGACAGAAAATCCCAAGAGCCTCCACTGAGGAAACTCACAGGCTCAAAAGAAAGGCCTAAAGATAGGGACATTAAGGGGTGCCTGGGTGGCTCAGTCAGTTAAACGTCCAACTTTGGCTCAGGTCATGATCTTACAGTTTGTGGGTTCAAGCCCCGCATCAGGCTCTGTGCTCACAGCTAGCTCAGAGCTTGGAGCCTGTTTCAGATTCTGTGTCTCCCTCTCTCTCTGACCCTCCCCTGCTCATGTTGTCTCTCTCTCTCAGAAGTAAATAAAACATTAAGGAAAAAAAAAAAAAGATAGGGACATTAAGAGGTTCCATTAGGAAAAGGCTAGCCAGATCACCATATAAAGATGTCAAAAGTTGCCTGCCATCCATGCACTTAGAATTTCACCAGCTTTTTGGTCACCCGATATTAAGCAGGAGACCATTCTTCCAAGTACGAGAATACAGTAGGTCACAGCAGACAAATGTTCTCACTGCAATCGTGCAAGGTAGCAGGGAATGGGGGCAGTTTGCGAAAATCATATTTTTGGAAAGAATATGGAAACTGATAAAAGTAACAAGAACTATTTGAACTAAAATTTCAGAAAGAGGAAAGTCTTTTATGAGCCAGAAACTGATGGCCATTTATTTTATTCATTTTCTTTTTCAGTGGTAGAGGGCATTTTGCCAACTGAGCAGGGGGAGGGGAGTGCTGAAAAAGGAGACTGGGCTTAAGTAAGGGGACTCTCTAAGAGAAAGAGAAATCAGTTTTTAGTGGTCACACAGGATTGGAATGAAGGACAAGTGCTTAAAACACTCGGCCAATTTTCCCCAAGGGAAATTTGCTGGCTCTAGGGCATGGACACAAAAACACAATCTCCCTTCATATTTTATAGCTGCATGGTGTTAGAGGTTTTAAAAAAGCTAACTCATAACTTCTGAAGGACAGGATTCCATTTCCTGTAGTCATCCAAAGCTGAGGAGACACAGATTCACCTCTCTCAAAGAAAAGTCCAGAGGGGCATACCAGAAACACAAGGGCAACCAGAGATGGACTGAGTCTCACTAAACAGTAACCCAAGCCCCAGTCTAAATTAATCCTTGCCTAGTTTGGAAGGAACAACCCGACAACCTATCTTCCTAACAGAGGGTAAGGAGAAAGCACCTTTGGAGAAAGATGATCTCAGCCTCATATTATCTCAGCCTCTCTATGGTTTTTTTAATATGCATTCGCCAACATATAATAAAAAAACAGACATATAGCGAGGCAGAATAATGACTGATAATCAAGAGAGGAAAAAGGTAGAGAAACAAATCCACAGATGACCCAGATATTTTAGTGAGTAGACAAGGTCTTTAAAATGGCAATGATTAGTACGTTAAAAGAAAATAGAGAAAAAGATGTGCAGAATTAATTTTGAAAATAAACTTTAACAAATAACTTGAATCTAGTTTAAAAAGTCTAAACCTGAAATAGAGTATATAGAACTGGGGACTCACTGGGTAGATTTAACTGCAGATTTGGAACAGCATCAAACAGGATTAGTGAACTAAAATTCAGGTCAATAAAAAATGTTCAAAGTGAAGCACAGAAAAGGGAAAAAAAAAAAAAAAAAGGACAGGACAGACAGAGTGTAGGAGATAGGTAGGACCTAATTACAAAAGGTCTAATCTATAAATGGAGAGAGACAGAACAGGGTAAAAGCAATATACAAAGACATAATGCCTAAGAATTTTCCAAAACTGATGAACTATACACAAATTTAAGAAGCTCAGTGAACTGGGGCCCCTGGGTGGCTCAGTCAATTTAGTGTCAGCCTCTTTAAATGTTTATTTTCGAGAGAGAGAGAGCACAAGTGGGGAGGTGCGGGGGCAGAGGATCTGAAGCAGAGTCCACACTGACAGGAGAGAGCCTAATGCAGGGCTTGAACTCACAAACCACAAGATCATGACCTGAACTGAAGAACGACTCAACCAACTGAGCCACCCAGGGGCCCCTTGATTTTGGCTCAGGTCATGATCTTACGGTTTGTGGGTTCAAGTCCTGCATTGGGCTCTCTGTGCTGAAATTGCAGAACTTGCTTGGGATTCTCTCTCTCTCCCTCTCTGTCTCTCTCCTACCTCATGCACTTGCACTTGTGCTCTCTCTCAAAATAAATAAATAAACAACAACAACAACAACAAAAAACCTCAGTGAACCTGAGGATAAATGCCAGGATAAATGCCAAGAAAACCACATCTAGGCACAACATAAAATGTTCAAAACAAAGACAGAAAATATTAAAGTAGCCAGAAGAAAAAAATGACATTACCTTAAAGTAGCAATAATAGTACTGATAGCTGACTTGTCAAAAGGAATTAAGGAAGCCAATATATATATATACACAATGGAATATATTTAGCCATAAAAGAAAATCCTGCTGTTGGGAGAAGATGGATGAACACTGAAGGCATTATGCTAAGTAAAATTAAGTCAGACCAAGAAATACAAATACTGTATTATCTCACTACTTGTGGAATCTAAAAAAGTCAAAGTCATAGAAACAGAGAGTTGATTGATTGGTGGTTGCCAGGGGTTTGGGATGGGGGCAGGAGTGGGGGTGGGGATGTTGGTTAAAGGATACAAACTTCCAGTTATAAGATGAATTAAGTTCTAGGGATCAAATGTATAGCATGGGGACTATAGTGAACAGCAATGTACTTGAAACCTGCTGAGAATAGATCTTAAACATTCTCACCACCATAACAACAAAAACATGGTAATTATGAGAGATGAAGGATATGTTAACTAACCACATTGTGGTAATCATTTTGCAATATATACACCTATCAAATTATTGCACTGTACAACTTAAACTTTTATGTAACTTAAACTTGTATGTCAATTTTATCTCCATAAAGCTAGGAAGAAAAAGAAATTAGGAAAGCCAGAACACAAGAAAATGGTGATTTTGGAATACTGAAAGCTTCTGCTCCCCACCCTCCCGGCCCCTGCCAAAAAAGCTACAATTCTAAAAAAAAAAAAAAAAAAAAAAAAAAAAAAAAAAAAAACTTCAAAAAATAAACATGTTTTCAGGCAAACAAAAACTGAGAGAAATTGTTGCCAGCAAACTTGCACTACAAAATTTATTGAAAGCAAGTACTTCAGGCTGAAGGAAAACATTTATAAGTACCACTGCAGGGGCATCTGGATGGATCAGTCAGTTGAGCATCCAACTCTTGATTTTGGCTCAGGTCATGATCTCACGGTTCATGGGATAGAGCCTAGTGTCAGGCTCTGCACGGACAGCACAGAGCCTGCTTGGGATTCTCTAATTTTCTCTCTCTCTCCCTCCCTCCCTCTCCCATTTGCACTTTCTCTCTTTCAAAATAAACAACAAACAAGTAAAAAAAGTACTAATGCTGGAAGCAATGAAAAACACTGGAAAGGGAAATATGTGGTTAAATACAATGAATATTTGTGATGCCTAAAAACATACAAAATTCTAATTTCAATATCCATAAAGTAAAGTTTTATTGGAACACCATCACACTCATTTTCTTATGATTGGTCATGGTTGTTCTAATGCTGCAATACAGAGATGAGTAGCTACAATAGAGACTATGTGGTGCCCTTTCACACTGCTGCATCACGGTGTGCTATAAATTGCAGTGATGTAGTTATATGTGACAGCACGGAGTGTCACACATATTGCTGTACATGACATTTTACTTTTATTTATGAGTGCGTAACCCATCATATCAAAACAAGAAAGTGCACTTTAAATGTCACATATCAAGGCACAGTGGAGTATGTTTTGTCATCAAATTAGATGGCAAGGCACCGTCTTTATTATGTAATGACACTATAACTATACTAAAAGAATACAACATATATAGACATTACCAGATTGTACTCATCATAAGAGTTCCCAACTCATACGAAAGCATTAGAAAAATTAGAAAATTTTAAATTGAATTATCTCGTTATAATTTCTTCATAAAATAAAAAAATGAAACTGCAACCACACTACATGTGTGAGTAGCTCATTTCTCAGCCTTGCAAGGAAAGCCATTTACTGATGGTAAGTTAATTAAATAGTGTTTGATTACAGCAGTTAAGGAAATGTGTCTAGAGAAAACAAACTTGTTTAAGATTATTAGTCTTTATAGAGAACAATTGTTCAAGCAAGTTGAGAATATTGGGAGTAATAGCAATAGTCAATTTAAAAACAAGGCAAATGATTTCTAACAGGTTTCTCTGACTATAGATGAGTTAACAGATGTTGCAGATTACTGATTGGTTGTTTATTTGATCAGTCAATACAGAGTTTGAGTTAACTAAAAAATTACCCTCTATGAATGTCTATGTGAAACTACTAAAGAGTATTTTCAAACTAAAGAAATCATTAATTCAGTGCAACCTGAAGTGGAATCTAAGAACTGTTACAAGCAATGGTGGTAAAATGTGTGTGGTACAGAAAAAAGCTTAGTGGGACAAATTAACAAAATGTGACAATGTAAAATGTGTAAGGTATTTCAAGCCTATGGTTATTCACCATACTATTCAGCAGCAGGTATTCTGGGGGAAAATATCTGAATCCATCACGTCTTATAGACCAGTAGTGCCAAAAGATAAATTGCATCTACTTTCGTGGATTTCACCATCACTGGTTCCAAAATAGAAACTGAATATCCTGACTTGCCCCACTACTCAGCAGTTCCATGGCTTGGCAGTTTTACTACAATTTTTTGAGCCCAGGAATGGACTCAAAATTTTTCTAAAGAAAAAAAATCAGGAGCGCCTGGGTGGCTCTGTCGGTTAAGCGTCTGACTTCAGCTCAGCCATGATCTCACTGTTCGTGGGTTCAAGCCCCATGTCAGGTTCTGTGCTGACAGCCAGCTCAGAGCCTGGAGCCTGCTTCGGATTCTGTACCTCCCTTTCTCTCTGACCCTCCCCTGCTCATGCTGTCTCTGTCTCTCTCTCTCTCTCTCTCTCTCTCTCTCTCAGAAATAAGCAAAAACATTAAAAAAAATTTTTTTTAATCAGACTCAACCATTATAAGAGAACACCAAGTGGATTTGAAAATTTAGCTTTTGCTGAACACTTGACTTTTCTTGATAAACCTAAAATTTGCAAAAATACTGCTTATATAAGAAACATACTGCAGGTAAAGCATAAAATATTTTAATAACAGCTAAAGCTATTAGAATCCTATGTAATGGCAAACTGCTTTATACACTTCCTGTTCAGTCAAAAGTTAAAACAAGAAGGTCTCCATTTACGCACAAGTTTGCAAAATATCTATTTTCTGCACTCAAAGGACAGTTTCAGCAGTGTTTTTTGGACCTTTAGTTTAGCCAAATAAAATAGAAAATTCATATTTTAAAATCAATCCATTTAACTGTGCAACTGAGGAGCTTCAACCTAACCTACAACTGGAAGTGATTTTTTCTTAAACGTTTATTTATTGTTGAGAGACAGAGACAGACAGAGCATGAGCACGGGAGGGGCAGGTAGAGGGAGAGACACAGAATCCAAAGCAGGCTCCAGGCTCCGAGCTGTCAGCACAGAGCCCGACATGGGGCTCAAACCCACAAACCATGAGATCATGCCATAAGCCAAAGTCAGACACCCAACCGACTGTGCCACCCAGGCGCCCCTGGAAGTAATTAATCTGCACTATACTGATTTGCTGAAAGACAAGTATTGAGAATCTAACAGAATTTTATAAATGCCTTCGAAGCAATTAATACTTCAATTAAAATCATATACTCATGGATTGATGTTTGTATCTGGCAGTATCAATCTGTGTGAAGACTTCAAAAAGAAAATCTAATTAGAGATCAACATTAACAAATGAACAACTGCAATCAATCTTAATGAAAATAGCTCTGAACCCCAATTAATTTGGAATTAAAATTAATTCCATTCTTCTCATTAGACCGGCATTATAAAAAATTATACTCAGCTATTTACATTTTGAATTTTGTCAATAGGGTTTTGTGGAAATTTGTTTTCTCTCATTATATAAGTAACTATGTAGTAATAACTTTGTTTCCCTATGGCCTAAAAAGCCTAAAATATCTGGCCTTTTACAGAAAAAGTATGTCAACCTCTGAACTATGTATGCAGTTCCACGGAACTACATAATTGCTTACAGAAGTAAAAATAAGTGGAGATTTAAAAGAGTATAGTATGTAATATCAATATAATCTGATGATACAGATAGTACAGCTGTAAGGAAGAAATGAAATAGCATATGCAAAATAATTTATTCAACTGTTCAGTGATCATATTGGTAGCAGTACTGTTAGTATCGCTATTCTGAGACTACTATATAATGTGGGATAAAACAAATGAGTAATTAATAATGATGACATTTTAGGGGCACCTGGGTGGCTCAGTCAGTTGAACGTCCAACTTAGGCTCAGGTCATGATCTCGCAGCTTGTGGGTTCGAGCCCCGTGTCAAGCTCTGTGCTGACACAGATTCTGTGTCTCCCTCTCTTTCTGCCTCTCCCCCACTCTCCCTCTCTCTCCCTCCCACTCAAAAATAAACACTCTGTCCTAGACAAAATGATTAACTCACAGAAATGCACATACCAAATGCCCAGATGACATTCTCAAGTATCATTTTCTGCTAACAACCAGGGTGTCTTGGAGAAACCAAGTGGTTACCAATCTGGAGCAAGAAATGTAAAAAATAAGCCTCAAACACTTGGTCATACCAGATAGTAAGGATGCTATAAAGAACATCTGGAGTGGATCAAGTTATTCAAAAGCTAATGTGAGTAGGCTTCAATTGGCCAAAGGGAGGACAATCTGAGCATCAATAATATTAATAACTGCCAATGATTAAAACCCATCAGATGTTTGAATTCCTAAACTCATAATATTTTTAAAAATAATTCTTAAAGGATAATAGAGAACTAATTTGCTATCTTGAAAGAAATAAAGACATAGAATCAAGTATGTATCTTGCCTTTCCTATCTATATATGAACTGTAGCTCTGGATAACTAGTAGATAAGCAGAAGCATCTCTTAATAAAAGTATCACAAATAATAAATAAAAAAGAAATAAAAGAATGTCACTGTTTTGTAACTATCAATACTTTAATTAATCTGGGCATTGAGCCCAACTGCTAACATTATAATAAGAGAGAAAACCAGTAACATAACTCCTAATGAAAGAACACAACACTGCCTATAGCAATGCCTGAAGGACTGAACCATAGTCTGCCCAAGTCTGTGAATCCAGCTACCAATTTGTGATAAATACAGAGGATGAAGGAAAATGCTCAATTGCAACATGAGGTGTATCATCAGTAAAATTCAGACTTTGGCCAGGTTTCAAGAGAAAAAATGTAATGAAAGGGGAGGAGGGGTAAATTGTAGTTTAAAAAAACTTAAAAGACACCAAATTTTTGGGGCGCCTGGGTGCTTCAGTTGGTTAAGCATAGGACTTTGGCTCAGGTCATGATCTCACAGTTTGTGGGTTCAAGTCCCACATCGGGCTCTGTGCTGACAGCTCAGAGCCTGGAGCCTGCTTCATATTCTGTGTCTCCCTCTCTCTGCCCGTCCCCTGTTCATGCTCTGTCTCTCTCTGTCTCTCAAAAATATATAAATGTTCTTAAAAATAAAAAAAAAATTTTTAAAGACATCAAATTTTTAAAAATGAGTAACACTATAGTCTATGAATGCATACCTGGTGATAAAACTATAAAGAATAAGTAGATGATTACTGTAAAATAACTATAAAGAATAAGGAAATGAGGGGCGCCTGGGTGGCTTAGTCGGTTAAGCGTCCGACTTTCACTTAGGTCATGATCTCGCAGTTCGTGGGTTTGAGCCCCGCGTCGGACTCTGTGCTGACTGCCAGCTCAGAGCCTGGAGCCTGTTTCAGTCTGTGACTCCCTCTCTCTCTGACCCTCCCCTGCTCACGCTGTCTCTCTCTCTCTCTCCTAGAAATAAATAAAAATTTTTAAAAAAATTAAAAAAAAAAAGAATAAGGAAATGATTACTGGTTATCTGGGAAGGGGAAGGGAGGAGGTTATAACCAAAATGGGACACAGGAAGGATTCTTTGATAGCCGAAAAACAGTTCTATTTTTGACCTGGGTAATGTAGTCTCATGAATATTTGCCTTATTTAAAAAAAAAAAGGGGGAGGGGGGCCTGGGTGGCTCAGTCAGTTAAGGGTATACTTCAGGTCAGGTCGTGATCTTGTGATTCGTGAGTTCAAGCCCTGTGTCAGGCTCCATGCTAACAGCTCAGAGCATGGAGCCTGCTTCGAATTTTATGTATCCCTCTCTCTCTGCTCCTCTCACACACATTCTCTCTCTCTCTCTCTCCACACACACACACACACACACACACACACACACACACACACACACACTTTCTCAAAAGAAAAATATTTCTCGGGGCGCCTGGGTGGCTTAGTCGGTTAAGCGTCCGACTTTTGCTTAGGTCATGATCTCACGGTTCGTGGGTTCAAGCCCCGCGTCAGGCTCTGTGCTGACTGCCAGCTCAGAGCCTGGAGCCTGTTTCAGTCTGTGACTCCCTCTCTCTCTGACCCTCCCCTGCTCACGCTCCCTCTCTCTCTCTCTCTCTCCTAGAAATAAATAAAACATTAAAAAAATTAAAAAAAAAAGAAAAATATTTCTCAAAAATAAATATTACACACAAAAACTGTGTGTGTGATATTTTCTGCTTATTTTACAATACAAGGATTAAATATGTAAAACAACAATACTACTGCCTTAGAGGTTCATAAGACATGTGAAACTAAAATATGTGATATTAGTAGCACAAACGGCAAGGGAGACAGACTGGAATTCAACTGTTATGCGTTTCTTGCTTTTTTTTGAAAAGCACTAACTAACTTAAACTAAAATGTAATAAGTTAAGAATACTGGGGTGTCTAGGTGGTTCAGTGGTTAAGCATCTGACTACTGAATTTGGCTCAGGTCATGATTCATGATTCATGGTTCATGGGATGGAGCCCCACACTGGGCTCTGCACTGGACAGTGCTCAGCCTGCTTGGGATTCTTCTCTCCCTCTCTCTCTGCCCCTCCCCTGCATGTACACATGTGCATTCTCTCTCAAAATAAAGAATCTTAAAAAAAAAAAAAATAGGGGCGCCTGGGTGGCTCAGTCGGTTAAGTGTCCAACTTCTGCTCAGGTCATGACCTCACAGTTTGTGAGTTCGAGCCCCGTGTTGGGCTCTGTGCTGACAGCCAAGTTCAGAGCCTGGAGCCTGTTTCAGATTCTGTTGTCTCCCCCTCTCTTTGACCCTCTCCTGCTCACGCTGTCTCTCTCCCTCTCAAAAATAAATAAAACATTAAAAAAATTTTTTAAATAATAATAAAATAAAGAATGTACACTGAGGGGCACCTGGCTGGCTTAGTCAGAAAAGCATGGAACTCGATCTCTGGGTCATGAGTTTGAGCTCCACATTGGGTGTAGAGATTGCATACATACATACACACATACATACATACATATTAAAAAAAAAAAAAAGGGAATGCAGACTGTAATATCTAGGGCAGTGGTTCTTAACCAGGGGCAATTTTACCCTTCAAGGAGACATCTGGCAATGCTTAACAACTGGTTATCACAACTGAGAGAGAGACAGTTGCTACAGGTACCTAGCGGGTAGTAGCCCGCTAAACATACATACTGCTAAACATACATACAACACACAGGAGAGCGCCCTACCCCGCAACAAAAAATTACTGGCCCCAAACATCAATAGTGTTAAAGTTGAGAAACTCTGATTTAGGGCAACAGCTAAAAATAATTATAAGAATAATAACAAACAGGGGTGCCTGGGTGGCTTAGTTGGTTAAGCGTCCGACTTTCGCTTAGGTCATGATCTCACGGTTCATGGGTTCGAGCCCCGCGTTGGGCTCTGTGCTGACTGCCAGCTCAGAGCCTGGAGCCTGTTTCAGTCTGTGACTCCCTCTCTCTCTGACCCTCCCCTGCTCACGCTGTCTCTCTCTCTGTCTCCTAGAAATAAATAAACATTAAAAAAAAAAAAAAGAATAATAACAAACAAAAAGAGAAGAAAAATGGAACAATTTAACTTATATGAAGTTGAAAATAGGCAAAACTAAATTATGGTGATAGAAGTCATCAGGATAATTAGTGGCTATAAGGTTTTTATAAGTTTATTTATTTTGTGAGAGAGAGAGTGAGAGGGAGAGAGGCAGAGGGGAGACAGAATCCCAAGGAGGCTCTGCACTGCCAGCACAGAGGCTGAAGTGGGATTCAAAATGACAAACCGTGAGATCATGACCAGAGATGAAACCAATGAAACCAAGAGTCAGATGCTGACTGAACCATCCAGGTGCCCCTAGGTTTTGTTTTGTTTTGAAGTAAGCTGTATGCCCAGTGTGGGGCTTGAACTCACAACCCTGAGATAAAGAGTTGCATGCTCTACCAACTGAGCCAGCCAGACACCCCTAGTTAATGGTTATAAGGTAGTGAGGGCACAGACTTGGAAGGGGTACAAGAGTGCCTTCTGGAGCACTAAAAATGCTTTCTCTTATTCTGGGTGCATACTTTCCTGTGTATTAAACCTCAACTGAAAAGAAATAAAAAAACAAAAACAGACTACTAAGCAGACAACCAAAGATTACCAGGCTTAATGTAAAGTCTTTAACATTAACATGAATCTTTCTTATCAAAAACAAATAACCTGGAAGAAACAGTCTATAAAGGAAAAATAAGCTTAAAAAATAAGTCTGCATCTATCTCTATATAAAAATATATAATGTCTTCAGAAAGTTCAGAGGAAACACTGCAACCATGATACAAAAACAATGTTATTCTTAAAAATCAGGTATCAAGGTAGAACTCTTTAAATAAAAACAGCAGAGATAAAAATACACAAATTCCACTCTCAGGTATCCTATTTACCCAAGAGATACAAATGAATGTCCACTAGAAGACCTTAACAAAAGTGTTTGTAACAGCTTTACTCCAGGTAGCAAAAACTGGAAACAGAAAGGAAACAACAAATTGTCTACTGATATAATGGAATACTACTCATCAAAAGGAACAAATTACATGTAACATATGTGAATCTCAAAAACAATATGCTCAGGAAAAGCAGCCAAACCCAGGAATACATACTGTATGATTTCATTTATATAAAGTTCTGAAACAGGCAAAAATAAGAGCTATTATGACAGCAAACAAGAGTAGCTGCCTGGGATGATGTGGGGGGAGAAATTATTGGAAAGGGGTATGATGGAACTGTCTGGAATTATGAAAATGTTCTTTAATTTCAAGGAGGTGGTGCTTAAATGGGATTTGTCAAGATTAATCAAACCACACACTTAAGATCAGTACATTTTATAGTATGTAAATCATACTAAAAAATGCTACATAAAAATGAAAAACTCCACAGAAAGGATGAAAGATAAAGGGGAGTTAATTTTTTTTTTAAGTTTATTTATTTTGTGAGAGAGGGGGCGCCTGGGTGGCTCAGTAAGTTAAGCATCCGACGTTGGCTCAGGTCATGATCTCATGGTTCATGGGTTCGAGCCCCGCGTTTCGTTGGCTCAGGTCATGATCTCATGGTTCATGGGTTCGAGCCCCACGTTGGGCTCTGTGCTGCCTGCCAGCTCAGAGCCTGGAGCCTCTTTCAGATTCTATATCTCCACCTCTCTCTCTGACCCTCCCCTGCTCATGCTGTCTTTCTTTCTCTCTCTCAGAAATAAAACATTATTTACTTATTTATTTATTTAAAAAAATTTATTTTGTGAGAGAGCATGAGCGGGGACAGGGGTAGAGATAGGGAGAGAAAGAATCCCAAGCAGGCTACTCACTGTGAGCAGGAAGCCTGACAAGGGGCTCAAACTCACAAACTATGAGATTATGACCTGAGCCAAAATCAAGACCCAGACGCTTAACCAAATGACCCACCCAGGAACCCCAAGATTTTTTTAAAGTAATCTCCACAACCCACCGTGAGGCTCAAACTTACAACCCTGAGATCAAGAGCCAAATGTTCCTCCTACTGAGTCAGCCAAACACTCCAGGTAAGGTAATTTTTTTTTTTTAAGTTTTATTTATTTTGAGAGAGAGGGAGAAGGGGGGGGAACATGAGTGGGGAAAGGGCAGAGAGAGAGGAAGAGGGAGAATCCCAAGCAAGCTCTACACTGTCAGTGCATGAATTTTATTCTGCATAGTTGCCTCACGAAATTATGACCTGAGCCAAAATCAAGAAGAAAAGCATAAAAACATGGGGCACCTGGCTGGCCCAGTTAGTAGAGAATACAACTCTTTTTTTTGTTTGTTTGTTTTTGTTTTGTTTTTTTTATTTCTAGGAGAGAGAGAGAGAGACAGCATGAGCAGGGGAGGGTCAGAGAAAGAGAGAGTCACAGACTGAAACAGGCTCCAGGCTCTGAGCTGGCAGTCAGCACAGAGCCCGACGCGGGGCTCGAACCCTCGAACCGCGAGATCATGACCTAAGCGAAAGTCGGACGCTTAACCGACTAAGCCACCCAGGCGCCCCGAGAATATAACTCTTGATCTTGGGGTAGTGAGTTCAAGGGGGTAGAGATTACTTTAAAAAATAATAAATAATAATCATAAATAAAAACACAAAGGAACTGACAATCAGATAAAAAGACTGTTTTTGAGAGAGAGTATGCATGTGTAAGTGGGGGAGGGGCAGAGGGGGAGAGAGAGACTCTTCAGCAGTCTCCATGACCAGCAAGGAGTGAGATCATGATCTAAGCCAAAATCAAGATTTGGACGTTTAACCAACTGAACCACTCAGGCACCCCAAAGACATTGTAAATTAGAGATTAATCCAGGCAATCCAACATCCAGGTAACAGGCACTTCCAAAAGATAACAGCAAAAATGTATAGGAGAAAATATCATTGAAATAATTCAAGAAAATTTTCCAATGATGAAGAAAATGAATTTCCAGATTAAAAGTATCCAATAGCAATGTGAAATTTCAGAACAGTGGGAACACAAAGAAGATCCTGCAAATTTCCAGAAGAAAACAATTCACATATAATGGACAGGATTTAGAATGGTTTTGAATTTCAAAAAGCCCTTTTGGAACCAAGAAGATAATTGAGCAATAGCCTCAAAATTCTAAAGCTACATGATTTCCAACCTAGAATTCTATACCTTGCCAAGCAATTCAACTTCATTAAGAGCTCAAGTTAGAATAAGAGTTCAAAATTTCATGTGCTATTATACACACCTCCTCAGGAACATCTACTGAAGGATGACATACCAAAACAAGAAAATGAACCAAAGACACAGAGGATAAGGTAAACAGCCAATATAACACAGGTAGGAGCATGCAACACTCAGGGCTGATCGCAGAGAGAATGAACTCAGTAAACAGCTGTAAACTAGATACAGAGGACAACTATGCAGAATAAAATACAGAATACTTCAGGAGACTGGTGAAAAGTAAAATGATAACAGCTGCTTTGGAGAACTGTCTGGCAATTCCCCGCAAGATTAAACAGTTACCATACGATCTAGCAATTCCACCCCTAAATACACACCCAAGAGAAATGTAAAGAATGTTCACAAAAAATGTGTACATAAATGTTCACAGAAGAATTATTCCTAATAGCCAAAAAGTAGAAACAATCCAAATGTCCATCAAAAGACAAATGGATAAACAAAACGTGGTACGTCCATATAATGTGATTTTAGTCAGCAACAGATCAATTTTGAAAACGCTGGGCTGAGTTAAAGTCGTCAGTAACAGAAGATCATATACATATATACATATATTATATACTGCAAAATTCCAACTATATGAAATGTTCAGAACAAGCAAATCTAGTATATGGGCCGCCAAAGCAAGCACCAGAACAGGCAAGTCTAATACATACAAAAAGTAGACCGATTCTTTAGGATTGAAGAGGTTCATGAGAAATGGGGTATGACTGCTAACAGTTAAAAGGTTTTCCTGGGGGGAAAAATAGGGGGTGTTCCCTGAGTGGCTCAGTCGCCTAAGTGTTCAACTTGATCTCAAATCAGGTTTTGAGCTCATGATTGAAGCTCAAGCCCCACAGTGGGCTCTACACTGGGCGTAAAGCCTACTTTAAAAAAAAATTTTCTTGGTAGGTGATGAAAATATGCTAAAATTGATTGTACTAACAATGGTTGCATAACTCTGTAAATATGCTACAAACTACTGGACGAAACACTCTAAATGGGAGAATTACATGGAATGTAAATTATCTTTCAATAAAGCTGTTACAAAAAAAATCTTGGGATTAGTGAAACCTGCATAAAAAAGTAAATGAGTAAACAAAATAAGGTAACTACATGGAAAACAAAATATGACATGGGAAATAAAAAGTAATATTTTAGGGGCACTTGGGTGGCTCAGTCGATTAAGTATCCAACTCTTCGTTTTGGCTACTGTCATGATCTCATGGTTTTGTTAGTTCCAAGTCTTTCATTGGGCTTTGCCTCTCTCTCTCTTCCCCTCCCTCCCTCTCTCTCTCTCTTCCCCGCCCCTCCCCCACTCATGCTGTCTCTGTATAGGTAGTATTTTACTACATCTTAAATTTTAAGTAATGAAGATTTATCATTATATAACTTTAGGAAGACTGGAGGAATATATGGGCATGTATGTGTGACATGTATGTTACAGCGAAAGAGAAGACAGTGGAAGGATTTAAAAAGAAATCCTAATCTTCTATGGTGGGCAATCACAGATAATGAAGATGCTTAACCAACTGAGCCACCCAGGTGCCCAAACATGCTATTTTAGCTCCCAAGTAGGATGTTCTTTTTTGGACCTTTGTAGTTAACTGTCCCTTACTTACGATCACATTCCAAAAGTCATATTTCTTTAGAAATGTCTAAATTGTCACACACACAAATTTTTAATATCCTCTTCCTCAACTTCAGATCCCTACACTTATTTTACTCTTTTCTTCTTAGCACTTAACCACTTTCTAAGATGCCATGTACTTTTTGTTCATTGTCTATCTCTCCCACTAGAATATAAGCACCATGAGTCAAGTGTTTTGTTCACTGTACCCTCAGTACCTACAACAGTGAATGACACATGTAAGCACTCAATACTGGTAAACAAAAATACACATAAATAAAAATAGCAAACTTTAAATGTTCTCCATATTTCTGAAGTTACTATTGATAGTTTAAATTATATATAAGAACAACAATGATGATTTACCTAGGCCCCAAATCCTTCTCTAAGTGTCTGTAGAGCATTACATGAGAAGCTAAAATATTCAGCTTTAACAATACTTTCTCTTACTGTTCTCTTTTACTAAATTACTGCCTCAGAAATACATTAGATATGTTATAAAGGAATTTCCTTGTCTGAACAAAACCTACTCATTAAAAATATCATATGGGGGGCGCCTGGGTGGCTTAGTCGGTTAAGCGTCCAACTTTCGCTTAGGGCATGATCTCACGGTTCGTGGGTTCGAGCCCCACGTCGGGCTCTGTGCTGACTGCCAGCTCAGGGCTTGGAGCCTGTTTCAGAGTCTGTGTCTCCCTCTCTCTCTTACCCTTCCCTGCTCACGCTCTCTCTCTCTCTCGCCTAGAAATAAATAAAACATTAAAAAATGTTTTTAAAAATATCATATATGGGCACCTGGGTGGCTCAGTCAGGTAAGTGTCTGAGACGTGATTTCAGCTTGGGTCATGATCTCAGTTACTGACTTCAAGTTCCATATGCAGCTCTGAACTGATGGCATGGCGCCTGCTTGGTGTTCTGTCTCTCCTCCTCTCTGCCCCTCCTCTGCTTGTGCACTTGCACGCTCTCTCTCAAAATAAAAAAATAGAGACAATTAGGGGCACGTGGGTGGCTCAGTTGGTTGACCGTCTGATTTTGGCTCAAGTCATGATCTCACAGTTAATTGGTACAAGCCCGGCGTCAGTCTCTGTGCTGACACTGCAGAGCCTGGAGCCTGCTTCAAATTATCTGTCTCCCTCTTTCTCTGCCCCTCCCCCACTCACATGGGGGGGGTCTCTCCTCTCAAAACAAACTTAAAAAAAAAAAAAGACAGTATTGTTTAGAAAGCAAAATAAATCCCCAGGTCCAACGAAAGAGAAAAGGTTAAAAATAACGGACAGCTGGGAAAATGTTCAGATATATTAAGTTGAAAAAATGAATACACAGTATCTGATTTTTGAGATGACTATAGCATATTCAGAAGAAAATATATCTCAAGTATTACTTCTGGGGGTACCTGGCTGGCTCAGTTGTAGAGCATGCAATTCTTGATCTCAGGGTCATGAGTTCAAGCCCAATGGTGGGCAGAGTACTTAATTTAAAAAAAAAAAAAAAGTATTACTTCTAAGTAGCATCAATACAAGTGACTTTCTCTATAGCTTCAGGAATTTTTAAAACTTTCGCTTTTAAAGCAGAAATACAACAAAGCATTATTGAATTATAAGTGTGGATTAACATTTTATTATTTGAAAGAGGCTATTACCATTTTTACAGTAAAATACAGGTAACTCTGTATCAGCCTGTAACTTATTTGTATGAAGTCTGTTCATAGGGTGCTGGGTGGTTTAGCTGGCTTCGGCTCAAGTCACTCATGGGCTCAAGTCATTCATGATCTCACTGTCTGTGGGTTAAAGCCCGGCCGGCATCAGGCTCTGTGCTGACAACTCAGACCCTAGAGTCTTCTTTGGATTCTGTGTCTCCCTCTCTCCCTTCCCCTCCCCTGCTCACGCTCTCTCTCTCTCAAAAATAAACATTTAAAAAAAATTTTAAATAATAAAAGTCTGTTCATAGACTAGGAAATCATCCACATGACAATGTTTTTTTTTAATTTTTCAATGTTTATTTACTTTTGAGAGAGAGAGAGAGAGACAGACAGAGCGTGAGTGGAGGAGGGGCAGAGAGGGAGGGAGATGCAGAATCTGAAGCAGGCTCCAGGTTCTGAGCTGTCAGCACAGAGCCCGACGCAGGGCTCAAACCCACGGACCATGAGATCATGACCTGACCTCAAGTTGGACGCTTAATCGACTGAGCCACCTAGGCGCCCCAACATGACAATGTTTTAGGTGAACTTACTCTAAAACCTACAAATTCTTCTATCCTACTGTCATGACAGTGACAAATACAATTTTCCCCACGCTTGTCTTCATGTTTAACTTTGAGCAAATTTGTAAGCACAAGTTAATATTTTAAATTACATCATTAATAAATGACACATGGCCACCCAGGTGCCCTTCAATTAAGAAAGTCTTAAGAGTCATATCAGGGGCGCCTGGGTGGCTTAGTCGGTTAAGCGTCCAACTTTCACTTAGGTCATGATCTCACGGTTCGTGGGTTTGAGCCCCACGTCGGGCTCTGTGCTGACAGCCAGCTCAGAGCCTGGAGCCTGTTTCAGTCTGTGACTCCCTCTCTCTCTGACCCTCCCCTGCTCACGCTGTCTCTCTCTCTCCTAGAAATAAAACATTAAAAAAAAAAAAAAAAGAGTCATATCAACCAAATGCAATTGTAGATTTTATTTTGGATCCTAATTCAAACTAACAATCTGAATATGAGATACTAAGGATTTTTAAAATTGAGTGTATTTGACACGTTACATTAGTTTCAGGTGTAGGAATTACTGCTTATTAAGTTTAAGAATAATGCAATAATGATTTTAAAAAAGAGTCCTTATTTTTTTAGTACTCCAGTATTTAGAGATCAAAGAATAAGATATCTATCTGAGTTTACCTTAAAACAATCTAATTGTGTAGAATGTAAGTTATAGGGAGTGAACCCACGAAATTTTCAGGTCATTCATAGTTAATTGGATTTTAAAATAGAAGCTGGAGTTCTCTGGACTAAAGAGAGCAAGAGAAAAGTTGAAAAAGGCATTCCAGATAGATAACAGCTTAGGTAATGGCACTGTCAAAAATTACCTATGGAGGGCTGCCTAGCTGACTCCGTCGGTGGAGCTCTGATTTCAGGGTTGGGAGTTCAAGCCCCATGTTGGGTGTAGAGATTGCTTAAACTTAAAAAAAAAAAAAAAAAAAAAAACACTTAAAAAAAATTACCTATGGAGCAAGAACTGGAAATATAGTTGAAAAAGTTAAGAACCAGATAATGAATGGCTTTGTATGCCACACTAAGAAATTTTCACTTCATTTTGTGAAAGATAGCTTCTTTCTTGCCTTCTTGCTTTCTTTCCTTCTTTTTTTTTTTTTTCTTTTTGGTGGTAGAGACAGGTCAGATTAGAACTGCAGGAAGGGGAGCACCTGGGTGGCTCAGTTGATTAGGCATCCAACTCCAGCTCAGGTCGTGATCTCGCGATCTCGCAGTTTGAGCCCGATCTCGCAGTTTGAGCCCGATCTCGCAGTTTGAGCCCGAGCCCCACGCTGGGCTCTATGCTGACAGCTGGGAGCCTGGAGCCTTTTTCAGATCCTATGTCTCCCTCTCTCTGCCCCTCCCCAACTCACTCTTTGTCTGCCCGTCTCTCTCAAAAATAAACATTAACAAAAAAACTTAAAAAAAAAAAAACTTTAAAAAGGTTATTCTAGGAACATCACAGACTGGAGGGGCATAAGACAATAAAGAGGCTACTGTCACAGTGCGAGTGACAACTAATCAGTTGTCTTACATGGTGGCAGCAGGAATGAAGGAGGGGCTAAATACCAGAGACATGAGGTACTAAAAATAATTGGATATGTGAAGAGAGGAAGCAGAAATCATCTTAAATGATTTCCAGCTTCTAGGCTGGTGTGGTTGGGTAGTCAGTGTCAGTCCAATACCCAGCAAAGTGAATACAAAAAAGGCTTATGAAAAAAGGTAGGGTCCAGTTTACTGTTTAAGTCTTTAAATCAGAAATCTCTAATAGGAAGGCAAAAACTTAAGGTCTAAAGTAAAGTAAAACTTAAGGTTTAAAGATGTACACATTTTAGGATGTATTTGGTAGCTGAAACAATAACCCAGAGGAGCTTATTTATAATAATTCACATACCACAGAAATTTAACCTATTTTAAAAGTTCCCTCTCTACTCCACCTTGTTAATAATTCATTCAAGGTATATATGTAAACAGTACAAGCTAGATGTAGTTAATCTTTTATTTAGGAAACTTTATATATATTGGGGGAAAGAAATATATATATACATATTTGGCTAAACTTTACCAGAATTATTACCAGAATTAAACTTTAGCAAAATGCCTCCACATAAGGTATTATCAATGTACAAGCACAGCTTTAAAAACATACTCTTCTAATTATTCTAATTTCTTTAATGTTTTTATTTATTTCTGAGAGAGAAAGAGGGTGTGTGTGTGAGCAGGGGAGGGTCAGAGAGAGAGGAAGACACAGAATCTGAAGCAGAATCCAGGGTCTGAGCTGTCAGCACAGAGCCCGATGCGGGACCAGAACCCACAAACTGTGAGATCATGACCTGAGCCAAAGTTGGACACCTAGCTGACTGAGCCACCCAGGCGCCCCTAATTATCCTGATTTTTAAAGCATCAAGAGCAACAGGAGAATATTCATAACATTTACAGTTGCTATTTTAAAATTCTCTACTTTATAAGAAATTCTAAAATGCACTTCTAGTCTAGTTTTAAAAGATCTAATGTCATCTGATACTCTAAAAAGGCTAAACAGAAACTGGGTTTAATTATTTTGTTTTATTTCCTTTAATTTTCCACATGAGGTTTAGCAGTCTTTATCTTCATTAGACTACAGAGGTCCAGGTTGCAGGTTTTGGTAATGCCTCTCACTATCATCGTTCTAAAGTTCTTAACCTCTCCTAAAAAGGATTATAGTATTTAAATTACAAGAGGAGCCCTACACAAAGATCATCATTTGCTATAATACAATATAATCAAGATTTCAATCTTTTTTTTTTTTTTTAAGAGACAGAGAGCAAGCAAAGGAGCAGAGATGGAGACACAAAATCTGAAGCAGGCTCCAGCACAGAGGCTGATGCGGGGCTCGAGCCCACAGACTGTGATATCATGACCCAAGCCAAAGTCGGACACCTAACCGACCAAGTCACCCAGGCGCCCCTCAAGATTTCAATCTTAATTTTTAGCTAATCTTCAGTCATCAAGTGGTGCCTGGGTGGCTCAGTTGGTTAAGCATCAAACCTTGGCTCAAGTCACGATCTCACAGTTTGTGGGTTCAAGTCCCGCATTAGGCTCTATGCCAACAGCATAGAGCCTGCTTGGGATTCTCTCTCCCTCTCTCCCTGCCCCTCCCCAACTCACACTCTCAAAATAAGTAAATAAATGTAAAAAAAACCTTCGGTCATCAAGAACATTAGATCTAATTGACACAATTATAGATAAAATGTCAAAATCCAAATAAAATGCAATTTCTTCCCAAAAGGGAAAGCACAACGACAGTAACTAAGCAGTCCAAATACTTAGCCACTTTAGTCCACCCCATGTCCTAGACTATAGGCTGAACCACTTAAGGTCTATGGAGAAAATTCAGATACCAGTAATTCCTTGAATTTGCATGCATAGTTTGGAGAAGGGGGGGGGCTGCCATCTCAAAAGATAAGCATTTATTCTTTTAGGTTCTACGCCAAATGCTAAGGAAATTCAAAGATCCAGTGGCATTTCTTTCTTTAATTTGCTTTTATTTTATTTTGAGAGAGAGTGCACACGCACAAGCAGGGGAAAGGGGCAGAGGGAAAGAAAGAATCTCAAGCAGGTTCCACACTCAGCATGGAGCCCTAGACTGGGCTCAATCCCACCATCCTGGAATCATGACCTGTGCCAACATCAAAAGTCGGATGCTCAACCGAGCCACCCAGGCACCCCTGCAGTAGCATTTCTTAAAGAGCTCATAATCTAAAAGTATTTAGACTCACACACTACTAGATGATCCCAACAGAAAAAAATCTTAAAGCTAGAAATAGCTGATTTCCTTAATACAATATTTACACATCCTCAAGTAACTTTTCCAGTTTTATAACTTACTAGCACTATTTTTAATTTAAGGAAACTTTCGGTACATAACTTACTCCATAATTTACCAATAAAAAAAACTTCAGGAAAAAGTTACATAAGGTGGAGATTTAATTCAAAACTTGGGAAGTACACTAATTTTAAAGTCCTTTTAACAGAAGATTCTTTGACTCTTAAATCTAAATTCTACATAATTTCTGTATCTTCAATAAGACATTTCTTTCTTTGTATAGCAAATTTTGTCATTCTTATTCAGAGTAAATGCTGAACTATGATTAACAAATTCCAAAGAACAAGGGGTGGGAACCCTGAGGACATTAGTTATACTTGTTGTTGTTCTGTTTTTTTTTTTTTATATTTTTATTTATTTCTAGGAGAGAGAGAGAGACGGCATGAGCAGGGGAGGATCAGAGAGAGACGGAGACACAGACTCTGAAACAGGCTCCAGGCTCTGAGCTGGCAGTCAGCACAGAGCCCGACGCGGGGCTCGAACCCACAAACCACGAGATCATGACCTAAGCGAAAGTCGGACGCTTAACCGACTAAGCCACCCAGGCGCCCCTGTTGTTGTTGTTTTTAACATTAGCACTGAAGTTTTTCCACAGGGCTTAGTCCTTAACAGCTTGAATACATCATTATCCTTGTTTAGCCAATAGGGGAAATGGCAGTTGAGTGATTAAGATTAAGAAGGGCCTAAGTGTTTTGTTTTTTTTTTAAACTCAACTACCAGAATTCAAATGAGCCTTGCCCACTTCAGAGCAAATACCTCAGGAGGCTGGCTATATACCTACTCCAACAATGCTACACCCACATTGCTCAAAACAATTCAGAATTTTTTGAGAACTGCCTTCAGAGTCTATTGTACAACTTTGTACTGCCTTTGTTAATGGCTAATCTTTACTTCTATATAGTGTAGACTTTTGTTTCATTTAATATCCAAAACTGATTCAGTGAGATTCAATTTGGTAAATAGGGTAAATAACCTGAGTAATACTATTTTTGAATCAAAAATGACAAGTGTGGGGCGCCTGGGTGGCTCAGTCAGGTGAGTGTTTAACTCTTGAATTCAAGGGCCGGGAGATCTTGACCTGAGCCAAAATCAAGAGTAGGACACCTAACCTTGACTGAGTCACCCAGGTACCCCTGGTTTCTAAATTTTTAAGTCATGCTACTTCTACAAAGGATTACTAGATAGTGCCCCAACTGCTGTAACTTTGCCAATTCTTAATATTATCTTATAAATGGGGCCACAGTTATTTTCAACAAGACAGTAATCATTCAATATTTACAAACTGAATTACTATGTGTGTTACTAAGTGAGCCACACAATCCAAATTACTTCATGGAATTTAATCCTCAAATTAAACATCAGCTCCCCATGCAGCAAACACAGCAAAGCAGATAAATAATGAATTACAAAATTTGGAAATCCAGACACAAAATAGATGAAGATGTTACCGGAGGTAGGAATACATCACTTAACACACTCAAATGAAAGAACAACTAAAAAAGTTTTAACCTTAATCTGCTCAAGTTTCCTATGGTGCCTGAATAAATATACTAGGAAAAGTGTTACAGCATTTAAAAAAAATTTTTTTTAACGTTTATTTAGTTTTGAGAGAAAGACAGCACAGGTCAAGGGCAGAGAGACAGAGGATCCCAAGCAGGCTCTGCACTTGACAGCAGAGAGTCTGATGCCAGGCTAGAACTCAACCACCATGAGTTTATGACTTGAGCCAAAGTGGGACCTCAAAAGACTGAGCCACCCAGGTGCTTCCCCCCACCAAAGGCATTATTATTTTAAAAGCATAAACCATGGGGTGCTTGGGTGGCTCAGTTGTTTAAGTGCTGGACTTCTGATTTCCACTCGGGTCATGATCTCACAGTTCATGAGATCCAGCCTCACGGCGGGCTCTGCACTGACAGCATAGAGCCTGCTTGGGATTCTCTCTCAGCCTTCTACTGCCCTCCCCTGCTTGCTCCCTCTCAAAATAAACAAACATTTTAAAAATGTTTTAATTTATAAAAAATTTTATAAAAATAAAATCATAAACCAATACTGCACTAAGAAATTTAACTTCTATCATCCTCCCACAATCATTTTCTGCAAGAGATATATTATTCCTAATCCCAAACGTAGTTTTCTTAGACTTCTATTTCTCAACAATAGCACTAACCCACTCCCCCCTTAAAGTAATGATTAAGTTGCAATTAAAGGAACAGATCTGCCAATAAAAAAAAATCATTCTGCAATAGGATTTATCATTCTCTAATTGAAGTAATCCAAAAACAAAAACAAAAAATCTCCTTTTTCCAGTGTACTTAAGATATAAACCGACATGGGGCGCCGGGGTGGCTCAGTCAGTTGGGCATCTGACTTCGGCTCAGGTCACGATCTCGCGGTCTGTGGGTTCGAGACCCGCATTGGGCTCTGTGCTGACATCTCAGAGCTTGGAGCCTGTTTCAGATTCTGTGACTCCCTCTCTCTGTGCCCCTCCCCAGCTCCTGCTCTGTCTCTCTCTGTCTCAAAAATAAATAAACATTAAAAAAGAATTTAAAAAAAAGATATAAACTGACATCATGATAATAATCTTGCTCCAAAATTCGGAGGGGAAGATTGCCCTTGTGACCTTTAAACTTAAGTAAAGTTTTAATCAGTTCCTTATAAAAACTCTGTAACTGATTTTCTCTAATATTTACTAATTTTTCTGAGAGCATGTGCGCACATGGGCAAACAAGAGCAAGGAAGAGAATCCCAAGCAGGCTCTTCACTGACAGTGCAGAACCATCAGGGGCTGATCCTATGAACCAGAAGACCACGACCTGAGCCGAAATCAAATCAGATGCTCACCAACTGACCCACCCAAGCGGCCCCATAAATTTGATTTTCTTAAAGCTCCACTTTTATACCTTCAAACATATCCTACGTGGTATAAGATCTCAGTAAAAGAATAACACAGGCTTCAGAGTCCAGCAGTCTGGTACAACTTGGTATCAAAACTTTCTAGCTGAAGACCCCTGGGCAACTTAAATGAGCTGTGTGTGACTCATTTTCCCTATATGAGGGTAACAGTAACCACACCTCACAGGATTATGAAATATTCTCTGTAAAGGATGTGGCACATGGTAAGCACTCAATAAATGTTACGTACTAATACCTATAATACAGTACTAAGTATAGTAGGGTGTATCTGCGATGAGATATGGCATTCAAAGTTTTTAGTACATTTCTGTGCTTGGTTTTTAATATGTTTTAAGTATTTATTCTACTTACCTTGCCGACAGGCTCACAACATTAATTCAATTTACTACTTACATTATAACAAGAACATTTTTATATTTGTTATTAAAACAAATCAAGTAAAAGTGTTTAAAGTGGACTATTCACTATGGATCTTAAATATGTTTTTCAGAATTTGAATTTTCCAATTTTAATACGGAATATTTATATATCAAACCTTGGGAATCTAAACTAAAATTACGTCTTTAGTTTGGTATCTATCATTCCATTCACTTCAGACTCACCTCATTTAAAGGTACATAAGCATATGGGGCACCTGGGTGGCTCAGTCAGTTAAACCTCCGACTTTGGCTCAGGTCATGATCTCATGGTTCGTGGGTTTGAGCCCCATGTTGGGCTCTGTGCTGACTGCTGGCTCAGAACCTGGAGCCTGTTTCAGATTCTGTGTCTCCTCCTCTCTCTGACCTTCCCCTGCTCGTGCTCTCTCTCTCTCTCAGAAATAAAAACATTAAAAAAAAGTTTAAAGGTACATAAGCATAAACTCTGAATAACACATTTCTTACTGAATAAAGTTGATATAAAATAGTTCTGTGTTGGCAGAACACATCCAAAAAGGCTCAGTCTTGCTCAAACATTTCTGTAGTTGTATGTGAAACACTCCAAAAGAAGTTCAGGAACATAAAAGAATTAGGTATTTTAACTATGACCTTTCAGCAAGGTGGAATTCTGATAGTCCTAAACCCTGAATTATAACTCTTCCTGTTATTTTCCCCTAACTAGATTAGCAGAGGTGGACCAATTTAATAGATGGCCTACTTTATTTCACTTGTCTCCCACAAGACAGGTTCTTCTGGAAACTTAAAGTAGGATTAGTAATACTAAATTGCAAAGATGGAACAGACATTTTATCATGATAGATTGTGGTTATGCTGGCAAATAAAAGGTTTGATTTAGAAGCACCTGGGTGGCTCAATCCATTGAGTATCTGACTTTAGCTCAGGTCATGATCTTGTGGTTCATGAGTTCAAACCCCACAGACTTGCTGCTGTCAAACCTGTCAGCAAAGAGCCCGCTTAGGATCCTTTGTCCCCCTCTCTCTGCACCACCCCCCTCACTTGTGCTCTCCCAAAAAAAACCAAATATTTTTAAAAAATAATTAAAAGTGGTACAACCTTTTAAAAAATAAAAAGGTTTGATTTAAACTACCATTTACAATTGTGTGAATAACACCCACACCTCATATTTTAAAGTCTGCACAAAGATTTTTAAGATTACTCATATAAGCTCTAAGGTTACCTATCCTAACACTTTCCCCTTACTATTACTATCTATATGTTACTCTTCATACCAGGCTTTGCCTTTGATGAATACTCAGTATTATTTACTAACACAAATCACTGAAAAACAGGAATCAACATGCTGCAAACAAAATCTTAACTAGAGCTTAAATCCTTCATTAAAAAAGAAACAATACTTATTTTATCAAATTTAAGACACTGATGCTGGCGTTCAAAAAAATCTTTATTAGAGGATTTCAGTGGGAGGTTCTCTCACAACTAGATCTCAAATACCACCACTTGGCTGATGGGATTTAAGACTTCATGGGGGGTGCCTGGGTGGCTCCTTTGGTTAAGCATCTGACTTTGGCTCAGGTCATGATCTCATGGTAGGTGAGTTTGAGCCGCGCATCAGGCTCTGCACTGACAGCAAAAAAAGTCTGCTTCAGATCCTCTACTCTCTCTATCTCTGCCCCTCCCCCGAGCTCACTCACGTACTCTCGGGCCTGATCTCTCTCAAAAATAAACATTTAAGAAAAAAAAACCAAAAAAACCGCAAGACTTCATGGATTTTAAGACACATCCCAATTTTCAACAAGTTAAAAAACTAAAAAAAAAGAAAGAAAGAAAAAGAAAAAACATCTTGGACTCAACCTAACATGGTAAAAGAATGTTCTATAAAATACTGAGATGCGGGGCACCTGGATGGCTCAGGTGGTTGAGTGGCCAACTTTGGCTCAGGTTGCAATTTCACAGTTTTGAGAGTTCGAGCCCCTATTCGGGCTTGCTGCTGTCCTCACAGAGCCCACTTCAGACCCTCTGCCCCCCTCTCTCTGCTCCTCCCCCTCTCAAAAATAAAAAATAAACATTAAAAAATACTGGGGCACCTGGGTGGCTCAGTTGGTTAAGTGCTTGACTTCAGCTCAGGTCAGGATCTCACAGTTGGTAGGTTCGACACCCGCATCAAGCTCTGTGCTGACCGCTCAGAGCCTGGAGCCTGCTTCAGATTGTGTCTCCCCTTTCTCTCTGCCCCTCCTGCCTTTATGCTCTGTATCTCTCCCTCAAAAATAAACAAACATTAAAAGAAATTTTTTTAAGTACTGAGATGCTATACTTTTGCCATGGGTGGTGGGAGGAACACTAAAACTACATTTACTACAGTAATGCCCCAAACCACTGGACATTAACTATGTTTCCATTTATAGTGTTGCCTTATAGTGTCCACTCAGCACTCAAGACAAGTTTAACTTCCAGAAATGGTTACAGCTAAAAGCACTAAAAAGTATCCATTCTCAAAGTGTCTGAGAAATAATTAAGAAATAAGATATTTTTGGGGCACCTGGGTGGCTTAGTCGGTTAAGCATCTGACTTTCGCTTAGGTCATGATCTCACGGTTTGTGGGTTCGAGCCCCGCATCGGGCTCTGTGCTGACTGCCAGCTCAGAGCCTGGAGCCTGTTTCAGAGTCTGTGACTCCCTCTCTCTCTGACCCTCCCCTGCTCACGCTGTCTCTCTCTCTCTCCTAGAAATAAATAAAACAGTAAAAAAATTTTTTTTAAAAAGAAATAAGGTATTTTTAACTGACAGACTCATTATACAAGTGTTTAAAAAAAAAAAGCACTACATTTATAATTTTAAAGTTAATTGTTAAGTTACCTATCCCAATCCTTTAAAACAGGAATTCTTAACGTGTCAGTTAACCCTCTAAAAATGTATACAAACTGGGGTGTCTGGATGGCTCAGTAGAGAATCTGACTCTTGATCTGAGTCATGAGTTCAAGCCCCACTTTGGGTGCAAAGCCTACTTTAAAAAAAGAAAAAGAAGGTGTACGCAAACCAGTTTACGTGTTAGTGTTTTCCCAAACAGTTTCTCAAAAGGATCCAAATAACAAAAAGACTGAGAATCACTGTCTTTAAGCCTAAGTGTCCAACAACGGACGAAGGGACCAAGAAGATGTGGTTTGTCTACACCATGGAATACTACATGGCAATGAGAAAAAATGAAATCTGGCCATGTGTAGCAACATGGATGGACCTAGAGGGTGTTATGCTGAGTGAAATAAGTCAGGCAGAGAAAGACAAATATCATATGTTTGCACGTATAGGAGGATTAGGAGGAACTTAACTGAGGAACAAGGGGGAGAAGAAGGGGGGAAATGGTGGGGGAAAGGGAGAGGCAAACCATGAGGGACTCTTGAATGCTGACAAAAACTGAGAACTGATGGATGGAGGGGGGAGGGGGGATGGGCATGGAGGAGGGCACTCGTGGGGATGAGCACTGGGTGTTATGTGGAAACTAATTTGACAATAAACTATTTGTAAAAAAAAAAAAAAAAAAGAATCACTGTCTTTATTTTTTTAAGTTTATTTCTTTATTTTGGGAGAGAGCCCACACAAATAGGAGGGGCAGAGAGAGAGAATCCCAAGTAGGCTCCTCACGGTCAATGTGCCTGTAGAGCCTGATGCGGGGTTCAAACTCATGAAATGTGAGATTATGACCTGAGCCAAAATCAAGAGTGGGGCACTTAACCAACTGAGCCATCCAGGCACTCTTAAGAATCACAGTCTTAAAATAATTGTTTCAACTATATATTAAGAATTACAGTCACAGCGGCGCCTGGGTGGCTCAGTCCGTTAAGCATCTGACTTCGGCTCAGGTAATGAGCTCGTGGTTTTTGGGTTCCCGCCTTGCGCTGGGCTTTGTGCTAACAGCTTAGAGCCTAGAGCCTGCTTCGGATACTGTCTCTTTCTCTGCCCAACCCCTGCTCATGCTCTATCTCTTAAAAATGAAAAAAAAAAAAAAAGTTAAAAAAATAAGTAAAACAAACAAGAATTAAAGTCGCAATATAGAGTATGCTATAATCTGAAGGGCACTGCCAGGCAGTGAAGTTAAGCCTGGCAGGGTTTTTGTTGTTATTTGTTTTTGTTTTTTAAGAGGGGGCAGAAAATAGATTCATTTATTCTAGAACAAATGAAAATAATGCAGAGCCATTATTTTTAAAAAACTATCATTGAAGAGTTTCTTTAGGGGCACCTGGGTAGCAGCTGGTTAAGCATCCAACTTCAGCTCAGGTTGTAATGTCACAGTTTGTGGGTTTGAGCCCAGCATCAGGCTCTTTGCTAAGCCCGCTTCAGATCCTCTGTCAGTCTGTCTCTGTCTCTCTCTCTCTCTCTCTAAAAATAAACTTTAGGGGCACCTGGGTGGCTCAGTCGGTTAAGTGTCCGACTTCAGCTCAGGTCATGTCTCACTTCTTGGGTTCAAGCCCCACGTCGGGCTCTGTGCTGATAGCTCAGAGCCTGGAGCCTGCTTCAGATTCTGTCTCTCCTCTCTCTGCCCCTTCCCCGCTCACACTCTGTCTCACTCTCTCAAAAATAAATAAATGTTTTAAAAAATTTTAAATAAATATAAAATAAAAATAAACTTTAAAAAAGTTTAAGTTTCTTTAATATAAATCAAGTATTAAGTCTGATAAAGAAGCTCCTATTAAAGAAAATTTTGCGTATATAATACTTTGTAAATTATCAGTTTGAAGTTTTCTAAAAACGGAAGACACTTATATTTCACTCTCAATTATTGAATAAAATTAAAACTACAAAAAGTTAACTGCAATATTTAAAGTTTTCTGTATCATTTAAACTTTTATGTTATGCACTTCATGAAAGAGGCACTCTCTTTCTTTTTTTAATCGTCCACCCAACATGGGGCTTGAACTCACAACCCCGAGATCAAGAGTCACATATTCTACCAACTGTGCCAGCCAGGTACCCCCTTAGGCACTCTCGCTTTCTGATCTCTACACTCACTAGTACCTTGCTGTCAGATAAATAATGCAGGACTTCCAAGTAGGTTCTAACCCAAAGCAGCCATTCTAAATTATGGTCATATGCAGAAATTATATGAAAAGACAATGCTTTTTAAAGTAATGAGGTGAACTTGTTAAAAATCATCATTAACTAACTGCTCACTTGATCAACAATTTATTCTTCCATTAACAATAAAATCCCAACTTGCTCCACAGTAGCAAAATTATGTTCAGAGGTGTTCTTTATTCCAAGTGATATCCCTACTTTGTGTTTTGTAATGATTGACCCCTAGAGGAAAAAGTCGAAGCAGCAAAGAAGTTCACTCAGTAAGTCTAAGAGATCAAGAAACTGGACAAAAAGCAGGGCCAAGAAAGATTTTAGAATATCCAGAAAAACAGGAAGAAACTACCTTTGCCCATCATACATCCAAACTCCCCCTACTCCAGCCCAAAGCTAAAAATCACAGACTTAAAGAGATTTAAAAAAGACAAGATGAATCAAAAATAAATTTGTGAAATACAGGTCTCACAAGTCTCTACCACAACAGATGCCATAGTTAGAACAGACTGGAGCCAACTATTTCATGGTGAAAAAGATCAGTAAGAAGCCTATTAATATGTAAATGTTAAAGGAGTAACATTATGAAAAATTTAATGAATGGTGGTTCCACTGCCTTTAGAAACTACAACCCAAAATAAAGAATTTAACTTGAAAATAAATTATACTAAATGTTCAAGAACTATCATTTGATAAGGGAGAACAGTGGTAGAAAAAGGTCTGTGCCAACTTTAAACTGCAGCTGTAGTGGAACACACTAAAAGCCTTGTTTTATGACAAAAGCAGTGAAATAAAAAACAATGGTTTTAGACCTACCACTAGTGTCAAATGCTCATGACCATAACTTTGGCTTTTTCCAATGGAAGGCTTTTGGGATAAAAGACCATACAATAAGGAAAAAAAAAGAAAACAAAATTGACAAAATTCTCACACAAGCCTAAAACATAAGGGGCGCCTGGGTGGCTCCCAGGATATCTTTATGTGACTTCGGCTCAGGTCATGATCTCACAGTTCGTGGGTTCGAGACCCGCGTCGGGCTCTGTGCTGACAGCTAGCTCATAGCCTGGAGTCGGCTTCGGATTCCACGTCTCCCTCTCTCTGACCCTCCCCTGCTCACGCTCTCTCTCTCTCTCTCTCAGAGATAAATAAAACATTAAAATAAATAAATAAATTTTTTAAGAAGACTAAAACATAAAACTTGTCTAAGAATTTTCATACATTTTAATACATCACAATAGAAGATTAAGAAATCTAACGTATACAATGAAATTCAAGCATTCTTTCTAAATAGGACTGAAATTACAAAGCATTTAACTGAAATCAATGTATGCTACAGTAGGGAAACCGCTCCCCAAACTACCTCTTTCAGACTGAGAGGATTCTCCACAGTGCTTTTCCTGTTCCTTCAGCAAAAACACTACAATTTGCAACCCATTATTTCCTTTCACATAGAGTTGGGGTTTTTTTTTTAGACAGAGATTATTCTAATTAGTACCCACTCACCTTGACTATCAATTATCCCAAACAATGACACTTTATGGAAATTAAACTGTATGTCACTAAATTTGGCGAGCAGACGCAGCAATACCTTCCCCAATTTGTCACTAATAACTTGTACATTAATATATGCATCTAAAAAATATCACTGTAGGGTGACCACAAAAGATTAAGCATATAGTTGGTAAGGGCACTGCTGTAAAAATGTACTTTTACTAGGTATTCACCATCACAGGCATGAATATTAAACATCCCCCTGTCAATTCTTCACATTTTCTACAAAGTTGACCCAATTTCAAAGCTGACACTTAAGTTTCTACCTTTAGAAGGATAGAAAAACAAAAGTAATTGGCTGGTCCTAAAAATGTACATCATAACTACATGACTAAGATACTCGTTTAAAACTTATGCCAAGATAGCCCCTCCCTTCAAAACAAACCAAGACTGACTCACTGCTCTATTTTACTTAATTTTGGAAATAAAATTAAATGGATTCCTTAACACTAATTTCCTGTCTCTGCCTCCACCATTTGAAACATTCCACCTTCAATCTGTGATCATTCCTACAAAATGATAAAAATAAAAACAAAAAATTCTCCGTATCTTCAAGTTATTTACGTTGGGATAAAAAACAATGATACAGTGGAATGAAAATAACCACTGTTCTAAAATCATGGGTGGCTATGGAACAGTCCTACTCAGTGAAACCATCTTACCTCAGATGATACTTTTCATCTGAGACCACCCCATTTGCTAAAGCTAACCACCTGAGCAAAACGTTTCAATTTTGTCTTCCTAAAGTGGGAAACTATCAATCTCCGGTACACGTTCCACTGTCTACAGATATTTCTACATGGCGGGGGAAGGGGGGGGAAGCTAGTAAAGTTGGTGGCAGGGTGAGGACAAAGGGCATTTGAAACACCACTGAAGTCAACAGAGAAAAGAGAACAGAAAGGGGGCTAAATCAGCGTTCCCTCAAGTCAGATAAAGGCCAGAAAACGCACCCTTGTTTACCACCCCTAGGGTCCTATTCATTACCGCCCACTGGAATGCAAAGTTGTAACTACCAACAGCGCAGGAAGCCCATCTAATCCCCAAAGTGTCAGGTCACTAGACAGCTTCAGGAATGACAGACTAATACCCTTCCCCCACCCCCCAAAAAAGAAAGGTCCAATCCAGTAAGTGCAGGTCACTTTGCCCTCTGGGGCAGTTCCAGCCGGCGCGGGGAAGGTTCTGATGGGGAGCCGAGAAAGGAAAGACCACCTTTCTTCCCACACACCCTCAGCTGGGGAAACAAAACAAAGACAGCCCTCCTCCGCCGGTAGCCACTACCCTAGCCAGAGAGGTTTTCCTATTTCCCGGTGCAGTCTGGCCGCCCGCCCCCGCCCCCATGACAAAGAAAAGGCACTTGGTGAGCAAGGCCTTCCTGCTTCCACGAATGGGGGGAGGGGGGCTGCCGAGGTGAGGAGCCCCCTCTACACACCCGCGCTCGCACTCTTGGCCCCGCAAGCAGCAGGGAGCTGAGGCCTCGGCCTGAGGAAGTGAGGGCTGGGAGGGGTGGGGGTACCTTGAAGTAGCCGCCTTCGTAGAGGGTGTTGGGGGGTCCGAAGATGGCAACCTCCCAGTTGTAGAGGTCGGACTCATCCACCAGGGTGATCCGGAAGCCCTCCACCGGCTCCTCCTGCAGGGATTTCAGCTCGAGCATCAGGGCCTTCTGCGAGCTGGTCATCTGCTGCTGGGCCATCACGGCGGCGGCGCCGGGCCGGAGCCCCAGTCCTCTCGCACCGGCCGGGCCGGACCAGGCCCCTCCCCTCCGCTCGTCCTCGCCCGGGCCGCACCGGGCTCCTGTCTTCACACACCCGGCGGGCCGGACCAGGCCCCAGACGGCCCGTGGGCCGGCCCGGGTCCTCCTCACACACGACGCGGGCCGGACCAGGCCCTTTTCCTCACACTCGGGCCAGGTGGGGGGAGGGGCTGAGGGAGTTAGGGGAATTCGCTCCCGGTCCCGGGCCTCCCCCCCCCGGGGGGGGCCTCAACTTGGCGGGGGGGGGGAGAGGAGGTGGAAGCGGAGGAGGGCGGCAAAGGGCCTGCGATGGTGAGGGGAGGGGGCCGAGCCGGCCCGGGAGCGCCGCGCTCGCTCGCCCTCTCGTTCTCCTCAGGGGCTGCTGGGGCCGAAGGGCGCGCGGGGCCGAAGGGCGGGGGCGAGCGCGGCGCGCGGGGGTCTCGCGGCGGCGACGGCGACGACGGCGGCGGCGGCGGCTGCGCGGGGGAGGGGCGACGACGGAGGAGGTGGAGATGAGCTAGAGCGCCTCGCGCCGCGGGAGCTACGGAGCCGAGAAGAAGGAGGGAGGGTGAGAGGGAGGAGGGGCGCGCGCCGGGAGGGAGGGCGGCTCTCGGCGGCGGGCGGCCCGACGCGCGTGCGCACGCCCCTCCCTCCCCCGCCCTGCTCTCCCTCCTCCTCCTCTCCCTTCCCCGCCTCCTCTCCGCCACCAGGCGCGGTGGCGGCGCTTTGTGACGCGAACGCGTGTCCCCCGCCCTTAAAGGGCTAAGCGGCTGTGGGGGCGGAGGGTAGCCACAGGGGATGCCCTTGGCCCCAAAATGACTGTTGTGCGGCTCGGCGCCGCGGTTCCCGAGGAGCTCCCGGGAAGGGACCACTGGTCCTAGAACTGCCAAGCGCCTTCCCTTCGTCTCCTTCTGTGTATCCACAGGCTTCGCAGCCATCCTCCGACGAACTCTGTTCCTCTGCAGGCCCCTCCCCATGACACAAAGTCCGCCGTCCCTGCACTCAGTAGGTGCTTGACAAGAAGGTGCTGAGTTTATGGGATTTATGGGTAGGAACAAGTGTCCCGGCATATATTTTGCAGGGCCCTTAAGCTAGTGTGTCCTAGGAGGACAGTGTGTCACGGGGGGAGTCTATTCCCATCCGAGAAATGGGGAAGGCAGATAGGCCAGCTTCTACTTCTCTTAACTACAAAGAGGAAGTTGTGGGAAATAAGGAGAGAAATAATGACCCAGACGAAACCTGGGTTCCTGGCCCTTCTCTGTGATTTGGGGCAAGTGCTCTGGCTCTCTCTCAATTATTTGTAAAATGAAATTCTGTCCTGCTTGGCTGGCTCAGTGGAGCATGCAACTCTTCATCTTAGGGTTGTGGGTTCCAGCCCCACCTTGGATTTAGAGATTACTTAAAAATAAAGTCTTAAAAGAGAGGGGCGCCTGGGTGGCTCAGTCGTTGGGTGGCCGGCTTGGGCTCAGGTCATGATTTCACGGTTCGTGGGTTTGAGCCCCGCGTCGGGCTCTGTGCTGACAGCTAGCTCAGAGCCTGGAGCTTGTTTCGGATTCTGTGTCTCCCTCTATCTCTGACGCTCCTCTGCTCACGCTGTCTCTCTCTCTCTCTCTCTCTCTCTCTCTCTCTCTCAAAAAAATAAATAAAACATTTTTTTTAAAAAGAAAGAAATACTGTAGTTGAACTTTGATCTTGACCCCCCTACAGATCCTTTCAGCTTGAAGGTCCAACCTGGAAATGGAGGACTTTTAAGATAATTATAACTGAAGTGAGATGTGGAGACAGTCTTAAATCCCCGTGATTTAGAATACCTATTTCTCTTGGGAAGGCCTGTCCTGTGAGAACTGCTGAAACATTTCCTAGAAAAGTCAGGATACTATGTGAGTTCCATACATTTAGAATTTTGAGATTGAAAAGATCTTAAGTTCCAAACATTTACATTATCCATTCCTTATTCATCAGCTTCTGTAATAGAGGCTTAATTACACCTAACTTAAAAATCGTAAATATTAAATGAGATCATCTATATACAGCATTACTAGCATATGGTAAATGATCCATAAATAGGAACTTTAAAAAAAATAAATACTAAGGCATAGCTGTATTCTGGCTACCATCCCCTCCATTTTTAAATTAATCAATTTATTTATTTGTTTAAGGAGAGAGATTCTCAAGCAGGCTCCATGCTCAACACAGAGCCCAATGCAGGACTCAATCCCACAACCCCAGGATCATGACCTGAGCCAAAATCAAGAGTCCAATGCTCAACTGACTGGGCCATCCAGGTGCCACCCCTCCTTCATTTTTAAGAAAGATTTTATTTTGGGGGCACCTGGGTAGCTCAGTTGATTAAGCGACTGACTTCAGCTCAACTCATAATCTCAGAGCCCTGCCTTGGATGAGCTTAAGCCCCACTCGAGGCTCCGCACACACACACACACACACTCTCTCTCTCTGTACACTTGGGGTTCTTTCTCTCTGCGCCTCTTGCACTCATACTCTCTCTCTCTTAAAAATAAATATCAATAAATAAATAGATTTTATTTTTAAGTAATCTCTGCACCCAAGGTGGAGCTGAACTCACAACTCCCAAGATCAAGAGTCATACACACCACTGACTGAGACAACCAGGCACCTTGATTTTTTAATAAACAATTTTTTACAGTTTTAGATTTATAGAAAAATTGAGAAGGTGTTACAGAGAGGTACCATATACCTGACATCCCAATTTCCCTTAATAACATTTTACATGATATGGTACATTCATTATAACTAATAAACCAATATTGATATATTATTACTAAAGTTTTTACTCACATTTCCTTAATTTTTACATAATGTCCATTTTCTGTTCCAAGATACCACACTGTATTTAGTTTTTATGTTTTGTTAGGCTTCCTTTGTGCAGTTTTTCAGACTTTCCTAATTTTTGATGATGAAGGTTTTGAAGAGTGCCAGTCAAGTATGTTGTAAAATGTCCCTCAACTAGGATTTGTGACATTTTTCTCATTATTAAACTGGGGTTATAGGTTTTTGGGGTGAAGATCACAAAGGTAAAATGACTTTTATCATGTCATATCAGGGCACATACTATCCACATGATTTATCAGTGTTGATCTTGACATCAATCACCTGGCTGAGGTAGTGTGTCAGGTCTCTCCACTATGAAGTAACCCTTTTTACCTACTTTCTATACTCTTTTTTTTTTTTTTTTTTTTTTTTTTTTTTTTTTTTTTTTTTTTTTTTTTTTTTTTTTTTTTAGTTCTAGGAGAGAGAGAGAGAGAGAGAGACATGAGCAGGGGAGGGTCAGAGAGAGAGAGAGTCACAGACTGAAACAGGCTCCAGGCTCTGAGCTGGCAGTCAGCACAGAGCCCGACGCGGGGCTCGAACCCACGAACCGCGAGATCATGACCTAAGCGAAAGTCGGACGCTTAACCGACTAAGCTACCCAGGTGCCCCATATACCCTACTCTTTAAAAGGAAGTCACTTTGGGGCGCCTGGGTGGCTCCGTCAGTTGAGTGTCCGGCTTCGTCTCAGGTCATGATCTCGCGGTTGGTGGGTTTGAGCCCCACATCAGTCTCTGTGCTGACAGCTAGCTCAGAGCCTGGAGCCTGTTTTAGATTCTGTGTCTCCCTCCCTCTGACCCTCCCCTGCTCGCTCGCTCTCTCTCAGAAATAAATTTAAAACATTTAAAAATTTTAAAAAAAGGAAATCACTTTGCAGAATCCATAATGAAGGAGCATCTTTATTTTTACTGTTTTTCTTTTTCTTCAGAGATGAGTTCTCAGTATTTTAAAGAATCTTTCCCTAGCTCCTAACTCTGCTTTCTAGGTCTTGCAACCAAACTCCACTGGAAATAGGCCTCACTTCAGAGGAGGGCGAATGTCTTAGTCAATACATCTTCTTCTCCAAAAATGATGCTGTAACTAGTTCTGACTTCCCTTCCTCTACCATTCAATTTAGGGACAAGAAGATTGCTGACCTGGAAACATAGGAGATGATGTTGACACCTTTAATAACAAGGATGTGAGTAGACAAATAGGCAGAAAGTTCATCTTCAAAGCATTTCACCCACATAAACTCATCACAGTCCCACCCTGACCCAGAAGATGGTAGATCCCTAGCCTAACCCACTGGAACATAAAATTGACACTCAGACGAGAAGATTCTCCCTGGGTTCAAACAAACTCATAAACTCATACTAAAGATCTACAATGACTATGGCCCTAAGATAGGTGGCTAATAAACATATATCTGTGTAGGAAGCTTGTATCCTAGTGTATTAATGAAGTATGTACTTAGGGTTCTCTATTATGGGTTCCAAAGAACTCTTAATTCCACAGAATTTGTCTCATGCCTTTTTATACTAGCAGGTAAGACATTGTTTATTAGTAGTTTGCAACTGTGTCTTATTCATGCCTGGATCCACAGCAACCAGCACATTGTCTGACACAAAGAAGACAGTAAGTAATTGTTCTCATGGGCTTACAGCCAAGGGCAGGAAGACAATCAGCAAAAACAAATTGAACCCCACCCTCCACCCCCATGTCTAATTGGAACTCTTAGACACATAGTAGGTGCGCAAGATTATAGATTCCACAAGTGTGACGAGTCTTGTTTATGCAAGCTCTTTTTTTTAAATATACAAACCACTACAATGTTTGGCACGTTGTAAGTATTCATATTTATCAGAAGAATGAATGGCAGCTTCCTAGAGTTTTCTAAGTGTTTTTATAATGACAGGTAGATTGACTTGACTAGTGGTGCCCTCTGGTGGTGAAGAAAACAGGACACATCCTCCGTCTGTGTGGCATCACCTGGTGCTCCTCAACCAGGGCTCTTCTGAACAGATTCTTTCTTCCAAAGGGAAAAGGTATAGAAATCTTGGAAGATAAATGAGAGTTAGGGGTATTAGCTTTAGAGAGGTCAATTCTGACCTTAAATAATGACTCTTTAGGGGACCAACATTTTTTTCATTCTGCATATGTTAACGCATGTTAAGTCCAATAGTGTTCTTAGGGGCCACAATCTTCCCTTAATAATAATAGCTAACATTTGCTGTGCATCAGTCTGTAACAGACTTTTTATATGTAGTATCCTATTTAATTCTCTTGAAAAACATAACGTCCATACTAGAACATCTATTTTCCTGAAAATAATAAAAGTTAGAAAGGTTAAGAAAGTTACCCAAGATAGGACACCTTGTGGCTCAGTCAGTTAAGTGTCCGAGTCTTGATTTGGGCTCAGGTCATGATCCTGTGAAACGTGAGATGGAGCCCTGTGTCGAGCTTGGCACTAACAGCACAGGAGCCTGCTTAGGATTCTTTCTCTCCCTCTCTGTTTCTCGCCCCTCTCCTTTGCACGAGCTCTTTCTTTCAAAATAAATAAATAAACTAAAAAAAAAAAAAAAGTTACCCAAGGTAACCCAGTGAGTAAATGACAGAACCTGGATTTGAACCTTGGCCATCCCACTTAAACATGACTACTCCTAACCAAAGCACTGTAATATTCCTATTCTAATGTGCCCATAACAATCCACACATATCACATCGCCTCCAATGCTATACTGCAATTATTTGTTTACATTTTGTCCCAGCCTCTGAGGTGCTCTTAAGAGTAAGTTATTCATTCAATAAATATTTATTGATTGCCTGCTATGCGACTATGTGACAAGCCCTATGCTAAATGCCAAAGTTACAATAGTGGATGAGATGGAAGTGATTTAATGATTTAGTTATGCCCTCATGGAGGTTACATTCTAGTGGCTGAGATTGAATCAGACAAAAATCAGTAATTACTAGACAAATTATACTGCAAGTTTTGGTAAGTACTAATGTAGGTGACTAAATTAGGGCCTAAAGCTGAAAATGTTGGGGTGAATGCAATTTTATTTTTTTGTTCGTATTATTCTTTTGGGACGGTGAGTGCAGTTTGTTTTTAAATATTTTATTTTTAACCGATCTCTATACCCAGGGTAGGATTCAAGAGTTACATGGTCTACCATCAGAGCCAGCCAGGCACCTCAGGGGTGAATGCAATTATAAATGGAGGCAGGGCAGGGGCAGAATAAATCTCTATGAGATTATATTTAAATGAACACAAGAGCCAATAACCTCCTTGTGCCCACTCTTTGCCCCAGATGATGGGCTATACACAAGTTATGCTGCTGTGGGGGAAGGGGGGGTCACGCTGGTTCCCCCCACCACCCCCAAGCCCACCTGTCACAGGGAACTTAGAACCTTAGTGTATTTGTTGTGTGTGCGGGGGGAGGTTAAGAAAAAGCCCCAAATCAATAGTTTTGGGTGTTTTTGTTTGTTGTCTGTTTGTTTTAATGACTCAATAGCAAACTCCTAGGGCTCCCTCCCCACACCTGTGCCTCTGCTTGCTGGTAGCAAGCAGGATACTGGGGCTGAGGCTGCAGCTCAGGGTGAAGTAGGGCAGGATGTGGCTTTCCAGGCTTGCTTGGCCTCAGGGCTGACACCTGGATCTTGGGGCAATCCATCTGGTCTCTTAAATAAAGGTCAAAGCTGGGATCTAAAAAAAAAAAAAAAAAAAAAAGAATAGAGGGACCAGCCTATAAACTATGAAGGCAAGAACATTACCCCAGGTTTCTGGCTTGTGATCATCATGTCTTACTTATCTCTTTATCCTTGACACTGAGCACAGGACATGCCATTTCTTTCTTTCTTTTTTTAAATTTTTTAATGTTTTATTTATTTCTGAGAGAGAGAGAGAGAGACAGCGTGAGGAGGGGAGGGTCAGAGAAAGAGGGAGACACAGAATCAGAAGCAGGCTCTAGGCCCTGAGCTACCTGTCAGCACAGAGCCCGACGCGGGGCTCGAACCCACGAACCGTGAGATCAGGACCTGAGGCGAAGTTGGGTGCTTAACTGACTGAGCCACCCAAGTGCCCCAGGGCATGCCATTTCTTAAGTGCCATCCAATGTAGAACGAGTGGTTGACTTATCTGTCAGCTTTCTGATCTTCCTCAGGGCTTACTAGACTTCATTGGTGCTGCTTCATCTTCTCAGTCAATCCAAATTCAAATTATGCTTCAAGACCCATCTCCTCCAGGAAACCTTCCTTAGCAATCAAAACGTTCTTCAGCCAGGAGCACCTGGGTGCCTCAGTCAGTTAAACATCTGACTTTTGGCTTCGGCTCAGGTCATGATCTCACAGTTTCGTGATTTGAGCTCCACATTGGGCACTGGCAGTGCAAAGACTGTTGGGATTCTCTGTCCCTCCCCCCGCCTTCTGCTCCTCCCCAACTTGCACTGTCTTCGTCTCTTTCAAAATAAATAAATAAACTTTAAAATTTGTATATAAATAAAGCCATAAAGCAGGCAATCCTGCCATTTGTAACAATATTGATGAACATTGTGAGCATGATGCTATGTGAAATAAGTCAGAGAAAGACAAATACTGCATGATCTCACTTATATGTGGAATCTAGAAAAGCCAAATTTATAGAAACAGAGAGTAGATTATGGTTACCAGGGGATAGGGATAGGGGAAAATGGGGAGATACTGGTTAAAGGATACTAGTTACCAGTTATAAGAGGAATAAGTTCTGGGACACCTGGGTGGCTCAGTTAGTTAAGTATAACTCTTGATTTCAGCTCGGGTCATGATCTCACGGTTCGTAAAATTGGGCTCCGTGTGTTGTGGAGCTGCTTGGGATTCTCTCTCTCTCCCTCTCTCTCTTTCCCTCCCCTGTGCTCACTCTCTCTCTCAAAATAAATAAACTTTAAAAAAAAAAAAAAGAAGAAGAATAAGGGCGCCTTGGTGGCTCAGTCGGTTAAGCCTCCGACTTTAGCCCAGGTCATGATCTCACGGTTAGTGGGTTTGAGCCCCATGTCAGGCTCTGTGCTGTCAGCTAGCTCAGAGCCAGGAGCCTGCTTCTGATTCTGTGTCTCCCACTCTCTCTGACCCTACCCTGCTCATGCTGTCTCTGTCTGTCTCTCAAAAATAAATAAAACATTATTTTTTTAAATAAATAAAATTTTTTTAAAAAATAAAAAGAGAGGAATAAGTTCTGGAGATCTAATGTATAGCACGGTGACTATAGTTAACAATACTGTATTGTGTACTTGAAAGTCACTAAGAGAATAGATCTTATTTGTTCTTACCATAACAACAAGTGGTAATTATGTGCGATGAAGGATGTGTCAAATATGTTAACTAACATTGTGGTAATCATTTTGCAACATATACATGTGACAAATTATCACATTGCATATCTTATGCTTAATATTATACAACAGCTAGGGGTGTCTGAGTGGCTCTATCGGTTAAGCTTTGGCTCAGGCCATGATCTCATTCATGGTTAACAGGTTCGAGCCCTGCATTGGGATCCACACTGATTTGGGAGCCTCCTTGGGATTCTCTCTGCCTCTCCCTAACCTGCGCTTTCTCTCTCTCAAAAATAAATAAATAAACTCTAAAAAATCCTTTTTTAAAAATAGATTTTACTTTGTAATTTTTAATGTTTTATTTATTTTTGAGAGACAGAGCACAAGTGCAAGTGGTAGAGGGGCAGAGAGAGGGACACAAGATCTGAAGCAGACTCCAAACAGACAGAGCCTGATATGGGGCTTGAACTGTGAGATCATGGCCTGAGCTAAATTCAGACACTTAACTGACTGAGCCACCCAGGCCTCTCTAAAACAATCTTTAAAAAAATGTTATACATCAGTTATATCTCAGTAAAGCTGGGGAAAAAACAATCAAGACACTGAGCAAAAAGGACAGCAAGTTCGAAGGCCCAGGACAAAAAACCCAGATAAGTAGGGAAATGCCAAGTAGTTCAATATGGCTGGGGCATAAAATTTAACAGAAACAATGGTCAGAGGCTAGAAAGGTTGACAGTGGTCACATTCATTCATTCAGCAAACACTTATTGAGTATTTGCAGTATGCTAGGCATTGGCCATGTAGACATGATCCTTGTTTTCATGGATTCACAGTCAAGAACAAAAGAGACAGCTAATAAACAATAAAAAATTTGTAAAAAAAAAAAAAAAGTCCTAAAAAGAAATAAATGGGATGATGAGATAAGGAAAAACAGATTTCAAATTAGATGATCAGGGAAGGCCTAAGTAAAGAGGTGATACTTATGCTGAGAATTGAAAGAGAGAAAAAGTCAAGAAAAAGTATTCCAGGCAGAGCAAACAGCTTGGCTTAAGTCTCTGAGATGTGAAAGAACATGATATAAGTTCTTGGGGCACCTGAATGATTCAGTCATCTGAGCATTCGACTTTGGCTCAGGTCATGATTTGATGGTTCGTGAGTTCAAGCTCGGTGTTGGGCTCTGTGCAGACAGTTCAGAGCCTGGAGCTTGCTTCAGATTCTGCGTCTCCCTCTCTCTCTGCCCTCCCCTGCTTGTGCTCTGTCTCTCTGTCTCTGTCTCTCTCTCAAAAATAAATAAATATTAAATTTAAAAAAACATAAGTTCGTTATTTTCCAAGGGGTGGAGTATCAAGGAAAAGGATGGGATAGCCAGTGAAGGACCATACTGATTGAGGTTTTATTAAAATTCATATTTTAAGATGAATGATGAGTTTTTAAAAGGAGAGCAACATTAGAGAATGATAGTTTCAGAACACTCATTCTGGCAACTACATGAAAATGGCTTGAAGAAGGACAAGACCACTCTTGTGAAAAATTCCTTTAAAAGCTATTGCATAAATTAGTCTGCATTATTAGAAGTCAGGATAATAGTTACTCTTGAGGTATAATGACTAGATGGCCGAGTGAGGGGAGATTCTAAAGGTTCAGGAAATGTTCTGCTGCTTTTCTGGGAGCTGGTTACATGGGTATGCTTCGTTTATATATATATATATTCAAACCTTATGTAATTAGGAAGAATTACTTTATGTAATTCTTCTGTATATACATATATACACATAACCATATGTACATACAATAATATATGAATGAGTATATAAGCATGTAATTCTATATGTATACGTGTACATATGTAATTTTTATATATGTATATTGTATATGTATCTATAATTACATACACACATACACATATATAGTACTCAAATAAAAAAATTAAAAAGCTTTTGAATGAAACTGTCCTATACTCTTCAAAAATGTCATAAAAGACAAAAAAACAGAGAGCTCAGAAAATATTCCAGATTTAGAGGGAGAAAAGAAACATGACAACCAAATTGATGCATGCTCTTACATCAGGAAATAAAATACTACTACTATGTAAAGAGTATTATTGGGATAATCACCAAAATTTGAATAGTGCTGATAGAAATTAAATTTCCTGAATTTTATAATTGGACTATGATTAGTCCTTGTTCTCGTAGATCAGTGCCAAAGTATTCAGGAATGTGCACAACTAATTCTTAAGGGGTTCTGCAAAATAGTAGGTAAATACATAGACAAGACAAATTAGACAAAACATTATCACTAAGTTATGGTGAGTGGTAGGTGAAGGATATATGAGAGTTCATTATATTAGTATTACAATGTTCACGTAGATTTGGAAAATTTAATAATAAACTGGAGAAAGGTATTATAATCTAGGCACGAGATGATGTGACTTGGACAAAAGTTGGCACTAAAGACAGTGAAGAATGAACGAATTCAAGATATATTTTGGAGGTGGAACTGATAAAACTGACATAACTGAGATGTTGTGGTGGATGAAAAACAGGCTAGAAATCACTGGTATAAATAAACAATCCCAAGTGCCCAAACTAGCTCCGCCCTTCCCCTTTTGACGCAAGCGGCGGAAGTAAAGAAAATCAAGCGGCCGTTAAGCAGGCTTCCGGTCTGGCGTCGCAAAGAGACCGTAAATCGGAGAACCCTGTTTGGCCCCTCCCCCACGATGGGCGGTCCTGGAGAGTGACAGATACCAATCGCCAAGGACTCATCGGGCACTCACCCAATGGCTCTGGAGCTGGGCGGAGTCCTGCGGCACGAGGGTAGTCCCCACGCGGTGCGGGAAGTTTACTGCTGGGTGCGGGAAGTTTCCCTTTGGGTGCGGCGGCTTTGCACCAAGCCTTCGGCAGTTCTGTTGTGTGCCTTCAGTAATTCTGTAGAGGGGGTTCAGTAATTCTGTGGCTGGGGTTCAGCAATTCAGCCAAGGTGGGAAGGAGTTGTGCCGAGCACGTGGATCCTAAGTGCTTGAGCAAGACCTGGACTTGAAGTGATGGGACCAGCCCCTGCGGGAGCGCAACATCGGGGAGCTGCTGGGGAGTCGGAGGTGAGTGAGCCGTCTGGGAGGAGGGAATGTTCTACATGCCAGAGGGGGCAGAGCCTGACAGCTCGCCGACGAGCAGTCCCCGCCGATGGCGGTCCCTTCTGGAGGATCCTTATTCCTCCATGTTCCCAGTCTGGGGCACCGAGACAGGTCCGGGGGATGGAACCTGGCGTTATTTGGATAGAAGCAGAAAAGCTTATTGAGCTCACTCCTTCGAGAGCTCTGCGACGTGGCTCATTTCCCCGACCAGCTTATTTTTCTTGTCATTGGATGGGATCTGACCTCTTGTGCCTAGTTCTGTGCTCGCCGCCGTAACGGAGGAGACATGGTGGTGCTTCTGGAGTCCTCTAGAAAGGCTCTCCCCGGTATAGGACCGTAGAGTAGAGGCGGGGACCACGGCTGTAGGGGAGAAGGTTTAGGATCCTGCAGACCAGGGTGTGCAGGGTGTGAAGCCTGCTGACAGAATAGGCATACTACCTGTGGAACCTTGACTTCCTTCAAGTGTACATTTTCTTCTGGCATTACTGAGGATTGGATGACTTACTGAGTATACTTTCCTGAGGCAGTAGGTTCTAGCTCTTACCAACACTGACCACTTAATGTATACTGATGTAATCTATAGTCAGGGATTGCTGGCAAGGGTAGAGCCTGGCAGGCTTTGGATAGAGCAAGAGTGGAGATGGCATTTGTAAATTCCCAGAACAAACCCAGCAGAAGAGGAAGATTCCTGATGCGTGGTACCTGGAAATACAAGGAGCTGAGACATTGCTTAGGTCAGAGCCCAGTCAACTACTACCCCTACCAACTCCAAGCCAAGCTCCATGCTTGTGCTGTCAAATAGACAGGAAGCCCTCAACTCAGGAGTTTTTGTTTTTTTTTTAATAAAAATGTTTTAATGTTTATTATTGAGACAGAGAGAAACAGAGCATGAGTAGAGGATAGGCAGAGAGAGAGAGGGAGACACAGAAACTGAAGGAGGCTCCAGGCTCCGAGCTGTCAGCACAGAGCCCCACGCGGGGCTCAAACCCACAAACCTTGGGATCAGGACCTGAACCACAGTCGGACGCTTAACCAACGGAGCCACCCAGGCATCCCTGGGTTTTTAAGACTAGAGCTCAGTAATGTTCTTCTAAGTAATGATAATCCTGGGTTTTGCAGTCTGACTTCCATTCAAAAGAGCAGACAGGAGCCTGTGAAGCATTTACCCATGTCTTATCACGGCGTTTTAGGTAGTGGATGCTATACACCTTTGACCTCACACTGGCTTCTCTTCTCATTGGCCACAGATGATGGAACTACCTCTGGAAGACACATGCAAAGAAGGAAAGAAGGAGTCCTCTAAGAAGTGTACCTTCACTGGGTCTCCAGTGGAGGGTCTCCTGCAGCCGGTGAAGCTTAGCCAGGCAGAACTGTACAAGGAACCTACCAATGAGGAGCTGAATCGCCTTCGGGAGACTGAGAGTCTGTTCCACTCCAGCTTACTTCGTTTGCAGGTACTATTGGGTGGCTGGGGCTTGGGTTAGATGGTTGGGCTTGAAACCCTGAGGCTGAAGGACTCACTCCATCTCTTCTTACAGGTGGAGGAGCTACTAAAGGAAGTGAGGCTGCCAGAGAAGAAGAAGGAGCGGATCGATGCTTTCCTATGGGAGGTCCACCAGCGAATCCTGAAGGTGCCCTCAACTCCTAAGACAGAGGTGAGGCAAGTAGAGTGAAGAACTGGGAAGTCCGAGAGAGGTCCTCAGTGTAGGCCTCTGAAACAAGGCCTTACTCTTCTGCAGAGGGGTTGGGGTGCTAGGGAGCTCATTTTTACTGCCAGGAGGCTCAGCTGGAAGTTCAGTCAACCATGTGTTCATTCATTCAGCAAACACTTATGTTCTTTGCAGTAGTTGTGTTCTTAGGAGACATCAGTGAACAAAGCAGCCTACTTTCTAGTGTTGGGCTTATAGATAGTAGATAATAAACATGACAAGTAAACTGTGTGGCAATATTAGGAAATGGCAAGCAGTATGGAAAAAGGAGAAAGTAGTGCAAGGTAAGGAATATCAGGATGGGAGTAGGGTAGGGTAGTTGGGGTAGGCCTCATTGAAGTGACAGTGTGAAGATTTGGAGGAAAGTGAGTCAGCCATATAGATATCTAAGGGAGGAATAGTCAACAAGGTTCAAAGGTTCAAAGGCAGGTGTAAATCTGGTATGTTCCTTGGATTAAATGAGGGGAAAACAGAAGGAGATGAACTCAGAAAGGCAATGGAGGAAGGAGGAATTTCACGCAGGCCTTGTACACCGAAACAAGTACTTTGGCTCTTGCTCTAGGTGAAAAGAGGAACAACTGATGGGACTTTTTTTGGTACAGCAGTGATGTGATCTAGTTGCAGTTTTTAAAAATTCACTTGGGGCACCTGGGTGGCTCAGTTGGCTAAGTGTCCAACTCTTGATTTAAGCTCAGGTCATGTTCCTAGGGTGGTGGGATGGAGCCCTGTGTCAGGCTCCATGTTGATCATGGAGCCTGCTTAAGATTTTTCTCTCTCTCTTTGCCCCTCTTCCCCACTCACACACTGTCTCTCTAAAAAAAGAAAAAAAAATCAACAAAACAAAAAGGCAGCCTTCGGGAGAAGGCTGCAGAATGGGAGGAGATATTTGCAAATGTCATATCTGATAAAGGGTTAGCATTCAAAATCTGTAAAGAACTTAATCAGACTCAACACCCAAAAAACAAATAACCCAGTTAAGAAATGGACAGAAGATATAGATACCTTTCCAAAGAAGATATCCACATGGCTAACAGACACATGAAAGGATACTCAACATCACTCATCGTCAGGAAAATATAAATCAAAACCATGATGAGATATCACCTCATACTTGTCAGAATGGCTAAAATTAATTACATAAGAAACAAAAGGTGTTGGTGAAGATGTGGAGAAAGGGAAACCGTCTTGCACCATTGGTGGGGATGCAAACTGGTGCAGCCACTCTGGAGAACAGTGTGGAGGTTCTTCAAAAAACTAAAAACAGAGCTACCTTCCCATCCAGCAATTGCACTGTTAGGTGTTTACTCAAAGGATGAAAATACAGATTCAAAGGGGTACATGTACCCCAATGTTTATAGTAACATTATCAACAATAGTTAAACTATGGAGAGAGCCCAAATGTCCACTGAGTGGTGAATGGATAAAGAAAATGTGGTATACACATACAATGGGATATCACTCACCCATCGAAAAGAATGAAACCTTGCCATTTGCAACAATGTGGATGGAGTTAGAATGTAGTTTACTAAACAAGATAAGTCAGAGACAGATAAATACCATATGATTTCACTCATATATGGAATTTAAGAAATAAAACAAGTTTTGGGCACCTGGGTGGCTCAGTAGGGTAAGCGTCCAACTTCAGCTTAGGTCATGATCTCATGGTTTGTGATCTCATGGTTCATGAGTTCGAGCCCCAGGTCATGCTCTCTGCGGGCGACTCAGAGCACAGAGCATGCTTCGGATTCCGTCTCTCTCTCTCTCCCTCTCTCCCTCCTCCTCCTCCTCCTCCTCCGCTCATGCTCTGTCTCTCTGTCTTTCAAAAATAAGTAAAATGTTAAAAAGGTTTTTTTTAAAGAAATAAAACACGTGAACATATGAGAATGAGAGAGGGAGGGGAAGAGAAGGAAACAAGTCACAAGAAACCATGATAGAAAACAAGCTGAGGGTTGATGGAGAGATGTGGTTGGGGGGATGGGCCAGATGGGTGATGGGTATTAAGGGGGGCACTTATTGTGATGAGCACTGAGTGTTGTAAGTGATGGATCACTGAATTCTCCTGAAACCAATATTGCACTGTATTTTAACTAAAATTTAAATTAAAACTGATAAATTTTTAAAAAAATTTTAATGTTAATTTTGAGAGAAAGTGTGCGTGCAAGTGGGGGAGGGGCAGAGAGAGGAGACAGAATCCAAAGCAGGCTCCAGGCTCTAAGCTGTCAGCATAGAGCCCAATGCGGGGCTTGAACTCATGAACTGTGAGATCATGACCTGAGCCAAAGTCCAGGTGCCCCTCAAATGTGTTATGTTTAATTTGAGATGTCTACTATACACCAAGGGGACGTGTCAGTGAGACAATCAAATTAATACATATCATTGTCTCTGTCCCCACAGCTGACTGACCAGACCTGGCTCCCAGCTGGGGTTCGAGTACCCCTTCACCAAGTGCCCTACACTGTGAAGGGCTCTTTCTGCTTCCTGCCACCAGCCCAGGTCACTGTTGTGGGCAGCTACCTTCTGGGTACCTACATCCGGCCGGACATCAATGTGGACATGGCAGTCACCATGCCCAGGGTGAGGTCCAGAGTTTGGGGAATGGAGAGTCCTGCTACTTCACCACATACAAATTCCTGGGTCCCTCTTTCTTTCCCACCTTTCGCCTGCCAGGGGATTGAAATCTGAACTCAAAATCAAAAGAGCAGACCACTGTTGTCTTCTTGAGGGCAGCTTAAGTGTGCCCTGGGGCCAGTTGCTGCCCTTTGGAACTTTGCCTTCATCATCTGAGATCTAGATATGGTGTTGCTAGCCCTGATTAGGCACTCTGGTCAGCAAAAATTCCTGAGGTTTCTAAACTGTGACTCACCTTGGTTTCAGCTTGGCCCCCAAGCTCTCTAACAAAAAGCATTAAATGCCTGGGCATCTCTCTCTTCTTCTGACGCTCTCCAGGAGATCCTACAGGACAAGGATGGCTTGAACCAGCGCTACTTCCGCAAGCGTGCTCTCTACCTGGCCCACTTAGCTCACCACCTGGGCCAAGACCCCCTCTTTGGCAGTGTTCGCTTCTCCTACACCAACGGCTGCCACCTGAAACCCTCGCTGCTACTTCGGCCGCATGGTGGGAGGCACACACTGGGCTGAAGGCACAGTATGGGGTGACATCCGGTGGGGGGAGGCGTGAGGCCTCAATCCAAGGTGAGAGGCTTGGGCCTCAGCTTTGAGGGGGAAGGTACAAGGACCTCAGATTCTGAGGTGGGAGGGCATGGCGCCCGCAGATAGGAGGAGGATGGTACAGAAGCCCACCCGGAAGGATCTCAGCAGCACTCCCTGTCTCCCCCAGGGAAGAATGAGCGCCTGGTCACTGTACGTCTGCATCCATGCCCTCCACCTGACTTCTTCCGCCCGTGCCGCCTGCTGCCATCTAAGAACAATGTGCGCTCTGCCTGGTACCGCAGGCAGAGTCTCCCAGGGGATGGTGAGCAGGCACTCATGTCAAGGTGGAGCTGAAGGGAAGGATGTTGTGGAGATTTCTTATGTCTCGTGTCTTCCCCTCTCCCACAGGTAGCCCGGAGCCTCCCACTCCCCACTATAACACGTGGGTTCTGCAGGACATGACGCTCGACTCCCATGTGCAGCTGCTGTCAACTGTGCTGGGCTCGGCCTCGGGGCTGAAGGATGGTGTGGCCCTTCTGAAGGTCTGGCTGCGGCAGAGGGAACTGGACAAGGTGAGTTGGGAGTGACCCATCTTCCCTGCCTCACTGAGTGGCGGGCTGCCTGTGAACTTGGGCCTCTCTGTCTCCATCTCTTTTGCAGGGCCTGGGAGGGTTCAGTGGGTTCCTTGTCTCCATGCTGGTTGCCTTCCTTGTGTCCACACGCAAGATCCACACCACCATGAGTGGCTACCAGGTCCTGAGAAGCGTCTTGCAGTTTCTGGGTAAGGTGGCTAGACTCAAAAAGGCCAAGGGTTCTACCCATCCTGTGAGTCCTCTCATCCTATCAAGAGTCATTCAGTTTCTTACCATCAGACAGAAGAGCAGACTGAATCCTGGAGGCAGGAAGGAGGGAGAGTGTCATTAGGGCTGGGTCCCCAGGAAGGAGGATACCTTCTGACACACCCACCTTCTCTGGCTCACTTCAGCCACCACAGATTTGACAGTCAATGGGATCAGCTTATGTCTCAGCTCAGATCCCTCCTTGGTAAGTGGGGCAGGGCTGGGGCTGGGCAAGGAGGCCTGAAGGTAAGACCCCCGTCCTGACTGGCTTCTTTCTGTCCCTCCAAGCCGGCCCTGGCTGACTTCCACCAGGCCTTCTCTGTTGTCTTCCTGGACTCCTCAGGCTATCTCAACCTCTGTGCTGATGTCACTGCCTCTACTTACCACCAGGTACCAATGGTTTTGGGATTGGTACCAATGGGACTCCCCAGGTGTCCCAGTCCAGACTCTGTCCCTTCTACCACTACCAGCACCCCAGAAACTCGTCTCCAAAGAGCTTAGGTTAGGCATGTCTCTTGGTCTGAGCCCTCAGGTCACTGAAGGGAAGGGTATAGTGGTAATAAACTCACATGTGAGTTCCCTGCTTACCCTGTGTCCCCAGGTACAGCATGAGGCACGGCTGTCTATGGCATTGCTGGACAGCAGAGCTGATGACGGATTCCAATTTTTGCTGATGACTCCCAAACCCATGATCCGGGCTTTTGACCACATCTTGCAGTAAGTTTAGGGCTGACAGACTATGTCAGTGAGTCCTTTTTCCCAGGAGCTACAGTGGTGGGTCAGATCTTCCTTGTTCGGGGGAGGGAGTGGTACTTGGGATCAGCGGTACCTCATTCTGTCTCCTTGTCCCTCTAGTCTCCATCCACTGAGTCGCTTGCAGACAGCATGTCACCGGCTAAAGCTGTGGCCAGAGCTGCAGGATCTTGGTGGGGACTATGTTTCAGCTGCTTTGGGCTCACTAACCACCCTTCTGGAGCAGGGTCTCGGGTCTCGTCTTCACCTGCTGGCCCACTCTCGGCCCCCAGTCTTAGAGGTGAGGTACTGTGGGGTAGGGAGTTTGTGGGTTTAAGAAGGACTAGATCTAGGGTCCCAGGGGACACAAAAGACACACCATCCCTGTAGCTAGATCTTTCTACCTAGTTGGAAACTAGGTTTCCAGGCCAAGCTGGGGCATTCTTGGCTTGAGCTCAGCCTTTTTACACCCTCTAGTGGGACATCAGCCAGGATCCACCGAAGCACAGAGACTCTGGGACCCTGACCCTGGGATTGCTCCTCCGGCCTGAGGGGCTGACCAGTGTCCTTGAGTTGGGTCCAGAAGCCAACCAGCCTGAGGTGAGGAACTCTGGAGTCTGGGGTGTGATTTGGCTCTGTCTTGGGAAGTCCAGGCTGTGCACTGGCTGGAGGGTGGATCATCCTCATGCCACCTGGATTGAGTCCCGTTGGGGATTTCTGATAGAGCCCGTCTTTGTTAATTCTTCCACCACCCATTGCCTTTCCTCAGGCTGCTGAATTCCGCCAGTTCTGGGGATCTCGCTCAGAGCTTCGGCGTTTCCAGGACGGAGCCATTCGGGAAGCTGTGGTCTGGGAGGCAGCCTCTATGGCCCAAAAGCGCCTTATTCCCCACCAGGTGGTCACCCATCTGTTGGCACTGTGAGTGTTAGCATCTGGATGCTGGGAAGCACCGGTGGGTTGGGAAGCCTTTTAGGAGAGTCTGGCCTAGGCTTTGGACCGAGCAGGAAATGTCTAGCAGGTTACTCCATATTCCTCAGTGCCCACACTGAGTCCGCTTCCCCTTCCCAGCCATGCCGACATCCCAGATACCTGTGTCCACTATGTGGGGGGCCTTCTGGACGCATTAATCCAAAGCCCGAAAGAGGTAAGGGTCATGGGTCAGGGCTAAGGGTTAAGGCTAGGGGTTGCAGAGTAGTTTGTGTGGCTGGATTAGGTAGGGGGTGGAGAGCACGCCTCAGCCAGGCTGCATTTCCCATAGTGTCCAGCAGAGGGGGTGCTGCCTCTGCAGCAGCCTGAGCTGTGGCAGAAACCCTGGGTGGTAGTGGGGTTCTGTAGGGTCCTGGCCTCCTGACCATGTTCTTCCTCTCAGACCTCCAGCACAGGTGAGGAGGCCCTGGCGGCAGCAGTGCGTTGCTACGATGACCTCAGCCGCCTCCTGTGGGGGCTGGAAGGTCTCCCGCTGACTGTGTCTGCTGTGCAGGGAGCTCACCCAGTGCTGCGCTACACTGAGGTGAGGTGGAAGGGAGCAGGGAGCCTTTTCTGCTTAGTGATTCCTTGTCTGTGCCCTACTCCCCCAGTATTCCCGTTTTCCAACTCCTGACTGTGTTCACTCCCTCAGTCCTGGGCCCCTGTCTCAGTCCTGCATCTTCCATAGGTGTTCCCACCAACCCCAGTCCGGCCAGCCTACTCCTTCTATGACCACTTGCGAGAGCGGGCCTCACTGTTGCCCCGACCTGACAAGCCCTGCCCAGCCTATGTGGAGCCCATGACTGGTGAGGATCCTCTTGGGAGGGGATGAGAGGAACCGTTCCCACTCCATGCTGTAATTTTGAAACCTCTTACCTTTCTTCCTAGTGATATGTCACCTGGAGGGCAGTGGTCAGTGGCCACAGGATGCTGAGGCCATACGCCGGGTCCGAGCTGCCTTCCAGCTGCGCCTGGCAGAGCTGCTGACACAACAGCACGGGCTGCAGTGTCGTGCCACGGCCGTGCACACTGACGTCCTCAAGGTTAGGCTGGTGTAGGGTAGAGATTCCCCAGAGAGGGAGGGGACAGGGGGTTAGGGTGCCCCGTGCTGACATGTGTCTCCCATCCCACACCCTCTTTGAACAGGATGGGTTTGTGTTCCGGATTCGTGTGGCCTATCAGCGCGAACCCCAGATCCTGAGGGAAATGCGGAGCCCCGAGGGGATGATCTCATTGAGGGACACACCTGCCTCCCTCCGCCTTGAGCGAGACACAAAGCATTTGCCCCTGCTCACCAGCGCCTTGCATGGGTATGGCCACCTGCACAGGTTCTTCTGTCTGTAGATCCTTGCCTGCTTCTGTTCTGTTTTCTGAGCCCCCTGTCTCTCTGGAAGGCCAGCTGGTGTAAACTTATGCCATGGTTTATGTATTTATTTTTGAGAGAAAGGGAGAGAGAATCCCAAGCAGGCTCTGTGCTATCAGCACAGAACCCAATGTGGGACTCGGTATCACAGAACCATGAGATCAGATCATGATCTGAGCCGAAACCAAGAGCCAGGTGCTTAACCGACTGTGCCACCAAGGTGCCCCTGAAATGGGAATTTTATAGGACCGATCTATTGGGGCATTAGCTAGGGGGATGTGAGATTCTGTACAGAGGGCAACTAGGGTAAAGGTTAATAGTGGTGGTGGAGTAGAAACAGTCTTCTTGGGCCCTCAGTGCCTGAGCCTCATTGCCACTACCCTCTTCCTCCCCACAGACTCCAGCAGCAGCACCCAGCCTTCTCAGGTGTGGCACGGCTGGCCAAGCGGTGGGTGCGCGCCCAGCTTCTGGGTGAGGGGCTCACTGACGAGAGCCTGGACCTGGTGGTTGCTGCTCTTTTCCTGCACCCCGAGCCCTTCACCCCTCCCAGGTGATTCCTTCCATCTTCTCTCTAGCCAGAAAGTTCCTCTTGGGGCCAGCTGTCATCCCTTAGGCTGTACCTTCAGTCCAAATGGGAGAGGGTAGCTGAAAAAAGTGACATAAGAGGTTCTAAGGCACCTCCTATCCCCATCCATGCCTTGGGGTCTAGACTGTCTAGGCTGTGGGCAAAGCCCTGGGATGTGTGGCTGGGCCCAGCCTCTGCTCACTCCCTTCTTCTCAGCTCCCCTCAGGTGGGCTTCCTTCGGTTCCTTTTGTTGATATCAACCTTTGATTGGAAGAACAACCCCCTTATTGTCAACCTCAACAATGAGCTCACTGGTAAGTGGTAGGACTGGGGTCAGACTCCAGAACAAACCTTTGTGGATTGCAGAGCCATAGGGCACACAAGGGTTTTCCATGTCAGTCTGTTGGGGGGGTGGGGGGGTGTGTTTCTATGGCCTCCCCTTCCCAGGTATCTGTGTCTGACCCTGACCTGCCTTGAAGTAGGAAATTACTAGGAGGAAAAGGCCCAGTCAAGGTTTTAGGGGGCTCTAAGGCTATGGAGCCATGGCTTGCTCCTATGATGCTCAGAAACAGAATGGACTAGGGGTGGTAAACAAGCTACATGGTGGTGGCTGTGCAGGGGAGAGGAGAGTAGAAGGGGGACCTCGAACACCAAGTGAGAAGTCTTGTGGGGATCAGGGAAGGGCCCAGGTTAGAATAGATGTCCAGACTTCTTGGTGAGTGGGGGTTATGATTTCCAGTTGTAACATGAGGAGCTCTCGGTCCAAGCAGAGAGGAGGGTGTCAGCTTCCTAATTCCCCAGGTGTGTGGGAGCATAGGGTTGGAGGGGGTCAGGGGCAGGCCTCAGCTTGTGCCGGCCCGGAAACTAGAATGGGGTGCCAGGCAGTGGAAAATTCTGCCTTTGGACTGAGGCTGGGAGTTTAACGCCCCACCCAATTGAGGCAAACATGGTGTCCTTTTCATTGCCTTTGTCTCTTGTGGGGAGGGGCACTGGAAAATCCCTGTGATGGGCAGCTGCTGGGTGTACAGTAGGGTGGTAGAGCTGGGCAAAGGGGCAGACTGACCCAGGACCCCCACTTGTTCACAGTGGAAGAGCAGGTGGAGATCCGCAGTGGCTTCCTGGCAACTCGGACACAACTCCCAGTCATGGTCATCCTTACCCCCCAGGATCGTAAAAACTCTATATGGACACAAGATGGACCATCACCCCAGGTTCAGTCCCATCCTTACCCCCAAATTTGTGGTCTTCTCCCTCAAGGAGAAAGCAGGCCCAGCATGAGCTAAGAAAGACCCATGGTCAGGTTTGATCTCTTTGATTGTGCGTATCCCCTCAGATCCTACAGCAGCTTGTGGTCCTGACAGCCGAGGCCTTGCCTGTCCTAGAGAAGCAGCTAATGGATCCTCGAGGGCCTGGGGACATCAGGGTAAGCCCCTGACCAAGAGTGATTCGGGTTCTAGGGATTCTGCCCTTGCACATTGGGAATCTGGAGCTGTAGGGGCGCTCACAAGATGCTCAGTCCCCTTGTTTGGCAAGACTGAATCCATAGAAGGCACTGACGCTGCCCACGGTCCTGGCAGTGATGGGACCTGCAGGAGTACCAGGGCCCTGGCTCTGTCCAGGCCTCACACTTCCAGCCTGTGCTCCTCCTGACGGATCGAAGCTGACACCAGCTGGGGCTTGGTGTTCCTACCTTCAGATGAGCATTTGGGCCCCTAATGGAGGGTCAGACAAAAGGGAAGGAGGGAACCAAGGTGGGCATGTGGAAGGCTTTGTGGTCCAGCTCCCAACTCCCAGTGGGCACTGCCATCCTTCAGACAGTGTTCCGGCCACCCTTGGATATGTATGATGTGCTGATCCGCCTGTGTCCCCGCCACATCCCCCGGCACCGCCAAGCCGTGGACTCACCTGCTGCCTCCTTCTGCCGTGGCCTGCTCAGTGAGCCAGGGCCCTCGTCCCTGATGCCTGTGCTGGGCTACGATCCTCCTCAGCTTTATCTGGCACAGCTCAGGGTAGGTCCTAAAGGGATGACTAAACCTGGGGAGGGGGCTCCTGGGTGAAGTCACCGTGGAGGTGACTCTCAGGTGTGTCTACGTGTAATGTTATCTATGTCCTGCTCTTTCCTAGGAGGCCTTTGGGGACTTGGCCCTTTTTTTCTATGACCAGCATGGTGGAGAGGTGATCGGTGTTCTCTGGAAGCCCACCAGCTTCCAGCGCCAGCCCTTCAAGGTATGCTGGCTGATGATAAGTGTGTGTTCCTGAGTGTGTACATGTGGTCCCATGTGGGCATGCATGTCTGTATGCGGCACGCTCCCTGCCCGACCGTGGGTCAGGTGTGAAGCATGTGTCTTGTGTGTCTGTCTCTACCACTGCTGTTGCTCCCCACCCCCACCCCAGCTTGGTGTCTCTAGATGTGCCTCTGTGACACTTCAGTCCACATTTCTCTGGTTCCCCTAGGCATCCAACACAAAGGGGCACATGGTGGTGTCACAAGGTGGGGAGCTGGTGATGGTGCCCAATGTAGAAGCGATCCTGGAGGACTTTGCCATCCTGGGTGAAGGCCTAGTACAGGCTGTGGAGGCCCGAAGTGAGAGGTGGACTGTGTGATCTCCAGCCCTAGGAGCGGGCTGTAGGCGTACAGCAGGACTTCAGACCTCTAGAGCAAGATGCCAATGGCATGACCTCCACCCTTGTTGCATACGGATCCTCCATGGAGTACCTGCTGGCCTGAACACACGGAGATGTTCCCCAAGAAAAGCCCTGCCCCAATTTTCTGTCTGATGCCTCAGCATCAGGGCAGGGGCCTGGTACTCTACAGAGTCCCCTGGGCCTATCTGATCTTCCAGAAGAGGAAGGCGAGCCAGCTCAGCGAATTGAATGAACCCAGGAGATCCATCCAACTGTCAGCCTTAGTCTGGGCTTTTTTTCCCCTTTTCTTCTAGATGTTTCCAGAAGGTGGAGAGGAGGACATGTGCCCAAGGCTGAGGCTCTCTCCCCTTCTCATTGCCGGAATGTGTGCCTATACCTTAGTATGCACTTCAGAGCAGTGTCAGGCGTTTAAATGGGGCCCAGAGAAGGTGTGGCACTTCTTGAGGGTCACAGAATATCAGCACTGAGCAGTAGGGAGGGGGCCCTGTGTGTATGAATAGAGCCCACTGGAGGGACACAGTGCTCTCCCGTGTGGGTGCTGTTGCTTCCCAGGGTGCACGATGGGAAAGCACAGAGGACAGCAGGGGCTGGATGTGTGAAGGGGTGAGGGAGACGGGTGATCCCCTAGTCCGGGAGAGCTGCAGAAAGCACAGTGTTGCCCTGGATGCTCAGTGTCTGAGCCCCGAGCTCCATGCATCTGCTAATTCATGTCACACGCCGCTCCCGCTGCATCCCTGCAGTAGGGGTGCAGGGAGAACAAACCCCAAACCCTGCTCTCTGGGAGCTCTCAGTGCCAGGGCGGGGGGTGGTGCTGCCTCCTTTCAGTGCAGTCCACACCCCATTGCAGCAGCCTCTCCCTTCTCCATCACCCCTAATCCTGGCTGTTTTTCCAGACTCAGCTCAAATAATGCTTCCTCCTCCAACCCTTCCCTTGCCCCCAGCCTGATGTGCTCTTTCTCTCGTCTGAAACATGAGACCAATTACCGTCTGTTCAGTTTACTTCATAGTTGCATACAGGGCGTGAACTCTTCTGTTGTTTTAAAGTCTGATTTAAAATTAAATCACTTAATTTCCCCATGTTCCTGGCTTTTCTGCTGTTTTCACATAGTTTTAACCTCGTCTCCTTTAAGAAAATTTTTTTTAATGTTTATTCATTTTTGAGAGACAGAGAGCAAGCAGGGGAGGGGAAGACAGAGATAAGGAGACAGAGAATCTGAAGCAGGCTCCAGGCTCTGAGCTGTCAGCACAGAGCCCAACGTGGGGCTCGAACCCACGAACTGTGAGATCATGACCTGAGCCGCAGTCAGACACTCAACCAACTGAGCTACCCAGGCGCGCCCCCCTCTGTCTCCTATATGTTAGCTCTCTGGGGGCAGGTAACATGTTTGAACAGATTTCTTGGCACCTTCGCGGTACCTAGGACAGTGCTCAAGGAGGACACAGGTGTGTGCAGAAGGGGCGCCTAGGCCAGGCAGACGGAGAGCAAGAAGGCCCACCAGAAGGCTTCAAGGAAAAGAGAATCATTTGTAATCTCTGCCTAGAATGGGTGGGGTGGTGACAATGAGTTGCACCCTGAGAGTTAAGATGCAGCTGACATTTTGAGTGCCTGGTAAATGCTGGCCACTCCGTTATTTTACATATCTTATGTGCAGGAATGTGATCATGCAAGAATACCAGCCCCATGAAGTATGCACTTTCATTTATCCTCATTTTCTGAAAGGCTTAGCAGCAGGCGTGGGTCTGTTTGTGAAGGGATTGATGCCTGGCTATCAGGCTTCATCCTCAAGATGATAAGCCACATATGGGAACCCTGATTTCCAATTTTGTCCCAATTCTGTTAGTCTTTGTGAACCTATACCAGTCCCTACCTGTCACTCTCATGAGATTAGACATTGGCATGACATGGAGAATACATTATTGGGCTGTGTGGGCTTTGCTCTTGATCATGAACTTCAGGCATAAGCGTGTTTAGGGAAAGAAATGCAGTTCCAGCCCTCATGGACCCTGGGTCTGTGGTGTTTCCTGGTTCCTCTTCACTTATTTTCTCTACAGTCCTTCTGTGGGCTCTGGCGAGGGATGATGCTGGCCTGTTTCAAACCATCCTGTTTCTATCCATGGGTCAGCTTCAGTGCTGTAGCTTTTGGCCTTTTCACAAATCCTGTTCTAGATTATCCCAGTGCAGGAGGGAACAGAGTCTGCCCCCAGGTAAAACTGCAGCAGGTGGCTCCATGAGGGGCAGACACCAGTTCCCACTTGGAAAATGAGCCCTGGCCCTGCTACCTCCCCATGTTTCCCTGGGCAAATCACTTCCCTTGCTGGGCTCAGCCTTCCCACCTGTAAAATGGGCATGGTGATGGCTTTGTCAGGGGCACAATGAGGCAAGGGAAGAGGGTAGAGAACTCAAACCCAAGGAGCTGCACCATCCTTTCTGCACTCCCTGCTCAGCCCCATGGAGAAAGCTTCCCCCTGGAAGCCCAGGCACCATCTCAACTTACCAGCTCTAACATGTTTCCTCGATCTCTAGGAAGTAGGTGAAGAGGCTGGTGTGGTCTAAGGTGGTCTAAGGTGATCTAAGGTGACCTTGGGGGGGATGGGTGGTCGCATGAGGAGCTGGAATTTCACTGAAAGGGAAGGAAAGAAGACTAGAAGGAACTTCTGTGTGAGCAAGGCTGTGCAGGATGTAGGTTACACATCCCCATGGGTATGTCTGCCTCTGGGCTTCTGCATTTAACTGTGCAGGTGGACATGATGGTAGGTCTGATGTATAGTGTGATTTGTTTGCTCTATGTGTTGGGGGGTCATGGACATGCCTGTATGCACTAGTATGTGTGCAGGATTTTGCCTCCAGCTCTGAGTTTCTGTAAAAGGGAACTCTTTTTGAAGAATAGGCCAGGAGAAAGCTCTCAGATAAAGAGGCAGAAACTCTGGAGTTGTGGTTTAGTCGGTTAAGCATCTTGCTTCAGCTCAGGTCATGATCTCACAGTTCATGAGTTCAAGCCCTGCGTCAGGCTCTGTGCTGACAGTTCAGAGCCTGGAGCCTGCTTTGGATTCTGTGTCTCCTTCTCTCTCTGCCCCTCCCTGGCTTGCGTACTCTCTCTCTCTCAAAAATAAATACACATTAAAAAAAAAAGAAAGAGAGACAAAAGCTCTGGATTTTTTCTGCAGCTTTTAAACAATGCCTTCTTCTTGGGGCTTCGGTTTCCCCAGTTCTGTCAGACTTTCTAAGCCTCTCTGTGTGGTTCCATTTAGTGAATTATCAAAATGTTCTCTCTTCTGACTGTGGTATCACCATCTCCTCTAAATTGGAATATTTTCAGCTGAAGACCCTATTTTCCTCTGCCCAGCACCTTACTTTGGAGAAAAAGAGTAAGACCTCAAAGCCTAGGAGTCCTTGCAGCAGGTTACATTCAATGAAGTCTTGAGGGCTGCTCGGATTTGGGCTAGTCCAGGTGCCCCCACCCCAATAAACAAACATACATATAACCCCTCCAACATCCGGTACTTGCTTTGTGAGTCATAGATTAATCCAGCGATTAAGGGGAGGGGAAGCCTGGGGCACGTGAGTCACCCCTACCCTACTCAGGAATAGGTCAGCCCGCCTGCCCATCCCTCTGCTGCAGAGAGAGAGAGGGGAGGGTGTGTGTGGGGGAACAGGACTCTTACACTGCCCAGGGCACTAGTGGGGACCAGGGTGTTCCAAACCCAGAGGGAGACTCATTTCCCTTTCCCACTTCAGCTTCTGAAAGCAGGATGGGGAGGAGAATTTTTCTGGTTTGCACGAGGCCCAGAAAGGTGTAGGAACTTGTCCAGGGTCACACAGGGAGCTAAGGGTAGAGATCGGGAGAATCTAGGCATCCTGGCTCCAGACCTTGCTGCTGAGCCGGGGCTTTCCCGCAGCCAAGGGCTGGGGTGAAGAGGAATAAAGTAATGGAGAGCTGAGCTCTAGATCTGTGCAATGGGGGCAGAGAGTGCAAAGCCTGGCCCCTTGCCCTGTCCCGGGCCACCTGCCAGCCCTGTTCCTCTCCCTCCACCCAGGGCAGCTGAATGAAGCTGTTATCAGCAAGACATAAAGGAGATATAAGACATAAAGCAGAGTTGGGGCACCTGGGTGGCTTAGTCGGTTAAGCGTCCGACTTTCGCTTAGGTCATGATCTCGCGGTTCGTGGATTCGAGCCCCGCGTCGGGCTCTGTGCTGACTGCCAGCTCAGAGCCTGGAGCCTGTTTCGGTCTGTGACTCCCTCTCTCTCTGACCCTACCCTGCTCACGCTCTCTCTCTCTCTCCTAGAAATAAGTAAAACATTTAAAAAAAATAAAGGAATGTCAATTCAAGTACTTTGCCCATAAAAAAAAATAAATAAATAAAGACATAAAGCAGAGTCAAGGGAAGGGGAGGGTTGAGAGTGTGCACACTCTTGTACACCTTAGCTCGTGCCTGAAATCTCTGTGTCCCTAACTGGGAGCTCCTCAAGAGCAGGCCCCAGCTCTCCCCTACTGTCCCAGACTGGAAACCTCCACAGGATAGGCCTGGGGTCTTCTAAGGACTGACGAGGCCCAGATTGGGCCCTGACCTAAGGAATAAGGAGGCCCTGAGATCCAGCCTCCTGTTCCACTTGACGACCAGGGGTTTGGATGAAAAAGATAGATATATGGGGGGAAGGGGAAATAGGACAGATGTTGTTTGAATGTATAAATTTACAGTGAGTAGTAGATAAGCCCTAGGGATCAAATGCCCAGCATAATCAACAAACTTGCTGAGAGACTAGAACTTAATTATTCCAACCATTAAAAAAAAGGAGGGGACACTTATGTGATGTGATGGAGGTCTATTGCCACGGTGGCAATATATATGTAATATAAATGTAATAAATGTAATATATAATTGTAATAAATATATTACATTTTTAAAATGTATATATAAATGTAATAAAGTATATAAATGTAATAAAATTACACAATGTTATATGTCAAATACATTTCAATTTGAAGAAAAAATGATAGGTATGACATCTTACCTTTCTCTAATCTGCCCCCACAACATCCCCACCTCCATCTCCCAATTAGTGGGGTCTCTCTGGAGCCCAGTTCCCACCCATCCCAGGTCTAGCGATCCTCAGGAAGTCATACCTGAAGTCTGACTGCAGAACCTCCTGCTCTAGCTTGTCCCCTCCCCTAGGTCCATCCCCTTGTGGCACCTCTCCCCTGGGGCAGACAGCTGGTGGCTGCCCTGTAATTAGCACCCAGACTGGGCTGGGATGAGGGGAGAGACTGGGGTTCACAAATGCCCATGGCCTTTCTGGAACACCAGATGCAGAGCCTCCTTCCACCTCCTGTCCCCCATTCCACCCCCTTCAGACCACAGGCCTCTCAGAGACTGGTTGTCCCGGGCTCCATCTCAGGTTCAAGTTCCTGTCAACCCGATTTGGCTCACCTCCAATTTCAGCTTCTTGACGACCTGCCCTACTCATTCTGCCTCCTAAATTCCCAATTCAAACTCTCCTCACTCCCTATAGCCATTGCATCTGGCCTCTTTCCCTCCTCTGTGGCTTCCTTCCAGACCTCCTGGTCTCAGCCTCTCTCCTCCAACACATCCTCCACTTAGCAGCTGGAGGGATCCTTTCAATGCCTTCCATTAAGTGGCAAATGGAGACCATACCACTTCCCTGCTTAAAACCTTCAGGTTTCCCATTAGCTTCTGTTCTTAGCAGCAGAACATTTGTCAATCAGATCATTTGTCAATTGTAATTTTGTTCAGAACCCTGACGTAACATGGTTAAAATACTGTGGTTGAAACAGGAGGTGGGACCAGGGCTCTCTGCCTCCTCGCCTTCCCTCTTCCCATTTCCAGGTGCCACAGTCCCCATGAGGCCATCCTCAGAGCCCTGGGGATTGAAGAAGCACAGCTTGAATATCTCTGGCCCCTCAGTAAGGTTCAGGCCCTTAGTATAGAACCCAAGGCCCTTCTGTGCTACCAGTGTCCCTCGCTGGCTTCACTACAGGTGCTCTCATCATGTACCAGGCAAACAGCCGTACCTCCCTTGGCCTGGCCTAGCAGACTCTCACCTGGAAGACTCTACAAAATCCCCAGCCAAATGTTTTCTCCTCCAGGAAGCCGTCTGGTTGCCTCAGTCCCCCAAATTCTCTATGCTCCCTTCCTGGCTGCAGAGGCCAGGCAAATGCTAGGCCCTAATTCAGGCCCCCCAGGAAGATCATGAGCTTTTCCTCCTCCTCGATCTCTGGTCCTGACCCCTCATCCTCTGAGGCAATCATCCTGGTTCCAGAACCCTTCCTGCTAGTGAAGAGAGATAGGAAAACAGAAAGGCCAGGGACTCTAGGGATTGATCCCTGAGGTGTGAACCAGAGCTCTCCAGATACCCTAGGCCTGTTTGCAGTGATAGCCTGGTCTGTGTCAGCTCCATGTCACTAACTCCTCTCCCCCTTGGCTGGCACGGGGCAGGGCCAAACATCCAGCCAGTTAGTCCCCAGACTCCTCAACAGATCCCCATCCTCTATCTCTGGCTTTTGTAAACACTGGACCCAGACCCCCAGCCAGGCCCACACGCTGGACCCAGACCCCCAGCCAGGCCCACACAGGGACACACACAGATAGGCACACAGAGCCACTAATGGATACACACATGCATGCATGAACCCCATAGTTGTCCCCCTGTACACACAGACCTCCATGACACATGCACACACAGAGCCAAGAACTCATGTGGATGCACATGGATATTTACATAAGAGGCAATGTGGCTCTGATTAAGGAGGCAGCTTCTAGAATGAGTCCTTCTTTCTATGTTGACTGTGTGATCAAGATTTAAAGCCTGAAACACCCACAATCTTGCTTGATTCTTACAGAGGCCCTGGGTTGGGGGGGTAGGACAACTTCATCTGAAACTTCCAGGTGACTGATGAAGAAACTAAGACTCAAGGGCTGGGTGAAGAAAGCTGGCTAGGTTACCTGACTGGTCAGTGGCCAAGCCAGGCTTGGAGCTGAGATTCTGGTCTGTGAGAGGCCTCTGCCCTGTTGGCCTAGCCCCTCTGACTCTGGACCCTTCCTCAGCAAGGGTCTAGGTCTCTGCCCCATGTCTCTGCCTCTGCAACTCTCTGCTGTCCTCAAAGGGTGCCAAGGCAGCTCAGAGACACCAGAAGGTGAATCCAAAGTCCCCAAGATATGGATCTAAAGGTGGGTTTTCTCAGAGTCCAGCTGGACATGTGGCTGGAGGTGCCCAAGGGGGTAGTTTGTGTTCATGGGCTCTCTGCCATCTCGTCTGGAGACAGGAGGTGACTGTTAGCGTAGTAGGAGGAGATGCTTGCCCGCCCCCCAGTCTGGGGATGCTCATAATAGGATGATTCATCTCTACTCTCTACTCCCAATTCCAGTCCAGAGCCAGCCCCCAACTCTTGAGGCCTAGGAGCAGGAATAGTGTCCAGCATTAGCCTAAGAGTGGAGCACATTCTAGAAGGGACTCAGGTGGTGTGAAGAGACTCAGTGGGTTCCTGTGTCTGGCTCCCTGCTCTTCCTGTGCCTTGGACCTGAGGCTCTCAGGTCCTGTGGCCTCTCTACCCCTCTCCCTCACCTCTCCTTATCCTCATGAGGTCTGAATCCCAGCTCAACACTTAGTGGCTGAGACCTCAGCAGATGACTTCTTTCTAAATGTCAGTTTTGTCATCTGTGAAAGGGAAAAAATACACCCACTTTTGGGGGTTGTTTTGCAAATGGAAGTGCTCTCTAAACTTGAAAATGTCTGTGTGTCTGCTTTGGTCTGCCCCTCCACCACCCTGTTCCAAAGCTCTGGAAGAGATTAGGGGGTTTGAAGAGGCTGGGGAGACTGTAGCATGATTTGAGTTCTAATGTCTACACTCTTTTCCACCTCACTTGCTAACAGCAAGGCCCACGTGTCTTCTGATGGTTCACGCTGCTCCTATTCAAGCAAAAAGAGTTTGGGGGGCAGGAAATGAAGGGTGTGCCACCACCTCTCCTTCAGGGCCCCAGCCAGCCCCTCTGGTCCAGCAGGCTGGGACTTGCATCTGTAGCCCTTCCCTTGCCTGAGAACCCACTCCTCCAGCTCTGACCTCAAGGAATCACAGCCTCCCACGAGGTGGATGGGCTGTCAAGGCCCCTTCCTGGGTTTAGCCCTCCCGCCCAGGTGAGACAGACCTTGCTCAAGATGCCCTGGGAGGAGGTGATGCCTCCTCATCTGCATCCTCCCAGAGCTCCCAGGTGGGCTGGCTTCTAGCCTGCACTTGGCACTAGTTTTCCGTCTCAAAGCACAGGAGGGAGCCCAGAGGGCTATAGGTAAGCTCTGTGACTCAGAGTTGGCCTTACGAAGTTCAATCACTTCTCTCTGAAGCCATGCTTCCTTCTGTCTTTGGCTCCAGGGGGCGCCATTGACATTGACTACAATGAGAAGAGACAGTGAGGTCCTGCTTCTTGCCCCCCAAACTCAGGCCATCCTGGAAATTCAGGACAAAATCCCCAGGCCCAGACCCCTCTTAGTTCCAGATGAGGGCTGGCAGGAATAGAGGATCCTTGGAAGGCACTGTATCCTCCCCCCCTCTTCCAGGCCCACTAAGAAGCATGAAGCTCTACCCATACCATACTTTCTCTGCTCCGACCTAAATCCATCCCATTGTGCATGTGTAGGTACATGTATGAACATGTGTGTCCACACTAGTTATAGATAGAAATGAGTTTGGTGGGAGTATTTGGTGCAGCACATGTGAACACCCATGTAAGCTAAGTGCAAATGCATGTGTGGCTAGGGGCCTTGCACGTGCCTGCTGGTGGCAGAGCTTCCCTGTTTTCCTCCTGTGCTCTGGTTTCCAGGCCAGGCTTGTCTTTTGGAAGCCCCAGAGTGGGGCACAGTAAGGATGGGGTGTTATGGGCTGGGGTTCCCTACTTTCTTTCAGTGTTGAGGAGCTCTTTGCCAATTCCTGTCCAGTGGAATTTGGAATTTGGAGCCCCATCTAAGGCACTGAGGGGCGGAGAAGCACATCATGTGGTGGGGAGAAGAAAGGGCAACATGGTAGAGGGAGTTTCCCCATTTCCACAGTCTGGGGTCTGGCACCAGGAGTCTAGGATTCCGTCTTGAGTCACAGACTGGCAGTGGAGCCGTGGGTAGGTACTTGGTGATGGCCTCCTGATTCACCATGGGGCCTCCCAGCCCGTTGGGGCCAGAGGAGTAGGGTGCTTCTTCCTGGGCCAAGGGCGATGGGAGACCTCATGTGTGAGTTACACACGTTTGAGCCCCTGGCTAGGCTCCCATGTGAAGGGGATACCGTGAGCATGTGAACAGAGCTGAGTGTTTATAGGTGAGCATGGCTGCCAGCCTCAGAGTGTGTGTGTGTATGTGCAAGAGTGTGTAAATTTATCCAGGTGTGTTGCTAAGTCCTATCTCTCTGGGCATGACTCATCTCTGGTGCCCTCATTTCTCAAAGCCATTCTTCAAGGGATAAGTCCCCTGGGCCCTTAGACCACCCGGATTAAGAGCCTCAGGAAAATGTGGTCTCCCCAGGCAACGCTGCTATAGTGATTGGAGTGCGGTCATATTTGCTTCCAGTCCTGTGGAAGTGGAGTCCCAGCCACCACCCCTCAGTTTCCCAATTTTTTAAAAAGAATTTTTGTGAGGGGGGCGCTTGGGTGGCTCAGTTGGTTAAGCGTCCGACTTTTGGGTTTGGCTCAGGTCATGGTCTCAAGGTTGGTGGGATCGAGTCTCCCTTCAGGCTCCATGTGCTGACAGTACTACGGAGACTGACTGTGATTTTATTCATAAAATAAAATAATAAAATAAAATTAAAAAATAAATGCAATATGAGGAGCAAAGTTGCCTCATACCCCACCTCAGATGGGGCTGACAATCTTCACAGTTTAGCCACCTTAACCTCCTAAAGGGTCAGACTCTCCCCTGGCTGGGATCAGTCAGAATGGGAGAAGAGAGAGTCAAAAACAGCAAGGTAGGACTCACCCTGCTGGCAAGCATGTGGCATATGGCATGTCAGGACAACTGCAGCTCAGCCTCTGGAGCCATGTGCAAAACACACGCAGGTACACGTGTGGCAAACTCAGTTAACCCAGCCATGTTCAACAGATATGTGCATGGCCATGAGAAATGTCCAGAAGGTGCAAGCTGGTACCCAGGACAGATGTCACATGTGGACACAGCTGTGGACAGAGCTGATCACGACATGCAACATGTGATACATATTCAGCACAAGGAACAACAAGCCTGTGAACTCTGGCTGGAACTCGGCATATGTTCTGTGAGTGCACGCGGGTCTGGACTATGAGAGGGTCGCTTCTCCTTTGGGACCCACAGCCTCCTCCCGCCAGCCCCCCCCCCCCCCCCCCCCCCCCCGAACTGAGGACATAATGATGGGTCGAGCCATCCCGTAGAGCTGGATGGGGCCAGTTCCCTTCCTTTCTGACAAGTCTCTCTCATCCCCACCGTCGCGTGGATGACGGCAGGGCTCCCTGTGAGTGGGGCAAGGAGGACTCCATTGACGCTTCATTCTCCCCAGCCATGCCCCACGCATGCCTGTACCGGACCTTTGACTTTCAGACCCCTACCCCAATCCCCTTTCAGCCCCGAACACACACACCTCCTCCCCTAACTGCCCTCCCGGCGCGAACCCCACCCCTAAAGCTCCTGCCGGCCCCCCACCTTCCTCCTCTGCTTCCCCCAGCCCAACGTCCCCAGCAGGGTCCCCAGGCACGCGGCGGGGGGTGGCCGCCCACACCTCGGGCGGGTTCGGGGCTTGGCGGGCGGGGCTGCCGGGCGGGCGGGGCGCGCAAGTCTCCCGCTCCTATAAAGGGCGCCACCCGGTGCTCGGGGCCACTACCACCGCCTCGCCTCCTCCTGCGCCGCCCCAGCCCGCTCCACCGCCACTCCCGCCATGGGTCGACAGAAGGAGCTGGTGTCCCGCTGCGGGGAGATGCTCCACATCCGCTACCGGCTGCTTCGCCAGGCTCTGGCTGAGTGTCTGGGGACCCTCATCCTCGTGGTGAGTGGAGGGGTCCGGAGGAGCCCTTCTCTCTCCAGCCCCCACGCTCCCCGACCCCTCTGTTCACTGGAGGGGCTGCTTTTCAAGACACCCCGACCTCTCTCCCAGCTCTGCTCCCCACCTTGACCCGTTCCAGAGTGCTCTTCTCCCATAGCTCTAACCGTTTGTGACAGCCCTGACTCTTGCCAGAGTGCCAGCTGTTACTCACTCGACTAACTCCTCTGGTGCTTTTACCCTCTCACCAGTGCCCCAGCCTGTGGGCTGCGGTCATCCCTGCAGTCTGAGACCTGCAGCGTCTTCTCCTGGCTCTCACCTCCCCGGTTTCCCTGCTCTGGGAGGCAGTGGAAGCATTGGCAAATGGGCCCCTATTAGATTATTTGGGTCCTGGATATCTGGCCCCTAATGAATAATTAAGCTTCAGAAAGTCCAAAAGTTCCCCGATGCGAGGATAGTTTGCCACGGGTGGGGGCAGAGGGCGGAGGGCACACAGGGTGCAAACAGCAGAACTGGAAGAAAGGAGGATCCTGAAGATATGAGGCTGTGGAAGACAGCTGGGCCCTGGGCACAGGGGACGTGGTGTTGCTAAAGTCGCTGCCCTTGTGCTGAACGGCTCCCAGACTCTGTCAGTTACCCAGACAGGTGCTGTCATCTTCTGTGCCAAAGCACCGAGTTACTCTCCAGCCTTTAACTCAGCCTCTGAGTTTTGTGGGTTCTCTGGGTAGGCCATTTCCATTGCCTGGGTTACTCCTCGGTCAGTTTACTCCCTGGTTATACCAGTTTCGTCCCTAGCTTGTTCCTGGGTGACTTTGTTTGCATTTTTTGGCTCTGACAGACACACACCCCTTACGGTCTCCATTTCCTGTCCCAGCTACTCTCTGATTTTCAGCCCCTCATGTGGTTACACCTGTTTTCTCCTGGGTTACTTCTGGGTTCAGTTGCTTCATTGCAGTGGATGGGTCTTTCCATTCCTGCCCCAGCCCTGACTGTAGGTGGTGCCGACCGGCCAGCCCCCTGTGGACTAGGGAGCTTAACTAGAGGCAAGTAGGGCTGGGGTTGCCCCCCCCAAATGGGTGGTGGTGGTAGAACGGGCGCCTTGGGGAGAAAAGATCTTAGGCTCACCTCCGTCTTCCAGGAATAGTAAGGAGGAGCTGGATGGGGCACTTTATCCACAGCCCCTCACAAGAATAGAGGCCCTACCCATCATCCCCATCCTTTCTCTCCCCATGCTGAGAAGGGTGGAGGGGCAGGTGCTTTTCACCCCTCCTGCCCCAGAGCCTTGTGTCCCTCACTGCTTATCTGATTTATAGTCCAGCCCTCTGTTCAAGAGCTGCCAGCACAGGGGAAGCTGGCTTCCACATTCACAGAGGGGCCTCCCCATCTCCTCCCACATCTCAGTTTGCCTCTGCCACAAAGGAGCAGTCAGGCCTTGTACCTGAGCCCCAGGATCATCTGGTTTATCCCCAACCACAAAAAGAGGGTGTTACTTTTGTGAAGGCTTTCAGGCTCAGGTGAGTGGTAAGGCATCTGGTGTCAGTGAAAAGCAGAACCTCAACGGCTCCCTGGGAGGCGGTGGGGGGGGCGGGGTGGCAAGCCTGGGAGACCGCTGAGTGGTGGGGAAGGGCTTGCCTACATACCGCTGTGAGTTGGGGACCTAGAGCCTGCAGTGGCAGGATCAGGGCTGGCCTTGGGGTGAGGGGAGCCCCTTTCTCTGGGGTACCTAGCAAGGTGGGGAGTGGGGGGAAGGAGGGGGAGGAAGAGGAAGATTAGCCCCAAGGTAGTAGAACTGGCTCTGGCAGCTTCTCCCTCCAAGGTCTCCTGGGATGAAGCCAGCCTTGAGCCTCAGGCAGGAAAGGAGCTGAGGCCAGGGCCTGCCAGGCAAGGCAGGGTGCCCTAGACCCCCATGTGCCTCCCCTCACCCCCCACATACTCACAATCTCTGATCTTTGCTCTCACCTGCCTACACACCTTTGCCCCACATCACTGCCGCTGGCTTCCCCACTATCTCTCTGTCTTTCTGAGGGTTGATAATCAAAATGCTTAACAACCCAGTAGGACAGGATGCTGACCTGTCAGAATAGACAAGGGCCCTTAGCACAAGTCTTGGAAACTGCCCCCTGGGTAGGCATAAAACATTCAGTTATAGGGAGGTAGAAGAGGAGGCCCAGGGCAGGGCCTGGAGCAGCTTTGGAGGGCGCTCTGGGGGCTCAAGGTGATAGTTCTTTACAGCTGGCACAGAAACATTTTTACATTTAAACCAGAGGAACAGGATGTTCTGTACTTGCAGGACATCAGGGACCTTAGTCCTCTTGAATCCCTCCATCCCTGTCAGAAAGCTTAGAGCCAGTCTCTCCACTTGCACAGCCCTGAGTCCCAGGCCAGGGCTAGTGAGAAGAGCCACTCAGATCTTTGTCTTTAGGACCTCCACACCTGTGTAGGGAACCTGGACTCCTGAGGGCAGAGAGGTCAGGGGCGGTAGAGAGAGGAGATTCTGGGACAGGAACAGGGTCAGGGCAGGGGCTCTGACATTCCAGATTCAGGAGAAGTGGACTCAGCCTGACTTCTGGCCTCCTCCCTATTTCTCTGTGCCCCCTCTGCCCCCCTCCCCCACCACGTCCAGCTCTTCTCTGTGGCACGGAAGGAGGCAAGTGCGGGGAGAGTGGGGGTGGGGGATGAGTGAGAGCCTTCCCACTTTGTGGGCCAGGCCTGAAGGGCTGGAGGAGAAACGATGCTAAGGTGAAAGCTGTTCCCCTACACCTCACTCCTACTGAGATTCCAGAAAAATCAGAGAAGATGATTTTTCATCAGAGATGATGTCTCCCAGTCATTGACTCTTCTTCCAGTCCCCTCCACAGGGCTCTGTTAGAGTTTGGGCATTGTGGGTGGGAGGGCATGTCTGCTGCTTCTTCAGGGTGCAGTGACAGCAGGAGGGGATTGGGGGTAGATTCCCCCAGGAAGGGCTTCCTGTTCTGATGACGGCAGGTGGAGGTTGCTGGATTTACCCTTTTCTTCTGGAGTGAGTTGCTGGGCCTCACTCTCCCTGCCTGGTTCTATTTCCTGATACAGATGTTTGGCTGTGGCTCCGTGGCCCAGGTGGTGCTCAGCCGGGGCACCCACGGTGGTTTCCTCACCATCAACCTAGCTTTTGGCTTCGCTGTCACCCTGGGCATCCTTGTTGCTGGCCAGGTCTCTGGTAAGGCCCTGCTCCACCTTCAGTCATTACCCTCAAGGGCATTCCCCAAGGTGCCCAACTGGGGAATGGGGTGGTGGGGGCCCTTCTCCCAAGGGCAGAGGATAGCTGTGGCCTCAGCTTTGAGCCCTTGAGCCCTTAGAAGTGGAGAGTGGAGAAGGAACTTGATACTTTGAACCTCTGACTCTCACCTTGGAATCAGATTATCAGAGTTGGCCTGTTACATAGTCCAACCCACCATCTGGTATAAGAAACCCTTCTCTGCACCTCTGCCCACTAGGGCCAAAGAAGGGGAATGTGACAGTTAGGGATTCTGGCCTCCCCAACTGTGGCAGGTTACAGTGACTAATAGGTCCCATCTCCCCTCTGCCCAGGGGCCCACCTGAACCCTGCTGTGACCTTTGCCATGTGTTTCTTGGCGCGTGAGCCCTGGATCAAGCTGCCCATCTATGCCTTGGCTCAGACGCTGGGAGCCTTCTTGGGTGCTGGAATTGTTTTTGGGCTGTATTATGGTAAGCATTCCCCACCCTGCCATCCCCCACTACCTCCTGTTTTCTACTTGGGACCTCCTGGTACCAGGCCTTTTGATGACAGACAGCTGGGGCCTGCCTAGGCCCTGGCTCATGACTCACTTATTCACCACACAGGACCAAGGTCGGGGGCACAAGGCAAAAGAAACAAGTTGGGCAACAATAGAGTCTCAGGCCATCTACTATCCTTACCACCCCCACCCGATCCCCGCCGCCCCTCCATAGACTCCTGAGTAATACAGCTGTGATGTGCTCACGAGTGATCCCGCAGGAGGGTGGGCCCCCCTCACCGGCCTGAGACAGGAGAGTGGTGTAAGCCTCTGCCGACACCCACTCTGGGTCTGATCTTTCACCAGATGCGATCTGGGACTTTGCCAAGAATGAGCTTGTAGTCTCGGGCCCCAATGGCACAGCTGGCATCTTTGCCACCTACCCCTCTGGTCACTTGGACATGGTCAATGGATTCTTCGACCAGGTATGGGCTGGGGACTCATAAGGGGAACACAGAGAGGAGGGCCAAGCTGCTCTGAGCATCTCAGGGAGGGCTGGGGGACAGGACTCCTTGTCTATAGCAGGGTTTCTCATTGTGTGGGGAAACTGACATCAGAATCATGGTGGCTGGTACTTAAAAAACATGCAGATTCCTAGGAATCTGCATTTTTAGCCAGTTCCCCAGGGGATCCTTTATGCATGCAAAAATTCTAGCACCACTCTGCTGGAGAGAGGTGAACTTGGGAAGTGGTAAGGCTCCAGGAGCCCAAGGACAGAGGAGGGGCCAGAGGGGAGGGTAGGAGCCATTCCTCATCCTGCCCTCCCCACTCTCCAGTTCATTGGCACAGCGTCCCTCATCGTGTGTGTGCTGGCCATTGTTGACCCCTACAACAACCCTGTCCCCCGCGGCCTGGAGGCCTTCACTGTGGGCCTGGTGGTCCTCGTTATCGGCACTTCCATGGGTTTCAACTCTGGCTACGCTGTCAATCCCGCCCGGGACTTTGGCCCACGCCTTTTCACCGCCATTGCTGGCTGGGGCTCCGAAGTCTTCACGTGAGTGCAGCCCCGCCTACCCAGCCTGCCCCAGCCTGCCTCCCCTCTGCCACCCTCCCCTCCCCTGACCACGTATGTCTGTCCCCAGGACCGGCCGCCACTGGTGGTGGGTGCCCATTGTCTCTCCTCTCCTGGGCTCCATTGCGGGAGTCTTCGTGTATCAGCTCATGATCGGCTGCCACCTGGAGCAGCCTCCACCCTCCACTGAGCAGGAGAATGTGAAGCTGGCCCACGTGAAGCACAAGGAACAGATCTGAGTGGGCAGGGGCCACCTCCCCGCCATCTCCCTTGAGCAGCCACAGACTGTGCAGGGGCTGCTCCTCGGAAGCCTTTGTGGTCTGCCTCCCGGACGAAGAAACTCCCACCCTAGTGGACGGCCTCCTTCGGGATTCCCCGCTGGACCCTGCCCAAATGGGACCTTAGGACACTGTCTCTAAGCTGTGGTGGGACAGGAAGCAGGGCCAACATATCCCTATGTCTCCCCAAAAGTGAGGATAGGCAGTGGGTGTTTGAGCGTGTGTGTGTGTGTGTGTGTGTGTGTGTAGTTTCCTAGATATTCAGGGCAAGGGACCAAGTGGAAAGGATTCTAGTTGTGGGGGGAGCCCAGGAGAAGGTCCATATGTGGTATGTCCCCTTTGTGAGTGAAGAAAGGGGGTCTGCATGTTTCAGGGGCTCCATGTGGAGGAGGATCCAGATATGTGTTTCTTTCTGAGTGTGTGTGTGCGTGTGTGTGTGTGTGTGTCTGCACGTGTGTACGTGCCCTTTTTTCTAAGCAGGGGGCTTCTATAGGCTTTGAGGGAGGTAGGGAGGGAATATGGGGATAGGGCCAGGAGGAGGAGATGCCAGCCCAGGTGTGGAGCTCTGGCTGTACATAAGTAGGAACAGAGAATGTATTTCTGTCATAATGTAGGTATGTGTGGTGGTGGGGTGAAGTCCAGGTGTAAGTTTCATGTTTTGTTTTGTTTTTTAATATACATAGCAGATGTCAGAGTTTTAGGGGTGGGGGTTGGGAGACTCTACTTAGGGTCTACATAGGGTCTTCACCCCTTTAATCCTCCACTCAACACATGTACTCTTTTGCCTTTTATATATATATATATAAAAAACCAATAAAATGTGTACCTAAAATTGCCAATTGTGCAAATTTCTCTCTGCTTGCTCTGCTGTTGTCCTGGGGCCAGCTAAGGAGCTTCATTGTGTCCAGCCACAATTACCTAGGCTGCCCAGCGGGTGTCTCACCTGGCCAGGGCACCCTAGGGGCAGTACTCAGGCCCTGTTTGAGGGTCAAGAGTCCGTCCCACAGACAGGTCAACGAGCCTCTTCACCAAGTACTCAGCTTGAACTTAGTGGCCCCACCCTTTCTCCCAAGCTTCTATTCTCCTATATAATGAATGGCATCTCCTTTCTGATCCCTGCACCCACGCATCATCCCAGGAAGGCAGGCTTGAACCTAGCCTAGGAAAGAACTTTCTCCCAGACAGAGCTGCCCAAAGGGGAGGGTTGCTATTAGAGAAGTAGTGAGTTCCCTGTTGCTGGAGGATGCCAATTAGACTAGGAATCTGTATAGTCTTCTATAGCTTGAAGCTGTTTAGGCTCTGTTAACTCTACCCAGACCTTGACCACAGTCCCCTTAGCAGCCTCCCTGCCTCCAGTTTGGCCCCAGCCAGACTATACAGGACCAGAGGGATCTTTCTGACACCAATGTTAAAAGTGGGCTTCTTTCCAAGGCTCTGCTGGCTATTCAGACACAATCCCAAACCCTCCCTCCTGCACTCACCTCCCCCAGGACCTGGCACACAGTCCCTACCTATGCCCTCATAGTGCTCCCCTCACAGTGCTCCATCACCCCAGACTACTTCGTGTGTTTCTGTGCCTTTCTACCTTTGGACCCTTGCTCCAAAGTGCTCACTCACTGAAATCTTCCTGGTCTGCTCTAGTGTCCCCTTCTCTAAAAAGTCACCCCTGCTCTTCCCCACCCTTCCACCATCTTCTGCAGTTGGTTGTCTGCACCCGGGGCTACATTCATCCCTGCTCTTCTCACTTCTTCAGTCTGAGACACCTCCATTGTCCATAAGGCTGGGGTTGGACCAACCTATTGTCCTGACTGCCCAGGGAGGCAATGGACTTGGCACCCCTCAGCCCAGGAAGCTCTGTCCAGAAATCATGTGCCTCTTCTCACCTTCTCCTTCCCTACCTCTTTACCAGATCCTCCTCAAGTTTCTCTGAGAATAAAAGGGAAGGCGGGCCTCAACCGTAGCCCTCCTGCAGAGTTAACCCCAGGGCAGCCAGAGGATCCCTGGGTCTGGCAGGAGAAATGTGGTCTTTAAGAGATTAAGCTGGTGTTCCCCAGCCACTTCATGGTTGAGGAGACCGTGGCCCAGAGAGGGTGGGTGGCAAATGCAGGACCACACAGCCAGGACTCTGGGGAGGTGGGGGTGGGAGAAAGCTGGTCCATCTCAGGTCTCCAACCCCTCCTTGTCCCCAGCTCCCAAGAGGTGTGTCTGGAATGTTGGAGAGACCTGAGCCAGAGGGAGTGTCCCCTTCCCAGGCCCTCTGGGGAGGCAGGGCCAGGCTTGGGAGGGGAATGTGGCTTTAGAGTTTCATTCCAGCTACACCAGTCCTACGTCTGGTGCCCCCACCCGGGTGTCCTCTCCAGCATGCCCAATGCCTTCTGTCATCCTTTCCTCTCATATCCCGCAGCTGATCCTGACTAGTCAGCCCAGGGTCTGGGGGGAGGCCTTTTGGTGCAGTGGTTAAAGAGAAGTCAAACCCAGATTCCAGGCCCAGCTTGGCCTCTTTCTAGCTGTGTGACTTTGAGGTGGTCATTTTTCTTTCCCTGAACCTCAGTTTCCTCATCTGTGAATTGAGAGGCATTGAGAGGAAGAGGTAGTGGGAGATAATTCATGAAAAGGAGTTAGGCATAGTGACCAGAAGAAGGTAAATAGTCAATAAATGTCACTTATGATTTTTCCTGCAGAATTGGGGAGGAGGGGGGGTGGTGGTGGAGAGGTGCTGAAGGCTGTTTTTTTTAAGTCATTGATTTCCACATCTTCTATTGCCTCAGATTCCTTCCACAGATCCTGAATTTCCTGAGAAGGGGGAGGAGGAGTAGGGGTGATGGCTTGCTGGGCCTTGACTTGGAGGAGGCTTTTGGAGAGGGATAGAAGGGAAACTCAAGAGGGTGATATGTACAGGTGTAGAGATCAGAGGAGTGGGCAGCCCAGGGAATGTGCTGGATGGAGGGTCAGACTCCTGAGAAAGGCTCAGGCCTGGCCAGGCCAGGAGCAGTGAGTCAGGGCAGGGTCTGATAGGGACATGAACCAAGCAGCAGTTGTGACCCTTTCGTGGGCAGGAGGGAAGCTTCCCACCTCCCCACTCATGTTCAGGCTATGCTTCCCATTAGTAGTTGTGACTGATAGCACGTTCGAGAAAGAAAGGTCTTCATCTCCTTTGGGGAAGTGCCTTAATCCACTTTACAGGGTGGGTTTGGAGGCATCATGTGGGAGGGTAGATAGATCCCACCCCTCAGCTCTGTCCTTCCTGCATCCAGTCCACTCTACAGCTCGCTTTGGAGGCACCCATGTTTCTTTAAAGTTTTGACTTGTTTGGACAGAAATCAGCCTTCCTGAAACCTGAGCTTGGTTCCTGTTTCCTTGTGTGCTTATCTCTGAGTGTGTGCACACATGCAAGTGTGCATTTCTCAGTGTTTCTGGGCGTGGCTGTCTTTCTCTCTCAGTATGTCTTACGTCTCTGTGTGTCTGTGCCTCTGGCCAACCAAGTCTCTGTCCCTTTCTGTGTTTCTGTCATTGCCTGACTCTTTGTGGCTGGAACTTTCTTTGTGTACCTCTAAGTGTACATCTGGTATACCTCAGAGCCCATCTCTGCTTGTACCTAGGAGTGACTTTACTGCCAGCCCAATCCGCTTGTCTCACCCTAGGGCATGCCTCCTCCTTAATTCTTGGTAATGACCTCCCTCCTTCTTGCTAACTCTTTCCCCTTGATTTTGTTTGTCTGAAAACCTGGGTGGGGCTCCCCCTAGGCTTGGGGAAGCATGGGTGGGGCACAGTTGGGTGGGGTGGGAAGAGGAGAGGAGGAACTACTCCACCCTATACAGAGACCCCAGAGGCCAGAGATGCCCTTGATCTCCTAAGGAAGGGTCTGTGAAGATGCTGGCCTAGGCAAGGCCCTGCACCCCCTCACTGAGACAAGGGAGCCTCTCCTGAGGTGGGTTCCTGTGTTGTGAGCCAGGGAATACTGGCAAAGGGAGCAGAGACTAAGGCACTGGGGCCCTCAAGAAGACTGAAGAGTGCTCATCACAGAACATCTGAGTCCTAAGTGGGCAGCAAGTGGGGGTGGCTTCCTCAGGGACTCAGCATCTCCACGCCTGGGGCCTCCGCCTTTGATACCAGGTTTCTTTGACATCAGGGAGAGAGTGGCAGTGGGAACTGAGGCTGTTTCTGGTCTGGGCACCTTGGCTGTCCCAGAATGGCACTCACCTTCTCTTTGTGTAAAGGGGAAACTGGTACTCAGAGTCTCACTCAGGATCACAGAGCAAATGCAGCAAAGCCTGCATTACAATCCAGTCTCCTGTCCCCAACCTGGTTCCCTGCAACTCCTTTCCCAGACACCACGTTGTGACATCTTGGGGAGCAAGGCTCTGGGTCCAGACCACCAGCCCTTCCCAGCCATGGTCCCTTAGGCACATGGAGGTCTCTATCCCCCAGATCCAATCTCTGGCCTGCTCTGTGCCTCAGGAAGCTAATATCTATGGTCTCCATCACCTGGGCCCTCTTGCTCCTGTCTTGCCCTTGATTTTGGCAAGCAGGAAGCACAGGCAGGAAAAATCAGAGGGCTGGGAGGGTGGGGTGTGGGTGGGGGGAAAGGCCAGGGTACTCATGCCTTTTGCAGGGCTTACACTGCATCCCAGTAACACTACTCTCTTCTGCTGCCTGTTGTTAGTTAGTCCCCAGGCTACCCCTTTTTTGGTCCCTATGACCCTGACCCTACCTCTGTAGTCCCTTCACAAGCTCACTTTAGTGAAGCCCTCTGAGGATATATTGTTCCCGCTGGATCCTTGACAGATTTCATCTTTCTGCTCTTTTGTTTCTTCATCTGTAAAATGGGCTTGGGAACAGTACCTCACTGGGTTGCACAAGGTGAGGATTAAGTGAGCTAATAGATGTACAGAACAGTGCCAGATACCACAGTAAGTGCTACAGAATATAGACTAATGTTATTATTACTGCTATTATCATACTTCCTTGGGAGCTCCCTGTGTACTGCTGAGAGGGAGAGTGTGAAGTCAAGCCGTGCTTGGATGGCTTTCCAAGGCCATCTCCTCCAGTCCCAGGCTGCTTGCAGCTTCTGTGGGGTCTTGGTCAGCCTGGGAGTCTAGCCCCAGCCTCTCTGACTCAAATGGACCCAGCTTTCCCTGGGAGGACTAGGGTGAGGGGAGATGGAAGCCAGAGCCCCCTTCCCACCCTGGCTTTTCTCCATAAAACTCAGGCTCCTGAGAAAGAGAGAGGTGCTTACTCTACCATCTCATGGGGCTTCAGGGAGCTGGTAGGGGTTGAGAATGGTTGTAGCGTTGAGAGGGTTGTGTGTATGGGGTGAGGGGAAAGAGGTTGAAGGCAGAGGCAAAATCCCAATTGGCATCTCCCAGCCTTGTTTCACTGCCTTGTCAGGAAGTCCTTCCTCAGGTCTCACTGCCATCTTGCTTTAGCTCTTCAAGAATGGGACAGACCAGGATAATTAGCATGACCCCATGGCTTTTTCCAGCTCTTACTAGCACACTGGGAGTTTCAGCAGCTTTGGGAGTAGGGAAAAAATCCTTGCATATGACCAAAGCACAGGAGGCCAGCGGTAGGCATTGAGGGTGGGGGGCACTAATGGGGAGGTCTTATGGAAAGCCAAGGTTGCCAGTGGGATGAAGTTATGAATAGGCTGAAAACTGACCTGGTCTCTTTCAGGGTCCCTTCCCTTGACCACCTTGCCCATGCCTTCATTTCAAACTGAGGTAACCTGTAGTGTGGAGAAGAGGTAAGCATTACCTTTCCCATGCCTAGAGCTCTCTGGGGACAAAGCCTTAACCCAGATTTAATCACTTTGACTAGCTTTTCCAGTCTCTTGTTCTGAGAAGTCATTCTGGTATATTCCCACTATCCCCCAGCCTCTGCCTTTTTCTGGAAACCTTTGTGACGAGTGGTGGGCCTTTGCCAGGCTTCCTCACTGCTCTCAGAGCAAAAAAGGCGTGGCTGGGAGAGGCTGGGTGAGGGGAGAGAGAAGTCTGGGAGCCCTGATAATCATCTGGATATGGTCCACCTCTTGTCTCCACGGAGATGCCCCCCATAGCCAAGGAGGCACCTGGAATGTCCTGCCCACCGCCCTCATCCTTTGCCTCTCTGCTCAGGGTCACTGCCAGGGCCTGGCCGGAAATGGGCTGAAGGAGGGGGGAGGTGGCCTGGCCTAAGTAGGGAGGCAGGCTGCTAGTTAAAGGGAGCTCTTTTCCCATCGATTCTTAGTTCTATGTCAGGGGTGGAAAGGAGAGAGTGACCCTGGCCTGTGGACAAAGTCTTCCCTTTATCAGACGAAGGGTGTATAGCTTTGAGCCACTTTTGGTCTTTAGATGGGCATGTGTGCTCACATACACATGAAGGTATGTCTGCTGAAACTGGTGAAGATGGCCTGGGTGTGTTTATGCTCCCACAAACACATTTTTTAAAAAATATTTTTTATTTATTTCTAGGAGAGAGAGAGAGAGACAGCGTGAGCAGGGGAGGGTCAGAGAGAGAGGGAGTCACAGACTCTGAAATAGGCTCCAGGCTCTGAGCTGGCAGTCAGCACAGAGCCCGACACGGGGCTTGAACCCACGAACCGCTAGATCATGACCTAAGCTAAAGTTGGACGCTTAACCGACGAAGCCACCCAGGCGCCCCTCCCACAAACACATTTACACCTTCACTCACTCACTGACCCTCCCCCCACAACATTCCACGCTCAACCCATCTATACCCATGCATGCACACTCATACTCTGACATTGATTTTCACTCGCCCAACACATTCAGATGCTCAAACATACTTAGATACACTTATGTGCACTCACATATGCCCATAATCAAATGGACACATACGCCTATACTCCATGTCCTTTCACATATGCACACTCTCACAGTCATGCATGCTCAAGCACACACTGACACCCTCAGGGGCACTCACTCTTGAACACACACTTACTCAACACTCACACTCAAATACACTTCTACTCATGGGTCACCAGAAGCCACATATCTGTGGATGAGGGCAACAAAGGCAAATGATACATCTGACAGGCTGGAGGTGGGGGCAGGGAGAAGTGCAGAGACAGAGGATGAAGAGATGAGGGTCACAGGATGTGGGTTTGGCCCGGATGTAGGGTTGGGAAGCCTTTAGGGTTTGAGGCCATAACCCAGATTTTCAGAGCGAGGGGTCAGGAAGCAGGAGGTTTAAAGAATGTGACTGAGAGTCCCAGTGATCGGGCCGGCACACAGGAGCTGTTGATAAACACTTACTGAATAAGAGAAGAGCAGGATTGACTAAAACCACCCGTTTCCAGCTACTAGAGCTGCCGGTCTGTCTCACAGTTTAGAATCCCAGGCAACCAGACAGCGAGGGTCATCTCACCCTCTGGAATCAATGGGTCCTCACCCTCACTGCCATTCTACACAGCAGGAGGCTGAGTCTAGTTATAAAAGCTAGCTCCTGGGGCATCTGGGTGGCTCAGTCATTGAGCAGTCAATTTTGGCTCAGGTCATGATCTCAGAGCTTGTGAGTTCGAGCCCCGCATCGGGCTCTGCCCTGACAGCTCAGAGCCTGGAGCCTGCTTCGGATTCTGTGTCTCCCACTCTATCTGACCCTCACCTGCTCACACTCTGTATCTCGGTCTCTCTCAAAAATAAATAAACATTAAATGCTAGCTCCTAATACACTGCAAGATGACTCAAATCCAACTGATGGAGGCAAAACTACTGGATAAGGCAACAGCCAATCCAGGACTGGGTTCCCAGTCTCAGGGTGCAACTTCTTCCTTTTTTTTTTTTTCTTTTTTTTTTTTTTACAAACTGTATTCAGTTTTTTTAAAGTAAACTCTATACCCAAAGTGGGGCTTCAACTCACAACTCCAAGATCAAGACTCACATGCTGTGAATGGTGAAGCCAGTCACGCCTTCGCTTCTAACCCCAGAGACACCAACTGCAGAGAGGAACCACAGCAGGCCCATCTGCCTGGGGATAAACAGAAAGTGACTAAGCTCTGGGCTGTCCTGGAGATTTGGGCCCAGCCAGGAAAGAAGGAAACCTGTAGGGGTCTCTGGAGGTATGCAGGATCAGGGCAACCAGTAGAAGCTCTGCAGAAGGGCTCCTGGAAAGGTCTCACGTGTAAAGTAGGATCTCTGGTCTTTCTGCCAGAGGACTTGGGTCTATTTCATTCATTTGTTTGTTTCATCAAATAATTATTGAGGATCTTTTTTTCTTTTTAAACTTTGTTTTTTAACGTTTTATTTATTTCTAGGAGAGAGAGAGAGAGCGAGAGAGCGTGAGCAGGGGAGGGTCAGAGAGAGAGGGAGTCACAGACTCTGAAGCAGGCTCCAGGCTCTGAGCTGGCAGTCAGCACAGAGCCCGACGCGGGACTCGAACCCACGAACCGCGAGATCATGACCTAAGCGAAAGTCGGACGCTTAACCGACTAAGCCACCCAGGCGCCCCTTGAGGATCTTTTTTATGCCAGGGTGTGGGGTGTGGTAGGTACCAGGAATATTATAATGAGCATACAATATTAGGCAGGAAGCCATCTAGATGCAAAAGGTGGAATTCTGACTCAAAGTGGCTTAGGTAATAATGGTAATGAATTGGCTTATATAACTGAAAAATGAGAGGGAAACTTCAGATGAGGATTAACTAGCACTCATGTCCTTTCTGTCTCTCTTCTCCTTCTGCCATGGTGTCAGCCTCTTCCTAAGTCTGAATTCTCTTGTAGTTCCAAGATTCCTGGCAGTAGCTGCAGCCCCCATGCTCCTTGTTTTTTGTTTTTAAATTTTTTTTCATTATTTATTATTGAGAGAGAGACACACACAGAATGTGAGCAGGGCGGGGGCAGAGAGAGAGAGGGAGACACAGAACGACCATGCTCCTTGTTAATGTCCAGCAGAGAGGAGGGAGCGTCTCTGTGATAGCAATCCCAGCAAAGAGGGTGCTCTCTTATTGGACTAGGTTGGTCACATGCCCACTTCTGGGTCATGAGGATGGCTTGACCTGATTGGATTAGCCTAAGTCACTGTTTCATCTCTGGCTCAAGGGAACTATCAGGGCCATCTGTACAAAATAGATTCCCAAATAGACACTGAGGACTATTAGGAAAGGGGAAGCTGGAGCCTACCAAATGGTTCCTGTTGTCATGGAACTTGAAGCCTAATTAGTGGAGACTACAATACAATCAATCAAAGGAAAGTTGGAAATGGGACATTTTACGAGAACAAAACACCTTTACAGGACTGGCTACATCACTTGTGGGGGCCTAGTGCAAAATGAAAATGCAAGGCTTCTTATTCAAAAATTATTTAGAACTTCAACACAGCAACAGTATTAAATCAAGCATGGGGCCTCTGTAGTGCCATATAGCCTTAAAAAGCCCCCAAGGCCATCTGTCCCTAAAGCCAGCCTTGTACCTCTATAGTGAGACCTGAAGGATGAGAAGGGGTTAGCCAGGTGGGGTATTCCATGTAGAGGTAACAGCTTGTGCAAAGGCCTGGTGGCAGGAGATCAAGTGTTTGAGAAAAGCTGGAGGAAATTCAGTGTGGCTGGAGCTTAGAGTACCAGATGAGACTGGAAAGGTGGGTGAGGCTTGGTTAGAGGTTATCCTGGTCGGGGAAGATCTGGGAAACCGAAGCTTGAGGCTCTTGCTTAGTGACCCCTTTGAGCCCATCCAGCACCAAGCTAGGGAGGCAGGGAGGAGACAGCAGGGGCCAGACCCTTAATTCTATGCAGACGAGATGCACAATGACCAGATCAGGGAAGTGTGGTGGGAAGCCTGGGTCTCAAGAGCTCCAGGTTGCTCTGAGATTCAGACCAAGTTCCAGCACCATCCTGCCTCAGTTTCCCCTTCAAGATCACACAAGTGTTGGCATGAGATGACTTGATCCTTAACTTCTCCAGCTCTAGCATTCTGTAATTCTCTTCCGGTGTTCCTAAAAGAGTCTTAGATTCAGATGATGGAGGGGAGGGAGGAAGGGAGAGAGGAAGCGAGAGAGAGAGAGACAGAGAGAAGGTGAGAGAGGAAGAAAGGAAGGAAGGAAGGAAGGAAGGGAGGAAGGAAAGGAAAAAGAGAGAGAGGAAGGACAGAGGGAGAGAGGGAGGAAGGGAGAAAGAAGGGAAGGAAGGAAGGAGAGAAGGAGGAGAGGGAGGAAGGAAAGAAAAGAGAGTAAGAAAGAGAGAAAGAGAAAGGAAGGAAGAAAGGGAAAGAAAAAGAAAGAAACAGAGAGAGAGGAAGGAAGGAAGAAAGAAAGGATGGGAGGGAGGGAGAGACAGAGGGAGGGAGGAAGGGAGGGAGAAAGGAGAGAAAGTGGAAAGGAAGGAAGAAAGAGAAAGGGAAAGAAATCCCTTTTTCATGGCAGGTCTTTATGTTAGTAACAAACTGTGCTGAAGGCTTGGGGAGTTGGAGAGAGTTTACTTTGTACAAATCCAACATGCTCAAACTGAATATTAAATATCTCTGTTCTTCGAAATCATTTTGCCTCCTCCACAGTGGCACCTTTTTCTTGGCACCTCAACCTATTTAGTACCCTGGCCTCCAGCCATATCAGTGATTTTCTTTCCCTTCTTATCTCCATTCTCACATTCTCCCCTTGGTATACTCTTAAGTTTTGTTTAAGGTATTCAGCTGAGCAAAGGGCAGAAGGTTCATCAGCACAAGTCCTGAGAATTTCTTTAGTGGGCCCACTTTCCTCAGGTTTTGAAAAGCAGTTTGCCCCGTCTATCACAAGGGAATAGCACTCTCTCGATGATGACTGCCATCTACATGTCTATCCCCCAGACCGAGCTTCAGAGGGAGCGGAACCACAGGTCCGGCTATGACAGCTAGCCTCTGGTAAGCTGCGAGGGGCTCAATAGATATTTGTGGGCTGGATGGATGGGATTATTCAGACCTCCACCCCACCCTTGAAGCTCAAATTCCTTTCTCTCTCTTTTCAGGGAATGGTTATGACAGAGCATTAGAGGACCCAAAATCTTCTAATGGGGTCAGCTGTGGAAGAAGCTGGGGGAATAGACAAAGCCCTGGCTAAGACATTTGTGGCAAAAGTTGTATTCTTCAAGGAGAATACAAGGAGTTCTTGGTGGGCCTCATACTGGTGTGGATGTGAACCCAGGAGGGAGGACGCAGAGATGACACCAAGGTTCCATACCCGGGTCCCCTGATGGGCCTGGGCATAGCAGGGAAGGGCACCCAGCCAGTCCCCTTGGCGCTGGCTGCATCTGGAGATTTTATCTGGGCTGGCTGATGTGTGGTACTGAGTCATGGAACCTGCGGCCAGGAAAGAGTTCTGGTGTTGAAACAGGCCCAGGGGAGGGGGTGGAGTGGGTGTCTCTAGTTTGCCACCAGCATAGACATCATCACCACTCACACTTCCTATCATCCCTGGGTCACATTCATGGTCACTACTCCTCTCTGACTCTGTCACTCATTTGTCACCCTCATCATCATCCCTGCGTCACAACCACTGGCCCTTTCTTAACCATGGTGTCACCTGACCCAGTTCCCATCACGGTGTTACCTTCTTCAGGATGCCACCATCCCTGTCCCAGCCTCATGCCCAAGGCTGTCGTTATCTGAGCCTGCCCATCTTCTTTATCAACTGCCTTTACCCAAACCCTGTCACTGGTTAATTCCACCCCCATCTTCCCTGTCACCTTGATGTCACCACCTGTTCCTGTCATTCCCATCACCTCTAAATCCTCTGGACTGTCATCATCTTCCCCCATCCCCTGTTTGTTCACCAGCACTGCCCATCTCTGCTTCCCCCCCGTCACTATCATCAACATCCTCCTTAACTCATCCCTCTTCTAGCTCCCCAAATGGGCTTTTCCCTCTGGCGTAGATGTCCTCCACCTGTGTGCACCTCGGAGCCTGTACGCCTGCCTTTCCAGCCTCTGGCTTCCTCTGGGCTTCCCTACCTGGAATTGCCACATTGCTTGCCTTCACACTCTGCCCTGGCACTCTGCTTCCTTTCACCCCTATGGTAGCTGGACTCTGGGGCCAGCAAGTATTCCCAGGCTGTTGAAAGAGTACTGGGTGGAGGCCTTGCCAGAAGCCCTGAATCTTCTCTACCTGGACCTGTGACATTTGGGCATTTAGGTCCATTCAGCCTGGACCTAAAATCTCCATTTATTAAACTGACTATTATTATTTCCTCTTTAGAATTCCTTGATGTCCCCTCAGACTTATACCTATGCCTTATGATACACTTTCATGGCCCCCAGTACTTTGACACGTAATACTTATGATCAACTACTTATTCGTATAGTCCTGTGCTTAAGGCCATCTTGCCCACCAGACAAGACACTCCAGGAAGGCAGTAACCATGTCTGTCTCAGCCACTGCCAGGTCCCCAGAGCCTGGACAGTGCCTGGTTTCTGGTAGGGGCTCAGTGAGTGTCAAGTGAATAAATACTACCCATTGAGCACTAAACATTGCCCGACACTGTGGTGAGTGCTGTACACCCATTAACTTGGTTATTCCTTGTCATATTTTGCTGTTATTTTACTTTATTTACTTTTGAGCATTGCAAAGGCCTTTTAGCTGATTTGGCACAAGTGCTTTTGACAAAGTTCAAGCAGAGAAGCACATTTGCAGTTACTCATCAGAAAGTGAGGACACTTAGAGAAAGCCAGTTACTCATAGGACAAGGAAAAGCACTTTCTTGTGATTAGGGCAAAGAGAATTGCAGCTTGCAATGTCACCTCTTGATTTTATCTTTCTGATCTCCGAAGGAAGTAGAAGAAGCTGGGGGCCATGGTAAGGGGGTGAGGGAGACACCTGAAGATGATCCGTGCTTGTCTCTGGAAAGCAAAAATTAGATCCTCACCTTATACGATGAAACTGATGCTTTTGGGAGATAAATATACAAAGGGTTAAAAAAAAAAAAAAAAGCTGGATGTTTCTTATATTCTTTGTCCCGTTATTTCATTCCTGGGAATTTAATTGGAGATGTAGACCAAGCCTTTGCCCAAAGATCTTCACTGCAATATTATTTTATACCACTGAAACATCGAAATACAAATACATATTTATGCATGAAAAAATGAAATAATAAAATTTCAAACTTGAAAACAAGCTGAGTGCCCAACGATAGAAGACGGATGAGATAAAGAATGGTTTGTCTCTTAGCTACTGATATCATTATTCTGGAGAGTTCATTATTCTATAATCATGGCATTAGGTGAAAAGGGCATTATAACAGGCTTATACAGAACTGTTTTTAATTATGTCAACAGAGTACTTAGGTCAAAGAGTGAAAAGGAACAAAAGGGTTCATAAGTGTTGTGTTGTTTCTGAATTGTGAGCAATTTGCTTTTATTTTCTATAGTTTTCAACATACCTTTGATGGACATTATTGCTTTGATAATAAAACCTATGCATTTGTAAAAACAACAACAAAGAAGCAAGAATAATGTTTTATGTGAAAGTGTCTACACTTTATAACCCTGTATTACTTTTTTCCCCCTAAGTTTATTTATTTATTTAGAGAGAGGGAGTGCACATGTGAGCAGGGGAGGGAGAGAGAGAGAGAGAGAGAGAGTCCCAAGCAGGCTTCATGCCCAGCGCAGAGCCCCCTCAATCCCACAAACTGTGAGATCAGGACCTGAGCTGAAATCGAGAGTCTGACACTTAACTGACTGAGCCACCCAGGCACTCAATCCTGTATTACTTTTTTTAATTATTATTTTTAATGTTTATTAGTTATTTTTGAGAGAGAGACAGAACAAGCAGGGGAGGGTCAGAGAGAGAGTGAGGCACAGAATCTGAAGCAGGTTCCGGGCTCTGAGTTGCCGGCACAGAGCCCGATGCAGGACTCAAACTCACGAACTGTGAGATCATGACCCAAGCTGAAGTTGGAAGCCTAACTGACTGAGCCACCCAGGCATCCCCTGTATTACTTTTTGATTTACTAGATTGTCAATCTTATGAAGCCAGGCTTCTTGTCTATTTCTTAGCCCCAGGCCTGAAAGAGAGAATGATTGGTAAAGTGTGATGGAGTTAATGAAATGTACATTTTTTTGGGCCACATCTCTAAATTTCATTTTAATTCTTCAGAGTGAAGAGTGTTTTGGGGGCTGCCTTGATCTGCAAAATCATAAACCTCACACATTTGAAGACACATTAAAGCAGCAATGCAAATTTGAGAAATTCTTATCAGAAATATGAAAATAAGACCTAATTATGCCGTAAGCCTGTTTCTCCTCCTTTGTTCCCCTTTGTCTAGAGATGGGCACCACCCTAGTGACGTCCGGAGTCACCCACACCTCTTGCTCCTGCATTCCCATCATCGATCATTCCCCAGCACCCTCGCTGAAACCCATGCCCCTTTTCCATCCCTAATGCTACTCTCTGTGTTCCCCCCACCACATCTTCTGCCTTCATCAAGCAGCAGCCTCCTAACCAATTTCCCTGCACCACTCTTGCTCTTCCCATCCAAATTCATGCCTTCTGAGCTAAGCTTTCTAATATGCTAATCTAGCCTGCCATTCCCCTGTTCACAGCCCTTTAGTGGCTCCCCATCTCTCTCAGGAGCAAACACAAGACAGCTCAGGATCTCAGGTCAACCACCATCATCACCGCGCTCCCACCCAGTCTAGCCACACAGAATTTTGCTGTTGGCGGTACCTAGGCTCTCTCTGGACCTTTGCATGAGTTGTCTCTTCTCGGGGAGGGAGGGGTAAGGAGTGGGTAGGAGAACCATCCTTTCTGCCTCACATTTCTTTTGACTGGCTAACACCTTCTCACTTCTCAGTTGTTAGAGTAGATGTCCCTTCCTCCAGGAAGATACCCCTGATGTCACGTCTTCTCAACTCCCACAGGCTCCTGTGTTTATTACTTCTCACATCTGCATTGTACCTTCTTGTTTTACTCATCAGCTTCTGTATGTGGCATGTAAGTCGTCCAGCTCTGGGACTGTGACTTGTTCTCCATGGCATATCAAGGCACCTCACACTTGGTAGGGCTTCCACGGCTGTCGATGAATGAATGAATAACAAATCAAGTACTCTAGTAGGAATTCGTTAATATTTCTAGTATGCTCAGAAGTAGAAATCAGAAAAAGATGTCCTAAAAGGACCCATAAATTCTCCAATGAGATAAAATTGTCTTATGATCTAAGAAATAATGTGGATCTGAATTCACGCACCAGAATTTGGCGGTGAATTTGGAGTTGGGAACAGTGGAGTGGGGGGAGGGACAGTGGGAGTAGCACATCCCATCTGGGGGAAGTATTTTATTACTAACATTGTTTAGAATTACTGCTGATGGGAATGAGAAGCAGCAGGAGGACTTTTAAAAAAAAATTTTTTTTTAAATTTATTTCTAGGAGAGAGAGAGAGAGAGAGCGTGAGCAGGGGATGGTCAGAGAGAGAGGGAGTCACAGACTGAAACAGGCTCCAGGCTCTGAGCTGGCACTCAGCACAGAGCCCGACGCGGGGCTCGAACCCACGAACCGCGAGATCATGCCCTAAGCGAAAGTCGGACGCTTAACCAACTAAGCCACCCAGGCGCCCCTTTAAAATTTTTTTTAATGTTTTATGTACTTCTGAGAGAGAGACACACACATAGCATGAGCAGGGGAAAGTCAGAGAGAGAGGGAGACACAGAATCTCAAAGAGGCTCCAGGCTCTGAGCTAGCTGTCAGCACAGAGCCCGATGCGGGGCTCGAACCCCACAAACCGTGAGATCACGACCTGAGCCGAAGTCGGAAGCTTAACCGACTGAGCCACCCAGGTACCCCAGAACCAGGAGGACTTTTAGTCAGTTTTATTGTTTTTAAATTCTCTGCTGCTGATGCACCCTATCGCTTGTCCCCAGGGAGCACTGCTTCTAACTGGTCCCCATTTAGTATGCCACTGGTAAGAAACCCTGACTACTGGGTGAGCCTGTCCCCTTTCCTCCCTTTAGCACTGAGCTGTGGATGATTTTAGAGGTGTCCAACCTCTCAAAACTCTGCTAGGCAAGGTTGTCCTCTACCAGAGGTGGGACCCACCCGTGACTCCTCTGGCACTCCCAGATTCCTCAGTGGGGCCCTCTGGGTTTGCAACAAGGAGACAGGGATAGGAGACTATGCATAGGGTCCCAGCTCCTGCTCAAGTCCTGTCCCTGACTAACACCCCTGAGGCGTTGGCTGGCTCTCAGGGCCCACACCCTCAATTCCCTGTTGGGGCTTCACTATGCCATTCATAAAACTGGTGCATTTGGTAACCTGGTCCCTGGGGTCCTTCATGGAGCTTCCCAAGCTAAGGAAGGGATGTCAGCCATAGGCATGATGGGAAGTTGTCCCCTGAGGCTTTCTCTTTCTCTTCCTCTCTGACCTGAGTGAGACATTCTACCACAAAGGACTCACTGGGTTGGGTGTGTCAGCCAGCAGGACAGCAGGCAAGTCTGGACAGGTGGACAGTGGAGCTTGGGCACCAGGATGTGGTGTGTGCATGTGCCGTGGAAAGTGGGTAGATGAGGTGTATTCCAGGCAAAGGTCAAGGATGGGAGCGGTGGCTCCAGCAGGCTGGCTGCCCTCACTTGGTGACAGCCTTCAGGAACTGCAGAGACAGAGCTAGGTTGGGCTAGGTTCCTAGCTCTGTCATGGGGCTGGGGAGGGGCTGGGGAGTAGAGAACAGCCCTTTGGTGAGTTCACTTCTAGGGTGGGAGCCAAAGTCCCTTTCTGGGAAGGAAAGGAGGTATCATGAAAGCAGGAGGGATTCAGGTAAGACTGTAGGAGGGGCAGGTGATGGTGAATCAGGGAGATGAGGTGCCTTGTTATTTGAGATGCTTCCCAGGAAGGAGGGGAAGAGGTGTTCCACTCGGCCCCTCCATGGGAGCGAGGACTGTCTTGTTAGTAGGCAGAGCAGATGGACAGGATGAGCTGGGGAACAAGGTAGCCTGCAGCCTGCAGCCAGAGTTGGGGCAATTCATAACTGAAGAGGAAGCCCTGGGACATTTAACCCTTGGGTCAGATACCCGCCAGCCCTGGAACTCAGTTGTTTCTCAGTGAAATGGGGAGAATCTCTTCAGGCCTTGCCTATCAAAGACAAAGTGTCCCCTAACCCGGTCACTGAGGACTAGGGAGTCTCTGTTGTAACTTGTCCTGGAAGCTAAGAGAAAACTCAGCTGAAATTTGGGCTGAGTGGGGTCCAGATGGGGAGTCTGGACCTTTTGGGGGCAGAGTGGTGCATTAGCGTGAACAGACATGCAGACATCCTCGCCTAAAAGCTCCCAAGACAACTAGGGAACATTCTCACCCTACTTTCCCAGACATTCTGAGTTCCTGGACTCAAGACCCTCTCATCACACCCCAACTTCCCTAATCTTGTCTCTTTTCCCCTGTGTCCCTCTGCAAGGCTCCTCAGCTCCTCTCTGTTTCATTCCGCGAGTATTTATCAAGTGCCTTCTATCTGCCAGGCATTTTCTAAGCCCCAGAGATTCAGAGGTGAATAAGATTGTTGGTCCAGGTGCTCATTCCCTCCCACCCCCATGCAGAGGGAAAACAAGCTTGAAAATAAGTGAGGTACCTTGATCTTCACAGGCCATGAAAGAGAGAAGCACACATGGCTGTGGGGACCCACGAGGCCCCACATCCAGCCTGGGGAAGGTCAGGGCAGAGTAACGGGACCCTGATTCTAGAAGGGCCAGTTGGTGTTTTCCAAGGAGGCTGTGGGAAGAGGTTTTGGAGCTCCCCCTCTCACAGGTTCACAAGAGCTAATTTTTAAGTTTGCAGATATTTTGCAAAGTGCTTACCACACACAGCCATTATTAATAATTAAACTAGGGGAGCCTTAGGGCGCCTGGGTGGCTCAGTCGGCTAAGCATCTGACTTCGGCTCAGGTCATGATCTCACAGTTCGTGGGTTCGAGCCCCACGTCGGGTTCTGTGCTGACAGTTCAGAGCCTGGAGCCTGCTTCGGATTCTGTGTCTCCCTCTCTCTCTGACTCTCCCCTGCTCACACTGCCTCTCTCTCTCTCAGAAATAAATAAAACATTTTAAAAAATTAAAAAAAAAAAAACTAGGGGGTCCTGGCTCATTCAATTAAGTGTTTGACTCAGTTTCAACTCAGGTCATGATCTCATGGTTTGTGGGTTGGAGCTCTATGTCAGGCTCTGTGCTGGCAGCATGGAGCCAGCTTGGGACTTTCTCTCTCTCCCTGTCTCTCTGCCTCTCCCTCACTGTGCTCTGTCTCCCTCAAAATAAATAAATAAAGCTTTAAAAATTAAATTATATAAATGTATAATTATGTAAACTTTTAAAATGTTTATTTATTTTGAGAGAGAGAGAGAGAGAGACAGAGGGTACACAAGTGGGAGGGGGCAGAGAGAAGGGGAGACACAGAATCCGAAGCAGGCTCTAGGCTCTGAGCTGTCAGCACAGAGCCCAATGCAAGGCTCGAACCCAAGAACCGTGAGATCATGACCTGAGCCGAACACTTAACTGACTGAGTCACCCAGGTGACCTGTAATTACGTAAATTATTAAAAAACAAAGGTAATAAATTCATCATGTTCTAATTGTTACTGCATTTTACTATTGTGTATATTCTTGAAGTTATTTATATCAATTGTATCATTTATTTTTAAAAAATGTTTACTTATTTTTGAGAGAGAGAGGAATCAAGGGAGGGGCAGAGAGACAGGGAGACAGAATCCCAAGCAGGGATCTTTCGGCTCAGGTTATGATCTCACAGTTCGTGTCATCGAGCTCCACATCAGGCTCTGCGCTGTTAGCGGAGCTTGCTTGAAATTCTCTCTTCCTCTTTCTCTGCCCCTCCCCGGTGCACACGCTCTCTCTCTCTCAAAATGAATAAAAAATAAACTTCAAAAAAAAAGTTTGTCATGTCTGTAGCCACTACATTGTGAATAACACAAAACCTTGAGGAAACATTCTTCCAATATTTGAGAACTATCATTCAATTCAGCAAAAAAGGTCACTTATATCATTGGCAAGTAAGTAAAGTTTCAACACATATCTTTGTTCTTTTACTTTTGTCTTACCCTTTAATATAAATAAAAATATCAACCAACATTTACATCAGAACTATACTCATTAGTCAAGGATGTGAAGACTTTTTTTGGAATCAGATAGTAGTCAGACATTTGTTCATAGTCTGATTTTGTCAAATCGTGGATGAACTGCAACCGAATTAACTACAGATATGAGAGTGGGCAAAAATTAAAGAAAGTATTAAATAAAGTAATTGGCATTGTAGAATTTACCATAAAGGTCACTGTATATTTTAGTGTTATTTGTAAAATGTGTTATTTTACAGCTTTGTACCAATAACATTTATAATAAACTCCTGTATGTAGATAGATGCACACATTTTTTCTCAGAGAGCCAGTTGTTAAGCATTTATCAGCACGTCATGGGACAGATGGTCCTAGGAAGAGAGGGCCCAAGGGAGTCCAGGTGTTCAAGACAAGGTGAGAGGGGAGATGGAGAGGCTGGAGCACTGGGTGGATGTGAGGGGCCTTTTGAGCAGGGCTAGGGAACCACACACCATCCTGAAGGCCATGGGAGCCATGCAAAGATTTTGAGTACAGGAGAGACCTCATCAGATTTGTGTTTAGATCATGTTGACAGCTATGTGAAGACTCCATTGTTAGAGACAGATGATAAGATGCTGAATTCAAGGAGGGAGAGAGAATAATAGGAGCAAACTCTTAGCACTTATTTTAGGCCAGCTCCTCTACTAAGCATTTCTTGTGAGTTATTCAGTCATTTAATAGATTGCAACAACTTCATGTGGTAGACACTAGTGTCTCCTTTTTACAGATGAGGTGACTGGGACATAGAGAGATGAAATAACTAGCAAGCAACAGACCTGGGATTTGAACCCAGGAATCTGGCTTCAGAGGCCATGCTCTCAACCATTATATGCCACAGTTTCAGACTAGAAAGATAGTGAGGCCTAGAGTGATGTCTCTTAATCTTGATGCACACGCAAAGTTGACTGTATGTTTATAGACACACCTGGAATATAGTAGGAGCTTGGTGACAGTCTTCAGATCAACAGGATTTGAGTCAGTGATAATAGATTACAAGGAGCCAAGGGAGGCAGGCTTTCCCAGCTTCCTCCATTTCCTGGGTGATACACTCACCCAAGAGGTGAGAATCATCCAGTTCTCTGTGGACTGCCCTATATCTTCAGAGAGCTCCTGTTCTCAAGAATAGACCCCTGAGCAGGTGGGAGAGGGCAATGGGGGACAGGGATTTCCCAGGCCCAGAGTTTGGCTCTTGGCTCAAGCTTATGCAAGCCTAGAGGAGTGAGAGGTGTGAACTATCACTGATAGGGAGGGCATAGAGACAGGCCTTGGGTTTGGACAGGGGAGAGGAGAGAGGCTAGATCCTGCTACCATCCTGGTTTTTCCCACAGGGCATCTGTATTTAATAGCAGAAATTTGATTGTAGCCCTTGAGGCACAGTGACAGGCAGCTCAGCTGCAGATACATATAAATTAAAAAATTATTTATGGGGAGCCAGGCTGGCTCAGTCGGTTAAGCGTCCAACTCTTTTTTTTTTTTAATTTTTTAAATGTTTTATTTATTTCTAGGAGAGAGAGAGAGAGACAGCGTGAGCAGGGGAGGGTCAGAGAGAGAGGGAGTCACAGACTCTGAAACAGGCTCCAGGCTCTGAGCGGGCAGTCAGCACAGAGCCCGACGCGGGGCCCAAACCCACGAACCGCGAGATCATGACCTAAGCGAAAGTCGGACGCTTAACCGACTAAGCCACCCAGCCACCCCTAGCGTCCAACTCTTAACTTGGGCTCAGGTCATGATCTCATGGTTCGTGAGCTTGAGGCTCGTGTCAGGCTCTGTGCTGCTGGTGTGGAGCCTGTTTGGAATTCTCTCTCTCTCTGCCCTTCTCCTGCTCTCTCTCCCTCTCTCTCAAAATATATATACATTATATATGTTTATATAATTGAACTTTGAAGGAGTAGAGGTGTCTTTCTGTGGAAGTGGAGGACTGGGGGTTGCTGGAGGTTGGTGGCAGGGCAGGCCTCACATCAGGTGTTGGTTCCCTGAGGCCACATCTGTCAGCTTGGGGCTTCCCATCCTACTGGCTCAGCAGGTCCCACAGGTTGGCAGGTGACTCATCCCCTTACCCTCATATGACCCTGGTCCAGGAAGGGGTAGGGGGAGTACAGAGTGGAACACCTGTGTGTTCATCTGTGTAGGGTATATGCTGTGTTACATGCTTGAGTCTGAGATGTGTGCCCATGTACATGTAGGCCGGTAGGTACCTGGGCACAAACAGCCCATGTGGGTTATGCAAAGCTGTGGGCCATAGGTGTGGAGGGTGGGTGCAGTATGAGGCAGGGGTGATGGGTGAACTCAGAGCTCTTCCCAGAACACATGTGCATGGGTGCAGGTGGCTCCCTGAAAGAAGAATGCAGCTTCAGAACCTGGTGAGCCATCAGAGGAGGCCTGGGTGGGTGGCAGGTGAGAAGGCTTCTCTGATGACAGCTTATCCTCCCCGAGGAGGGCTTGGCTGGACCAGCTGGCAGCACCGGGCATTCTAAGCCCATGGTGACAGCAGTGGTTTTCCCTAAGCTTATCCCTTAAGCCCCTGGCTGCAGGCCAGGGTAGCTCCCTCATGCTAACCCTGAGAGGGCATGTACACCCCACACTCCACATAGGTAGGTCAGGAGAAGTGAGTGTGACAGGTGGGCATCAAGCCAGAGCTTTTTCTCATCCCCTCTGCAGGCAGGAAGGCAAGAATTCTGGGTCTCAGTGGTGTATACTCTGTATGGATAGGAGGAAAGCATGTCAATCCCAGGTTGCCCATGCCCTCGGTGAGGGTGGTATTGTGTGTGCTGGCATGCAGTGTGCGTGCATATCCACGTCTGGGTGTGCTGGCCCCTGCCCCAGCGCCCGGGGCCTGGTGCCGCCTTTCCATCATGCCCCATGATCCAAGAGGTGCTTGAAGTGGGACAAAGAGCTTGGGCTAGCAGCCAGGAAGCCTCAGTTCTACTCCACGCTTTCTCTTAGTGACTTTGGAGTGGTCCCTTTACCCTCTCTGGGGCTCAGTTTTCTCACTGTAAAATGTGGAGAGGCAATAATCCCTGCAGGGCCACCCCTCAAGGCTGTTGGGTAACAAGCTTCTGGAGGTGTTTGAAAAGTTTGCAAGGCTTGGTCCTGGGGGCTTCACAAGGGGAAGGGTGCCATTCCCTGTGTTGTTCAGCTGAAGGACTAGGGGTTGAAAGCAGGTACCTCCGGGGGACTTGCATTCTGCCCTAGAAGGGGTGTTCAAACCTCCTGGAGAAGTGAGGTGTTCAGAGTTTTGGGGCTGAGCTTCAAAACCAATTAACACCACAGGCCAAGACCTGCCCTTGGTGAGGCTGGGAAAGTCTGTCCACCCATCCCTGCACCTCCCAGCCCTGCTTGCCTCCTGGAGGTGAACAGCAGTGCCCTTAGACTAAGGTTGGGAACAAGCTCACAGAATGCCCTCTCTCATTCTCCACACCCCCAATCCCCTCTCTGTCCTTACCCCCAACTTGCTGTCTTTCAGGCTCACACTTCCTGAGCTCACAGTTTCCATGCTGGGGCTGTAGGCTTAGCCAGAGCAAACAGACAGCACTAATGTCAACAAAACAAGGAAGCTGCAACAGATGATGTGGAAAAGAAAACTTGGAAGCCACAATGAAGGTGTGTGGGCTGGGCAGGATGGAGCAATGTGTCGCCCCTCAGAGCAGCACCCTAGTGCTAAGGCTGGTCCTGCCAATCTCTTCTGGGGTGTCTGAGGAGGGGGCTCGTGGTGGTGCCTCCAGTGGATTCTGGTCAAAGGAGTGAAGTTAATCATCAGCAGGGAATGCTAGTGCCCAGACTAATGAGTGTTGTAAAAAGGATGTGGTGGTTAGGGAGAGGGGGTGCTTCTGATCCTCCACCCCACGGTTGCTACTGCTGATTCACAAAGCAAGTGAGAGGCTACCTGGGGCCAGGGTTGTGGGTGGAAATAGGCAGGGAAGGAGTAAACAATCTGGAACAGGAGCAGCATTGAAAAGTTCATGGCTCTCTGCCTTGCTCAAGCTGCTTGCCCCAGGACTCAGGATTTTGGAGCCACAAATTCTGGGATTCCCAAAACACATCCCCTTGCCCCACCCACAGGTATAGTCGTTCTCCCTGACAACCTATTTCTCTCCCACTGAGGGCAAGTGGAGCTCAGCTCTCTTAACATATATCTGTTGTGCACCTATGCATACTTTGCTATGCAAGCTGGGGAATCCCTAGGAGGCTGCCTGCCCCAGGCCCTGTCACGCCTGAATCCCCCAGATAACTTTGTGAGCTGACTGCTTGTTTGATGGAATTAGTGATTGCAGGGTGCCTGGGGCAGCCCCGCCTCCAGACCCAAGGGGGCGACCAGGGAGTCAAGTCCAGATTGTTGAGCGGCCAGGCTGCAATGGGAAGGGCCAAGAGACCAGACACACCTGGCTGGAGCAGCCTGAAATCTGGGTGAGGGGCACCTGGGTGGCTCAGTCAGTTAAAGTGTCCAGCTTTTTTTTTTTTTTTAAATATTTTTATTTGTTTCTAGGAGAGAGAGAGAGAGAGACAGCGTGAGCGGGGGAGGGTCAGAGAGAGAGGGAGATACAGACTCTGAAATAGGCTCCAGGCTCTGAGCTGGCAGTCAGCACAGAGCCCGACGCGGGGCTCAAACCCACGAACCGCGAGATCATGACCTAAGCAAAAGTCGGACGCTTAACCGACTAAGCCACCCAGGCGCCCCAACTTTTTTTTTTAATGTGTTTTTTTTTTTTTTTTTTTATTTCTGAGAGAGAGAGAGAGAGAGAGAGACAGCGTGAGCAGGGAAGGGTCAGAGACAGAGGGAGCCATAGAACCTGAGACAAGCCCCAGGCTCTGAGCTAGCTGTCAGCACTGAGCCTGACGCGAGGCTCGAACCCATGAACCGTGAGGTCATGACCTGAGCCAAAGTCAGATGCTTAACCGACTAAGCCACCCAGGAGCCCCTAAAGTGTCCAACTTTTGATCTCGGCTTGGGTCATGAACTCACAGTTTGTGAGTTTGAGCCCCAAGTCCAGCTCTGTACTAATGGCCTGGAGCTTTCTTGGGATTCTGTCTCTCCCTCTCTCTGCCCCTCCCACAGTGCTCTCTCTCTCTTTCTCTCAAAATAAATAAACTTTGAAAAAATTGAAAAAAGAAAAATAAAGGGAGCCTGGGTGGCTCAGTCATTAAGTTTCTGACTTTGGCTCATGATCTCATGATTTGTGAGTTCGAGTCCCACATTGGGTGAGCTCGAGCCCTGTTTCAGGTAAAACACGAGTCCTGGGTGACCCTGCTTCTCTCTCTCTCCTTCTCTTTGTCTCTGTCTTTGTCTCTCTTTCTCTGCCCCTTGCTTACTTGCGCCCTTTGTATCTCTCAAAAAAAAAAAATCTGGGCAGAAGACCATTGGCTTTGGTCTTGCTGTCTGTGGAATGAGCACAATATACTCTGCCGTCAGACCTTCTAGCTTGGACCTGGAGTAAGACAAGAGTCGGTCAGGGCAGATGGGGTGGGGTGCAGGTCCTTTTCCACAAACAGGCATCCTCCCCACAAAGTGTTTAGTCTCTACCAGACACTTGCCTTGTCGCATATCAACTCAATCTATTCTCCTAACGACCCTGCAAAATGAAGATTAGTATATCTCCATCATACAGATGAAGACGTGCAATTAAATATCTTGCCCAAAGTCACCCAGCACCAGGTAAGAAGCTGAACTGATGGGAGATGGACTAGATGGGTAATGGGCATTAAGGAGAGCACTTGTTGTTGGGCTCCTGGGTATTGTATGGAAGTGATGAATCACTGAATTCATCTCCTGAAACCAGTACTGCACTGTATGTTAACTAAAATTTAAATTAAAAAGAAGCTGAACTGGATTTAAGCTCAGGTCTGCCTAGTTATAAAGCCTGAGCTATGAATACCATAGCACACCACCTGGATGGGGGAGCCCCTCCCTGTGAATAGCCTAACCCCAAACCAGCCCAAGACTCAGGCTCCAGGACAGGAGGTTCCTGGGTTTTCCACTGCTCTTTTCTGTCACCACCTAAGTCTTTGAACCTTCTCATAAAGCCTCCCCGATCCTGACTCCTGTGTTTGCTCTAATTAAGCTGGTACCTGACATCCCACCATTATCCAACCCCTTCTTTTCTAGTGTGGAAGGTTTTTGAAGTTGAGATTTAGGCAGAAATCAAAGAATGAAACCAAAAGGTGAATGGCTGACTGGGAACTTGACAATGGAGGGATCAGGCTGCCACTCTCTGGACCCATTGTTTGGTCAGCATCACTAAGGAACTGAATATTATCTCTGGATAGGACACAAAAGGAAGGCACATAGCACTGTCTATAAAGGATCCTCTGCCCGCCCCTCCCCCACCCGAACCTAAATAAAATCACACCATGAATGCTAACTTCCTGAATATTCTAAAAAATATAGGGGATGGAGGAAAAGTTAAATGGCACCACAAGAAGCAAACAGACAAATCCAGAACATGGACTTCCCACAGAACCATACTTACAAAACAAGTCAGTGACATGAACAGATAGATCCGAGGGAGAAAGAGGCACAGTTCATGCTTAAGAGAGGACTTACCCCAAAGTAATGTGTGACCTTGTTTGGATCCTGACTCAAATTAATGCAAAAAGATGTTTTGAAATAATGATGGGTACTCACTAATTCCATGGAATTGTTCATATTGTTGGGTCTGCCATCGTGATTAAGAAAATATTCATACATTGTATAGAAGAATTATTAAAGAATATAGGAGTGAAATGACATAATGCTGGAATTTGTTTTAAAATACTCAATAAAGGGGCACCTGGGTGGCTCAGTTGTTTAGGGATCCAACTCTTGATGTTGGCTCAGGTTGTGATCTTACAGTTGTGGGACGGAGCCCCGAGTTGGGCCTCTGCTCAGAGCATGGAGACTGCTTGGGATTCTCTTCCTCTCTCTCTGCTCCTTTCCTGCTTGCTGTCTCACTCAAAATAAATAAACTTTAAAATACTTCATAAAAAGAAGACTGATGAAGTTAGAGTGGGCAGATTTGGGAGAAGTTCTGATGAGGTTGGATTGAAACAGGGAAAGGTAGACATGTTTGTTAGATGAAGGAGAGAGAGAGAGAGAGGACAAGAGAAGAATGTTGGCTCATTTGTTCTGGAGCAGTGGGGTGCCACGTGGGCAGGCCTGGGGAGATGGCAGCTTTTTTGCGGTGGGATAGGATGCTGAGGATGTGTGGGGCTGACTTCTCCACTGGAAATGGAAGGTGCCATGTCTGCCAAGATGTTCTATTTAAGGGCCCACAAAAAGATGTTTTGTTTCATGAACTTGTTGGTTGAAGAAATTCTTTTAATACACAACATTGATATAGCTGTCTTTAGAACAACATGGTTACATAATTTTAATTTGATTTTTTTTTAACGGAGGAAGGGACCCACAAAGGCAAAAGTGGCAAGGGCCATGAATATCAGAATGTGCTAATAGGGTGGCGAGGAGACTGCCCAGAGATGGAGCCTGAGGGAGGCGGGAAGCCTCAAAATCTGCACCGTGGGGAACCACTGCCGCCCTGGTGGTCCTCCTCCTCCTGGGGGTCGTCCTTCTCCCTCTGTGCTCCATATTTGGATCTCCCAAACAAAGGTGTATTAGGGCATCCTCACACTGGGCTAGGTGCCAGGACATCTGGGTTTGAATCACCCTGGATCTTAGGCTGTGTCCAGGGGACCAGTTTAGGCAAGGGAAGACCCTCCATTGACACTGGGAGAGGCTTGGGAACTGGGAAGGCTCCACCTTGCCTGGGCTCTCTGTGTTTCCCTGAGCCTTCCTGGCTGAGGCTCAACACCTGTGGGTGCCTGCATCTCAGTCCCTCTCCACAGAGACCTCTCTACAGGCTCTACATACAATCACTGTGTTCCTGGAAAGCTATAAATTAAATCCCACCTTCGCTGGCCCAGTCATATCAAAGCTGCTTTCCTGCTGAAGCGGGGCACCCTGTGAGCATTTCCTCAGGTTCTGTGTGCGGGGAGGCCTCAGGATTCAGGCAAAGATGAGGGAGGTGGGAGGTACTTGGGGAGCGGCTGGTTTTACCCTTCTGGAAGCAGGCAAGGAGGTTGCCCCCCGCCTCGGGAGCCCCAGTATGCATTGGGAGAAGGAAAGAGGCATCACACTGGGGCTGCCTGGCCTCTGGGCCTGCTTCCTTTCTCAGGCGGAACAGGAGAATCAAGAGAGAGCAGCCTTCTCTGGGGGAGCTGAGATGGGCTCCCTGCCCACTCAAGCCCCCTGTGCCAGGTCCACAGCCCCTGACCAGATCAGATAGGGCACGTTCCTGCAGTGAGCTGCCCGCTGACTGGGACTAGGCTGACGCAGGCAGGAAAATATTAACCCAGTGGAATGGGCACATGTTCATGTGTGCATGACTCTGTGTGTGTGTGTGTGTGTGCGTGTGTACACCCACACACCCACAGAGAGGTTTTCACATGCAAGATCAGACACAGATAGGTAGGTGCACACACACAACTGCCCATTCACACATATACATATAGACATACACAGACACACAAATGCTTCTTCTTCTCTTCTTTTTTAGAGAGGGACAACTGGGGAGAGGAGCAGAGGGAGATGGAGAGGGAGATGGAGAGGGAGAGAGAGAGAGAGAGAGAGAATATCTTAAGCAAGACCCATGCTCAGTGCAGAGCCTGACATGGGGCTTGATCCCATGACCCTGGGATCATGACCTGAGCTGAAATCAATTCAGATGCTCAACTGACTGAGGCACCCAGGCACCCTCAAATACTTCTCACATGTGCAAATCTCTTCAGTATCATCTTCCAACTTCTGCCAATGAGATTGGCTCCTCTAAGAAGCCTTCCCTGATAACTCTAGCTCATACTGGAAAGTGGCAGGCTTGAACTCTACGCCTGGTTTCTTTCTTTCTTTTTTTTAAATTTTTAAAATTTTTTGATGTTTATTTTTGAGAGAGACAGAGTATGAGTGGGGGAGGGGCAGAGAGAGAGGGAGACAGAATCTGAAGCAGGCTCCAGACTCTGAGCTGTCAGTACAGAGCCCAACGTGGGGCTCGAACCCATGAACCATGTGATCATGACCTGAAGTTGGATGCTTATCCCACTGAGACACTCAGGCATCCCTCTTTTTTTATTTTTTTTTTATTTTTTTGATGTTTATTTATTATTGAGACAGAGAGAAACAGAGCATGAATAGGGAAGGGGCAGAGAGAGAGGGAGACACAGAATCCGAAGCAGGCTCCAGGCTCTGAGCTGTCAGCACAGAGCCCGACACGGGGCTCAAACCCACAAACCGTGAGATCATGACCTGAGCTGAAGTTGGATGCCTAATTGACTGAGCCACCCAGGCAACCCCTCTTTTTTTTTTTTTTTAATATTATGTTTGAAAGAGAGTGTATGTGCAAGTGGAGGAGGGGCAGAGAGAGAGGGGGACAGAGGATCTCAAATACGCTCTGTGCTAACAGCAGACAGCCTGATGTGGGGCTTGAATCCATGAACCCTGAGATCATGACCTGAGCTGAAGATTGACATTTAACGCACTAAGCCACCCAGGTGCCCCTACCAATTCTTTTTCAACCAATTTATCATTTCTACCAAATAAGATTTTGATTTACTGGGCTGCTGTGCCTTCATAAGCCTTTTCCTGGGCCTTGTCTGGATGCCAAAAGTAGTTGGGTCAGAAGACCTCATATCCTCCAACCCCATTTCACAGATGAGGAAACAGAGGCCCAGGGTCAGGACTGAGCCACTTCTCTAGTCTTCTGCAAGCCATTCACAGAATGTGTTTTGTTTTCTCACAAGCCCACTGGGTTTCAAATGGCTCCGAATAACCACCACTTTCCCACATTCTCTCGCTAACCTTGAAGGACTCAGCTTCCCTGTCATCTCTTCTAGATGATTCTTGCCCTGTTCCAGGTTAGCTTAGTTACTGCCTATATACCATCTACCCTATCACAGTGTATACTAAGTCATCTGCTGTTTATCTCTCCCAAGAGATAGATAGGATTGTGTCTTCTCTACATGTGAGTCTCCAGTGCCCAGCCTAGTAAATGAGCTCTGACTCTGATATGGATCCCAATTCTATCCCTCACTAACCTGATCCCAGCCCAATCCAACTGTACCCAAACTCTGACCTCATCCCAGACCCCAGCTTCGCTTTTGATTCTTACCTCATCCTGACCTTGACAGTACACACAGGAAAGGAATTAAGGCAGGTGTCTCCAATGTCCAGGGGTACATCTCATCTCTCTCTTCCTGAGGGAAGGACTCATTACACTGAGTACACTCACTGCAGAGTGACCTGCAGGCAGTTTGGGGCACGGACTGGAAAATGCGCGTCTAGACTGGCTTGGTCTATTGGCACCCTCTAGAGGACAGTTCTATTAACAGAGCTAGTTTTGGGCAACCAAATCCTATGTGGTGTCCCCACAGCCCAGGGGCTGCCCAGCTCCAGATGGTCCCAGGACTGACTGCCCACCATCCACCTGGCAGGTCTCCTCATAGTCTGACGATCAGTAACCACTCCCTGTGTCTCAGCACCAGGTCACTGGCTCAAATACCACACTGCCCCCAGCTTGGATGCCCAGCAGTTCCCTGGCTCCAGAAGTCTTCTCAGATGGCAGCTGATCCCTGGTTCACTCCTGACTCCACCTCAGTCACTAAGTTTCTGCAGCCCTGGGCCAGTGCCCCACATTCTGGTTCAGCTTTGGCTCCTTCATAGACGCCTCGCTTGCCATTCCCAAGGGAGATGTTTTGCTGATGATAGGACATAGGTGTCCCTTTTCCACTCAGACAGGGGCTCCCAAAGGATGAGGCCCATGCTTCTTCTCTCTCTCCTTCAGATTAGGGACCCCAGAGGACCAGGCTTGGCTTTCTCTCTCCCTTGTCAGATTGGTGTTTCCTGTAAATATGACTTATGTGTTCTCCTTCCCCTGAGACTGGGAGGGCCCTGTATTTCCCTTTCCTCCTTCAGAATTGGGGTTCCTTGAGGACTGAACTAGGGTCTTCTCCCAAACCACTCCATCTGGCTGTTGATCTTCTGATCTTCCCACCTCTGTTCCCCATTCTGCGCGGCTTTTCCCAGAACCAGGGGCTCTGGAGCCTCTGGAGCCTTCCCCAAGCCTGGGTCCCTGAAGTGTTTCCTCTGGCTTTGGGCTGGACACCTGCCTTGGAGGGTAGGCCCTTCCTCTGGGACCCACTCTGAGCTCTACCTCTGACCTCACAAGGGCTGCCTCAGAACCTGGTCTCCGTGGCGCTGCTGGCCAGAGAAGGGATGCTATTTTGGGCAGTGTGTTTGGACTTGGCCCAAGTGGCTTGGGCCAAACCCCTGCCCCACTGACTTCTCCCTTGGAGAAGCAGAACAAAGCGGTACGTGGGGCCGCCTGAGAAAGGCTGAGAGGCACACTCTAGACTTCGGACACAGGGCAGTGGAGCCCCAGCTAGGGGTGCAGCCAGAGCCTGGGACAGTCATGGAGAAACAAGACTAAGACTTGCTATAACTGAGAAGCCCCCAACGTGGACGCTGAGAAACAAGGCACTTTACCAGAGTGAGTCAGGCTCCAAGCAGGGCTGGGACAGGGGACCTCCCCTGGGGCCCAGGCCTCAGAGTGCCACTTCCAGGGGACCATATGGAGAGGAGGTGACCATGGGACTGTCTGGGGAAGGAGCTTCAGTTGGGAGTTGAAAGCCAGGATATTTGTTCTGGCTTAGTTCTGAGGTGCTATGTGACACAGACATGTCACATACTCTCTCTGGGCTTTTGCTTCCTTAACAGTAAATTGACTGTTGGGTGGACTGGCAGCGCAGCAGAGATTGGGAGGGTGTGTAAGGGCTGGGCTGTCAGTAGAGTACTGGCCAGGGGTTGAGGAGTGTGTGGAGAGTAGACACTGGACCAAAGAAGAAGAGAGAAGATCAGAGATATGGCTTGATTGCTGGCTTTGTGGAGTGGTTTCTCCCCTGGGAGTTCCCTCTTGAGAAGCTGGGGCTGGGGCTGGAGGGTGTCTGCAGTCAGGGCTAGGGACGTGAACTTGTGCGGTTGCTAGAAGGAATTTGGCTAGAGAACAAGGGGGACTTCCAGGATGGGGAAATTCAAGGGTTACATTTGTGTGGTGATTTGGGTGGAAAATGGGAATACACAGGGGAATTTTCAGAAAAGTAAGAGGGTAGACTTTGTTCTGAGTTAGAAGAATGGACTAAATGAATTCTTAGCACCTCATTTTGTGTGTGTGTGTGTGTGTGTGTGTAAAAAGGAAAAGGCCCTGGAAAATCGGAATCTTTCCTCAGCAGCAAGAAGTCAGACTAAAAGCAATAATACCCACATATGTGAGGGCGGAGCCGCTGAGAGGAGGCTGTGGGCATCTCCACTTTGGACAGTGGAGAAAGTCAGGAAGACCTGTGAGGGCCTGATCCAGGGGTCCCTGAGGCCAGCATGAGGACAAGGGGTGGGACTGCACGGCCTTTCTCCATTGGCTGAGGCACATCCACACCCCTCCTTGTCAGCTTCGCTGAGTTGAGAGATCGGAACTGGCAGGACCTGTCCCTGTGGCTTCTTCCCTGGGAAGCTGAGGTCTGATGGGAATGTGGGGCCAAGTTCTGTGCCCTCTGCCCCCCAGCCCTAATGACCTCTCTCTGGCTCTGCAGGATCTAAAAATCTCAAAGACAAGACATGGCTCAATCAGATAGGAAAAGGCGGTAAGCACCCCACCCATCTTCCTCCTCCAGCCACCCATCCTCCTACCCCTCCCAACACACCCCTGTGCCCTTCCTGCCCTACTCTCAGCCTCTCCCTCAAGGCAGCTGAGCCCTCCCCCCACTCTTTCCCATCCCTTTCCCCCAGGTCATGAGGCCCAAAAGGACCTCTCCCTGCTGGACCCTGGGCTGGGCCCTTGGGTGAGGGAGGCTCAGAAAGACCTGGGTGAGGGCCAAGGGGCTGGTGAGTGGGTTCCAACTGCCTTTATGTAGGTGGTGCTCAACTGAACTGAACTTACCGCCTCTCACTCTCACAGGCTCAGATCTTTAGGGTAAAATGAAAGCCAAGTCCTTGCAGTGGCCAAGGCCCTGCCTACCTACTTCCAGTTTCCTCTCTGACCTTCCACCACCCCATCCCTGCTCTCCTCCACCCTAGTCACACTGACCTCCTTTCCTTTCCTTCAAAGATGCTCAGAGTCCTTCTGGAATTTTCCCTCTGGCTGAAATGCTCTTCCCTCATGTCTGCTATCTTCTCTGGGAGGCTTACCCCACCTCCTTTCCCTTGTTGTTTTCCCCCATAGGCCATAGTACCTTCTAATATGCAAATGTACTTACTTACTACATTTCATTGCTGCCCACCAGCTCCACAAGAGCAGGGATATTTGTACACCTTTGGATAGAGAGAATGAATGACTCCCCTTTATGCCAGATTCTCTCTGGGGCTTCAGATTCTGTTTCCAAGTGAGTTCCACAGGCATCTCAGGCCCAGTTGAAAACTACCTCCATATCCCAAGGCTACTCTTCCTGTGGTCTCAGCTCAGCCAAGGATCCCCTTCGCCACTGCTCAAGCCAGAAGTCAAGACCTTGTTTGTCCTTGACACTTCTGCCTCCCCCATAGCTCTCATCTAATCACATCTCCTAATATCTAGAATGTTCTCACAGGCACTTTAGGCCACCACCTATCCATTCCTCAAAAGTCTCTGTAGGCCTCACCTCCCACCCTGGGCTCCCTGCCTCTGATGGTTCTGCTATCAGTTATCCATCAGAACCACTAGATGGAGGGATCCAAGGGTGGAGGCGGGGTTTGTATACTGTACCACTGGGACCCAGATGGTTTATAAATTTTTGGTTGACAGATAATTAAATGAGCTGGTGAACAGGACAGTTAGTTGGCTAAGTTGCTAGATTAATTAGTAAGTTGAAGGGTTGGTTGGTGAGTTGTTAGCTAATTAGCTCCTTGGTTGGCAGATATTACTTAGGTAATTATCTGGTTTGCCATTAGCTTCTTGGTTTGTAGGCCAGTTTTCTTAGATGCCCTTTTCTCATTCTACATCCTCTCCTTGGCCACATCTATGGCCAGCTATCAAATGCCCACCTATGATTCAGTGGCCTCTCGATGTGTATCTCTAAACAAGGCTACATGACCAACTGCCTCTTACAGGCTGTTTCCACCTAAATGTCTCGCAGGCTCTTCAAAGTCAACATGGCCCGAACGGACTCCTCATGCTCCTGACTAAGCCTGCAGCTTCTCTCCTGCACCTTGCTTGTCATTCTGCTGCTCTTCCTGAACCCGAAGGTCATCTCTTCTGTCTCCATTCTCCTCTTCAGTCAAACACTAACTGTGTCATTTTGACTGTCTTCTAATCTCCACAGCACCTTCTTGGCTCAGGCTGCCATCTCTGCTCAGGCTGTCTGTGGCAGAAGCTTCTTGATTGCTCACACCCCTACTCCGGCTCCCTCATCTCAGCCTCCATAGAGGAGTCAGTGCTCTCGTTTAAATCTTCCACCAAACCCCACAGCTCTTTGGGTTGAGTTCAGACTCCCTAACATGAACCATGAGCCCTTCTGCCATCTGGCCCTGTGCCCCTCTCTGACCACCTCATGCCACTTTCTCTCCTCTCTCTGGCCAGCCCATCCTTGGGGAGTTCATCTTTATATCACACACTGTCCTTCGCTGCAAGCCTCTGCCAAGCCATTCTGATGCCTTGAACTTTCCCCTGCTTCCCCTGATGCTCCTTCATCTGGCCAGCCTTCCATTCTCGACCTGTTTCCTTTCCTGTGGGAAACCCTCCTCCCCCTGCCTCTGGGTTGTTTCCTCTCTGCATTCCAGTAATGCTCCCCCTCACCTGTGGCAACAGTCCTCACACTTTATAGCAATTACTTGTTTTTCTTCTTGAGAGCAGGGATCATGACAATGTTCTTTACTACAGTGCTTGAGCATAGTAGGCATTTGGTAGATCTCTGGGTTAGTAGCTGGTTGGTGGTGATTTATTTATTGCTTGCTGTGCCTGCCGTGTGGTGGGAAAGATGTGGCCAGGGTTTGAAAATTCTCTTGGTGCTCTTGGCTTCCTGCTCTGTCATCTCTCCACTACTTTTGTGGTTCTTTCCCAGGACCCTCTTGGGTCCCCGTCTGCCTCAGGCTACCCACAGGCACTTCTTCAGGGCAGAGAGGCTGGTCATAGGGACAAGGAGACTCCCAAATAATGCTGCATGGAAGCTGGGGTGTGATAGGAGCCAGTAAATTGTCCAGGCAACTCTACATCTCCCTCCATATGCTCAGCCCTTGATTTTGTCTCCCTGGGTAGGGACAGAACAAGGACTGAGGTGGGTAAGATTAAACATAGGGTCTCAGCCAGAAAAATGGAAGTTGTTTCATCCATGCCTGACTTACATTTCTTACTTCCTCCACTTAATCTGTGCTGCTCACTGTGAGGGCAGGGGAATTTCAGGAAGCCTGGGGAGGAGGAGGGGGTGATGTTGTTATCCTTGCAGGATGAGGTAGTTGAGGGGCTGGTGTCAGCTTCAGGCGTTCAGCAGGGGGAGGGTCAGCAGTCTGAACAAGCACTAAAGCCACACTTAAAAGTAGCTGTACCCTTCCTCTTCTTCTTTAGCCTCTAGACCTCGTCTCCTTCCCCAAACCCCCACACCCCCAACGGATGATGGGGCCTATAACTCACTTTTTTGTCTGTCTATCCATCCAAACATGCATTTATTAAGGAAATACTTATCAAGCATCTATCATGTGCTGAGCATTGTAGGAAGTTCTGAGGATCTAGTGGAGAGTAAGACAGATGGATTCCCCAGTTGTCATTCATTTGACAATATATATTGCATACCTGCTCTGCATTTGGCACTGTCCTAGGCACTGAACATACAACAGGGGAGAAGATCCTGTCCCTCCTTTTCTCTCTCCTCTCTTTCATTTGTTTATTCATTCACTCACTCACTGTGTTGGCCCGGTTGCAGGGCCCTGTGCACTCGCAGATACTTTCACATCTGGCAGAACCCGTTGTATGTTTCAGGCCTCAGGGGTGTTTATAGAGCTCTGAGCAGACTTTGCTATACCCTGTGTTGTTTGTGGAGTGCTTCCCTATTGACAGGTCTTGCCTGCTGCCTGGCCTATGTTCCCAAAGATTTGGCCCCTGCACAGTCAGACAGACAGATAGATGGGACAGCTGGGCTTGACTTTTCTGCCTGCTCTCTCCCATCTGCTTCTCCTCTGAGACTCACTGGCAACACAGATGGCACTTTTTGGCTCCCCACTGCCCTCTCTGCAAAATGGCCTAGTGGGTGCACCTTTCCCAGGCTACAACCCTGTGGCTCTCAGTTGTTTCTGATCCCAGCTGTACCAGATGCCCCGGGAGATGAGGTGTGTGTGGCTAACCTCTGGGTTATGCATTAACTCAGCTATGAGTTGAAGGGCCCGTGGGCAGTGAGTGCACTTGAGCCTCTTTCCTGCCAACGGGCTTGGGCTGCTGCTCCAGGTCTACCCACAACTCCAAGATGGTCTCGTCACCCATGGTAACAAGGATGCAAGCAATAATGCAGAAGGAGATGGTGCGAGAGTTCCTGGGCGAGTTCATGAGCACATATGTTATGATGGTGAGTAGGTGGGTGGGACAGGGTGGGTGGGCTCCGAGGAAGGGACATGAACCCCAGGACCTCAGGAGGGTGAGGCTCAGTGAAGGCAATCCATGGCCCACTCCCCACCACTGACCCTTAGGTCACATATTCTGTTCTCCAGCCTCAGAGCTGGGAGCTGAAGGAGAAGGATAGGAAAGTAAGGAGAGAGCTCTGTCTTTCTCACTGTCTTCTTGAGAAAGAAAGGGATCATAATATGTGGGGGCAGAACAAAACTATGGGCTGGGGGACAGGTGTCAGGGGGCATGGCTGGAAATGGGGAGAAGGGAAACTAAGAGCACAGAGATTGGAGAGAAGTGTTATTGAGTGTCATCATGCTATGAGAATTAATCCTGAGGGCAGTGAGGATACACTGCAGGTTCTCAAGCAGGGGCGTGATGTGTTCAGATTTAGATTTTAGAAGATGGTTTGGTGTGCAGTGTAGCGTCTCAGCAGAACGGGCGAAACTGGTGGGAGGGGAAGCAGTTAGGAGGCTGTTGCCCTTGGATAGAGAGACGGTGGTGACCAGTCCAGGGATGAAGAAGAAAGCACACGCTTGAGGGAGCTGCAAAAGAATCGAGACTTTGCAAGTAGCAGATGAGGGTAAGTGCCAAGCGTGTGTGTGTGTGTGTGTGTGTGTGTGTGTGTCTGTCATTCTGGAGCCGAGGGCCTACTGTAGGGCAAAAAGTGAGGTCAGTTTGGATGCGATCAGGTGAGGTGCCTATGGAGACATCTGGGGGGTGGTTGGATATAGAGGTCTGGAGCTCAAAAGAGGGACTTGAGCTGAAGTAAGGAGTTAGAGCTCATCAGAATATGGGTGGTGGTTATAGAATTGTCCAGTGAGAGTATATATAGAAAGAGAAAAAAAATAAGTGTTTTCAACTGCTCTTCCCTGCCTCCTGTCCTCTTCCCTTCCCCCATTACCACTCTCCTGCTTTGACTTCTGAGCTGTGAGGACAGCAGCTGGATGGTGTCCAGCCTTAATCCAGGACAAAGTCATTTATTTATGACCAAACATTCCAGCCTCATGAGGGCTGTTAAACCTTGGAACCAGGGAGGTAGGAGGTTGTCTCCTCAGAGATCTCTTAGGAGAAGCAAGCACTACCCACATGCACTGGTGCCTTCCCGCATCCCTGTTTTTCTTCCCTTTGTTGAGATTATTATTGAGTACCTACTGCATGCCAGGCATGATGATGCCAAGCCCCTTACATACAGTATCTTCTTAAATCCTCACAGCAACCCTGTGAGGGAAGTTCTATTATTATCCCTATTTAACAAATGGTAAAACTGAGGCTCTGAGACTAAGTTACTTGTCCAAAGTCACATTTTAAGTTAGAATTAAATCCAATGCAACCTAATATCACAGTTTGACCCTTAATCTCTATTTACTCTCTTCCCCATAGCTTACTAAGGCAAGATTTCTAGTACCCTGGTTTGTTAATTCCCCCCAGCTGAGGCAAGGCCCTCACTTTCAGGCTTTTTGTAGTCTCTGGGCCTCAGTTTCCCCATTTGTAGAATGAGAGCCGAAACATTTGCCAGGCAGATTTGCTGTGAGGATTGAAGGGAAATAGCATATATAAAAGAACTCTTGAGGTTTAAGCTCATATAGGACATTGTGTTGTTATTTTCAGTGGTTGGGCCTGTGCCAAGAAGTGGGGGGCTTTTTCAGTTATAGGAAGCTCAGTGAGTCATCAGGGCAAAGGTTTTGCCAGAAAAGCTAGTGTGACCTTGGGCCCCATTTATTGCAGCCAGGATAAGGGAGGTGGACCGTTCCACTCTGTTCCACTCTATAGCCTCTGGGGATGTGCTCAGGGCTGGCCTTGAATGGGCTGGGCTACATTCACTGACCAGGGAGAAGAGGCGCTGGGCCATTAGAGCCCTGGAAAAGCAGCTGTCGACATGAGCCATAAGGCAGGAGTTGCAACTTACAGGCTATGGGGCCAGAGAGTCACCGCAGAGTGGCAGGAGCTGTGGCTAACTGCAGAGTGCTGACCTGTGCAAAGGCGTGGCTGCCACTACTACAGCTGACCGCTGCCACGCAGGATGGGATGCAGGCCAGCGCTGCCTGAGCTTCTGATTTTTCTGGTCGTCAAATCCAAGTCACCCAGACAAAACATGTGTTCTGGATGGACTGGTCCATGGGCTGCCAGTTGACAACCCTGACGCAGGAAATCATGTGGGGTTTATTCACTCATTCATTATTTTTAGCAAATGGTTTTGAGCTCCTACTTGGAAACGTGGACCCTCAGGCTTCAGACTCTTCATGCTTGCTCCAGTCCGTGTACCTCCTGACCCTCCTCAAGCCTGTCAGCCTGTCCTGGCCTCACTCCCCACCCCCATGCCCCATCTGTTCCTGCCCTCTCCTGCCTCATCCTGCCCTTGGTCCTGAGTCAGCCTGCTCCTGGGCTCCTCTGCATCTGTCATGGAGCTCTTGAGGGACCCACATGGCTCAACTGACTCTTCGCTATCCTACCCAGGCTATTTCATTTTTTGAAAGTTTATTTATTTAACTTAAGAGAGAGAGAGCATGAGCACATGCACAAGTGGGGGATGGATAGACATAGGGAGAATCCCAAGCTGGCTCCACACTGTCAGTGGAGAGCCTGATGTGGCACTCGAACTCAGAAACCATGAGCTGAAATCAAGAATTGGATGCTCAGCTGACTGAACCACCCAGGCGCCCTGGGCTATTTCACTTTTTCTCAGACTTTCCCAATTCTGCTTTGTACTCTGCCTTTTTTTTTTTTTTTTTTTTTAATCAGCAAATGGCTTGATTTCTAGCTTGACAGAGAAAACCACCAGGCAAATTTCCTGTGTCTGGCTCCTCACCCACCTGTCCTGGAGCACCAGACTCCACTTACCTGTGCATGCACATATCCCCCCCTTGACGATGGCGGGCCCTTCCTTCATGGAGAACCCTCTACTCCTGCACAAGTCCCACCCTCCAGTCTACTCAGGTACTTTGCTCCATCCTTTTCCTTCTCTTCCACCTTCAGCCTCTCCCTCTCTCACCCTTAACATACTGAAGTCTCTCTCCCTAAACCGGCATGACACAAAACATTCCTCCCTTCCCCTCTGTGAGCCCCTTCAATTATCATGCTCTCCCTCTCTCCCTTCTCAGGCAGGTTCTCAAAGAGATGTCTACACGGGTAACCCCCTTCAACTCTTCTTCATCACCTACTTACCTCTCAATCTCTGGGACCCAGTTTCTGTTTCCGTGGCCTGATGAGGCAGTGCTCACTACGTTACTACCGACTGTTGAACTGTCACCTCCAAAGGGATGCTTTTCAGGCTTTCATGCACTTGACCCGGAAGCTGCATGTGACCATGGGGACCACACCCTCCTTGGGAAATTTGGCTTCTCACTGGTGTCTAGGGCACATTCTCCCTTTGTTCTCCTCCCATTTTGACACCTGCTCTAATTGGGGTTTCTAACACCATCCCGTGTGCAGCTCTAGGTTCAGCCCTCAACTGACGTCTCACCTTCATCCTCCCTGGTGGCTTCCACTATAGCCTTCATGTCCACAGTTCTCCAGGTTTTCTTTTTTGAAAACTCTAGAACAGAATTGTGCAAGGGAAATACAGTATGAGCCATATATGTAATTTAAGATTTTCTAGTAGCCACATTAAAGAGGTAAAATGCAATAGATGAAATTTATTTGAATAATTAATGTATTTAATCCAGATATACAAAATGTTACCAGTTCAACATGTAATCAATATAATTTTTTTAAAAAATTTTGTTCAGGGGTGCCTGGGTGGCTCAGTTGGTTAAGCATCCGACTTCAGCTCAGGTCATGATCTCATGGTTCATGAGTTCGAGCCCCACACTGGGCTCTGTGCTGACAGCTCAGAGCCTGGAGTTGCTTCAGATTCTGTGTCTCCCTTTCTCTCTGTCCCTCCCCTGCTTATGCTCTGTCTCTCTCTCTCTCAAAACTAAATAATAAAACATTAGAATAATTTAAAAATGTTTGTTCGCTTTTGAGAGAGAGAGTAGGAGAGTGCAAGGAGGGGAGGGGCAGAGAGAGAGGGGAACAGAGGATCCATAGCATGCTCTACACTGATAGCAGTGAGCCAGAAGCAGGGTTTGAACTCAAGAACCATGAGATCATGGCCTGAGCTGAAGTCAGATGCTCAACCAACTGACCCACCCAGGCGCCCCAATATAAAATTATTAATAAGATATTCTACATTCTCTTTTTCCTAGTAAGTCTTTGAAATCTAGTATGTACTTTACATTTAGAGCAGATCTCATTTTAAACTAGTCACATGTTAAGTGCTTAATAGCCACATGTGGCTGGTGGTCATCATGTTGGATGACACAGATCTAGACTCCCATTCCCAGCAGCCTGGATAGCTATAGGTCCCTCAGAGACAACGTGTCTAAAATACATGGAATTGTCAAAGGAGGTGCCATCTGAATGTGGCTTTAGAGTATCGATTTTTCAGAATCTGGGATCAGGTATTTCAGGCAGAGGAAAGAGCACACACAAAAATACAGAGGCATGAGAAAGCAAAGCATGCAGGGAGCAGTGCGGTTGTTTGGTTTGAGGCTGTTTGGCAAAGCTGACTGTCTAGATTCAAATCCTGACTCATTCTGTGCAGAATGTGTACCTTTGATGGTCCACTCAACTTCTTTAGGATTTGATTGGCAATCTGTCAAATGGGGAGAATAAGAGCACCTAACATTTAAGTTAGTGTAAGGGTTAAAGGAGGTGATAGATATAACTTGCTTACAAGTGCCTGACACATGTAAGTACTCAATATACGGTTATTCTTTAGTGGTTATATTATTGGTGAACATAGAGAACACTGGAGCATATATGAAAGTGAGAGCCAGAAGGGATAAATTATACAGGGTCTTAAATGGCGGCCTATTGAGTTTGGACTTTATCCTTGAAATGGAGGGGAGACAGTGAATGTTTGAAGAAGAGGCAGACATGATCAGATTTTTTTTTCTGTTAGAAAGGTCACTCTGGCTGCAAGGAAGAGGCTGGGTAAGATTTGGATAGAAGGTAAGCAGAGCTGATTGGTTGTCGGGAATGAGAGAAAGGAAGCTCTCATTCGTGACCTCCAAGTTTCTGGCTTGGCCGACTGAGATGGGGAGCATAGGATGAGGATCACATTTTCTGAGAGATGGTGAGCTTTCAACACAGAGCCTGAGATGCCTTTGAAAAACTCAGACTCCCACTGGGTATTTGAAGATAAGGATCTAGCTAGGTGGAAGTTTTAGGAGTTTTAGGCATATCTGAAGCCACAGGGCTAGTGAGAAGACCTAGGAAGAGTGACTGGGGAGACATGTGAAAGGCGCCATGGATAGAGCTCTGGGGTTATCCATATTCATGAGGCAGATGAAAGAAGAATGTGGGGAGGAACTGTAGAGAGGGAGGCTGTGTAGGTAAGAGGAAACCAGGAGAGAAGAGGAGAGGACAGGAGTGGGGGGAGAAGGAGAGAGAGAAAGGAGAGAGAAAGAGATAGGGATGGATAGATAGATAAATAGATAGATAGATTAGATTAGATTAGAGAGAGGGAGAGAGATTGTTGTAGAACCAAAAAGGAGGGACTTTCCGGATGCACAGAATGGTTAAGAGGGTCAAAGTTAGGAAAGTCCAGTAAGATAATGACTGAAGGGACCTTTAGGAAATCAGGAGACTAGAGTCCTCAGAGAGAGCTTTGTCACAGACATGTGCAGGAGCCAGTTTGAAGAGGGAGAGCAAGGGAAGGCATAAAGGAGCCAGCCAATGGGTTCTTTCCCAGAGCCTGGCCCACATAGGGTGAGGGTGTCCAGGAGTCTATAGGTAGACAGTGAGGCTGGGCTGAGGCAGGATGGTTTACTTTTAGGAAGGAAGAGACCCAAGTCTGTGGGAGCTAGTCAAGGGGATGGTGGAAGATACAGGCAAGAAGGAGGTATCTGCAAAGCGACAGAGAGGCTGGGCATGGGATCTAGAGCTGAAGGGGAAGGCAAATATAGATTCTGGTGGGAACTGCAGGAGGTTGAGTGAGGGCCTAGCTTTAGCCTCTAATCTCCTCGTGAAGGGGGAGGGTCAAAGGGGTGTATCTTCTGAGGTGATCCAGCAGTTATAGATGGGAAAGAGCAAGAAGTTCAGAAATGACACCTGAGGGCAATGGAAATGTTGCTGGAGGCAAGAGGAATAGAACCCCACTGGCTTCCAGAGCTGATACAGGTGTTGGGGGGGGGGGTGTTGTAGCAGAGAACAGGCATGAAGTATGGAAATCTCTTGAAGAAACTCTTGCAGTTTAGGCTGAAGTGTGAGAAGTGTGAAGTGTGAAGTGTGAAATGTGAGGGGTTCAATCCAGACCAGCCATGCCTTCCTTGAAGCCCTGCCCCCTTCCTTGAACTTTGGGTGGTCTGGGGGCCCAGGGGCCAGGGTGTATCGTTAAGAGCCCCTGACATTGCCACTGCCCTCCCATCTTACATCTTTTACATCCCATCTTTTACAGCCCCACCCATCTCTCACTGGTCAGGTCTTAAAGGGGAGTCAGGGAAGGAAATTTCCAGAGGAAGGGGGCATGGCAAAGGGTCTCCAAAGGCAATGCAGGGGGCATGGGAGTGAGGAGCCCAAACAGCCTGAGCCCTCTTGTAAGGTTGGGACTTCTGGGTAGGTGGTCCCCTCAGAGGCCCTACTTCGCAGGTGTTTGGCCTTGGCTCTGTGGCCCATATGGTTCTAGGAGACAAATTTGGGAGCTACCTCAGTGTCAACTTGGGTTTTGGCTTCGGAGTCACCATGGGAGTGCACATGGCAGGGAACATCTCTGGTGAGTGAGCCTGGGCCCCCTCTGATCAGCAAGGCCAGGTGTCCCCCGAACACTGTTCCTGCCCTCCTCCAGCCAGTCCCTTCCCCAAGTCTGCTAGAACCCATCCTCACTGGCCCCCAGGAGGGAGAATACCCTGAACCCCTTTCTTCTGACCCTCTCTGCCCAGACTCTTCATAAGCTCCCCCCTGGGCCCCCATTTTTACCAGTTGGGTCAACTTAGGTAAGTTATTTAACTCCTCTGTCTCTCACTTTCCTTAATGGTGAAATGGAGATGGTGGTCCCTGCCTCATAGGGTCCTTGTGAGGATTAAATTAGTACACTCCATAGATAACTAGCTATTATGATTATTGTTACTGTTGCTCTCATATTATTTGTTATTATTGTTTCTTTCTACTCTCACACCTTCGACATTTCTGCCCCTCCCCGCAGGGGCCCACATGAATGCGGCCATAACCTTCACCAGCTGTGCACTAGGCCGCATGTCCTGGAAGAAGTTTCCTGTATACATCCTGGGTCAGTTTCTGGGTTCCTTCCTGGCTTCTGCCACCATCTACTGCCTCTTCTACTGTGAGTGTCTTGCCCTATGTTGTCCACCCCTGGCCTCAGCCTCCTCCTCTGAAAAATGGGTAGACCCAGCCCCTGTGTCCTGGCCTGTAAACATGTCTAGGAGAGAAAGCCTTGGAGGTTCTCCCCGCCCCCTCCATCCTACAGCCTTATTCCTGGGACTCCAGTGGAGTTTAGCTGGAGGAAGGTTCACACTCAGTCTGTGTTTCCACAGCAGCCATTATCCAATTCTCGGGCGGACATCTGACAGTGACCGGTCCCACAGCTACCGCTGGCATTTTTGCCACCTATCTTCCTGAGTACATGACGTTGTGGAGGGGCTTTCTGGATGAGGTCAGTGGTTCAGTGTGGGTTCCCCTCCTTAAGTCCTCCCCACCTAAGGAAGCCCTCACAACAGAAAGGACAAGAACTCTGGGTGGGGTCTCTGCCAGTGGGTTGTGGCTAGGGGCACTGCTGAAGCTCTGTGGCTTGGCTAGGGGCCCCGGGTGACTGTCACAGTGTCTGCTCACCAGGTGCTAGTCACAGGGATGCTCCAGCTATGTCTCTTAGCCATCACGGACAAGGAGAACAATCCAGCACTGCAAGGGACACAGGCCCTGGTGATTGGCATCCTCATTGTTGTCATTGGATTGTCCCTGGGCATGAACACAGGATATGCCATAAACCCATCCCGGGACCTGCCTCCCCGCTTCTTCACTTTCATTGCCGGCTGGGGTGTACAGGTTTTCAGGTACTTCCCTCACCAGCCCATCCCTGTCAGTCTTCTGTGGGTTCCCTGATGTGAGGAGCAGCACAGGAGAGACCTGCAGAGCTTCCAGGTGGCCTGGGGAGAAGGGAGCGGGTCCCTGCTTTCCCCCAGACCAGCACTGATACAGATCCTGCTCCTGGACTGAATGTCAATGCTGTCCCAGACCAGCTCAGTCCCTGAATCAGGCTGAAGCCGACCAGGGCCCCAGGCTCAGGGGCAACTCTTGGGCTAGAATAGAAGTCACTCCTCTACTCTCAGCCCCTACTCCCTGTCTCAACCTGAATGGATGTAGGTGCTGTCCTGGGCGTCAGCCCCCTCAGCAGGCCCGTCTCTTGCCTGCAGGGCCAGGGACTGGTGGTGGGTGCCAGTGGTGGCGCCGCTGCTGGGTGCCTACTTAGGTGCCATCGTCTACGTGGTCTTCGTTGGCTCCACCATCGCACAGAGGCCCCAGGTATTGGAGGACTCCACCATATATGAAGACCGCAGAGTACCTGTGCTGCCCAAGACCATGCCGGACCCACCCACGACCCTCAGCCCTGTCTCTGTGTCTCCCAGCAACAGACCTTCAGTCCGGACTGTCCCACCCTTAAGTGACCCCATCCACTTAGAGCACTTCTAAGTAAGATGATTTGTGACCCTATCCCCACCCCAATAAAGAGAGCCTTGTCCCACAGCGGCACCCCTGCGTCCTGGGTGCCTCCTGTGGTTGGGCTTTCCTCCTGGATTCTTCCAGGAACTCCAGGGTTATGCCACAGCCCAAGGCTGCAGTATAGAGCTGAGAGGCCTCTGTTGAGCCTTAGGAGCTGGGGCACCGACCCCACACCCCAGGGGATGACGGGGGAAGGGCCAACCTATGGCCCCAGTAGGAACAGGAGGAGATTAAAGGGTGCCAGACACCAAATGGTGGACTTTCAGGCATAGGGCAGGGACGGGATGATTTTGGGGAAAGGACAAGAGCTCTGGGGATACTCTGATCTGTCCTGGGAAGGACTCTAAGACTATCTCTCAGTTCTGGCTAGTCCTTGGACCAGACAAAGCAAGGTCCAAGCAAGTAGATCAGTTTCTCTTTTTTTTTTTTCCTCTCTTTTTTTCAGACCGTTTTTTTTCCATTATTGCTCCCCTCAGACGCCTTTTAGACATTTTCTTTCTTAATCACATGATATTTTAATACCACAGATATACTAGATATTGGTTTAAGTACTATATATCGGTTTATATATATCTGTGCTTTATAAAAAAAAAAAAGAGTAAGATTTTTCTTCATCTTCCCCTTCCAAGAATCAATGTTCTTGCCCTTGGAGGCGAAATCAGCCCCTACCTTGAAAATGCCTAATGTAGATTGAAAGTAGGTAAGGGGTTGGATTACTCTTTTTTCTCCTGGTGCCAGAACTCTCCTACACGAAGGAATTCCGGAGTCAGAAGGAAGATGCAGAGAAGGAAGTTCTTCCAAAAGGCGCAGAGACAGGAGATGGTCTTGCAGAATGGGATTCAGAGGGACAGGCAGAGAAGTTGGGTGGAGGTGCGGCATCCCCACCCACTCTGGGATCAAGCAACTATCACCCTGCTTTCTGGGACCCAGGAGTAGCATCACCCATGGTTCCTGTCATTGTTTGCACATTCAGCCTTTCAACAATTATTGAGCACCTCCTGTGTGCAGGTCCTGCATAGGCACTGGAAATGCTGACGTGGATGAGGCTGGGTCTCTGTCTTCAAGGAGCACAGTCTAATGAGGATGTTTATCGTGAGGAAGGAGATAAGCAGTGGAGAGGGGACTGTGGGGCTCAGAAGGGGCCTCACAGCCCAGCGTCAGGGTGGAGGCCAGGGATGGCTTCCCAGAGGAGGAGGCAGAGCAGAGTGGGGGACAAGAGTTGTCCCTTCTGGGGTTGGTTGCTGCACTTTGTAGTTGGAAAAAATGTAGTCAGCGAGGCTGGGCTTTCTTCTGGACGTGGGGACATGGTGAGATGAGGTTTAGCAAGCCTGCCTGAGCTGCAGGGAACAAACTGCTGGGAAAGGGGGAGATCAGAGCCTGCAAGGGAGTCTGGTGAGAGGCAATAACCCAGGAGGAGCAGCAGATGGGAGACAGGGGGTTTGCAAAATACTGAGGTAAAGCCCACAAGACCTTGGGCTGGCATTGGGAGGAGTGGGTAAGGATGGCAGGAGTCAGGGCTGACTTCAGGGGCATTGGAGATGTGCCCTCTGTGAGTGCGCAGGGGAGACAGACTGGTTTGGAGAGGAAGATAAGTTACATCGCGGACATGTTGAGTTTGAGTTGCCTATGAGACCTGGTGGCAAGAATTGTGTATCTTGAGCAAGTTACTCAACCTCTCTGGCCTGTTTTCTCCTTTGTAAAATGGGTCTAATCTTACTTACCATTTGTGTTGCTGTAAATATTCAATGAAATAAAACATGTACATTGCTGAAAATAGTGCTCAGCACAGAGTAAGTGCTCAATAAACAGGTATGCCCTTAATATGGTCTGGAGATCAGAAGACAGTTGAAGACAGAGATGGGGAAGTCGTGATTGTGTGGATATCATGGGGGCCCATGGAATAGTGAAAGGAGGGTCAGTGAACAGTGTCCAGAGAGCACGGCTAGGAGGTGTGGAGTGGGCACCTCAAGAGGTCTGACTGAGGAGGGGTGCAATGTGCGTGATCAGGGGGCCCTGGAAACAAACCCCTCCATCAGTAGGGGAGCATACCCTTACCTTGCCGTACAGTCACATACAACAGAACATGATACATCAGCAAAAACTGAGGCACAACAGCTTCCTGTAACAACACGGAAAAAGTGGGGAGGCATAAAAAGCAATACAGTAGACTGTATACAGTATGATACCAGTTATATCACTGAAAAACAAGCAAAAAGGAATATATTCTTTGGGCATACATATGTGATAAAACTACTTTAAAAAAAAGAAGGGATGGGGACACCTGGCTGGCTTAGTCGGTGGAGTATGCACCATTCTGAATCTTGGGGTAGTGAGTTTGAGCCCCATGGTGGGTGTAGAGATTACTTAAATAAAATCTTAAAAAAAATTCTTTAAGAAAAGTGGGGGATGGTTGCTCCAGGGAGAAAGGGATGGAGATGAGAGACAGCACAGCAAAGAGCAGGGACCCATAAGGCACTGTGATGTCCACCCCATCCCATGTTTACTTCCAACATCCATAACTCTTTTCTAGTTCTGGATGTTGGAGTTAAATTTATGGGTTTGTTATATGATTGTGCTTTATAACATATAACTGTGATATATATTCATTTGTAGCCATCATATATTTTAAAAGTTGAATAGCCACAGGTGATGGGAAATGATAGGTATGGAATGTGCTGATGACAGGGTGACCAGGGAGGAAGGAGAGAGGCTTGACTATGTCTGACATCCCACAGTGGGAGGAACTGAGCCAGGGAACCAGGCCTGGAAGTGACCAGGGAAGGGACCATATCAGGAAGTCCCAGCCAGCTGCCTCCCTCTGTGACCCTGGATAAGCCTCTTACCCTTAGTGGGCTTGTGAACATGGGGAGACTAGTCTTTCTCATTCCTAGTATTCCAGAGCAGAGTGACCCTAAGGCCTCAGTCACAGGTGAGAGAGGCATATACGGGCCCCAGGCTTCTGGCTCCCACTCTGCTATGGTCCTCGCTGACCACTTCAGCTTTGTGTCATCCTTATGTACGTCCCTGGGAGGTGGCCTTGGAGGAGGGCAGTCAGTGGGTCCATCAAGAACCTGCCTGGTGTCTACTGCTCTGCCATAGACATAACTAGGCCCATTGCCCATTAAATCCTGCAGATTCTGATCTCAATGTCAGGCTTACATGAGCTCTGACCATGATTACAGCATTTCTGTGCACACACCCCTTTCATTCTCTTGGCAGAAGTTGTTTGAAATTCTACAACATGCCAGATACCATTTTGGTGCAGAGGATAGAGGCACAAAAAATAAACAAGTTCTTGTTCTCAAAGAGCTGACATGCTGGGCAAAACATGTGGAATGTTAGTGATACATACTAAGGAGGAAAAGCAGGAAAGAGGGATAGGAAGTGTGTGGGGAATGAAAGACAAAAGGCCTCCCTGAGGAGGTGACTTTGAGTAAAGACCTGAAGGGGGAGAGGGTGTGAGCTGTGTGGATATCCGGGAGAAGAGCATGCCAGGCTGAGGAAATAGCCACGGAAAGACCCTAAGGTGGGAGTGTCGAGGGCCACTGCTGAACTGGAGTGGAGAAAGGAAGGGAAGAAGGGAGGCAGATAAGATCAGACAAGTAGGTAAGGTAAGCTGAGGCAGGTCCAGGAGAGAGGTAAGGCCAAGACTTGGGGCAGAAGCAAGGGATGTCTCTGGAAGAGAAAGGCAGGTCTCACTGCAGGGTAGGATGGGATGGGGGTGAGTGTCACAGTGCCTTGTGAATCTCGGCTCTTCACTCTGCTGTCTCTCTCTCTTTCTGTCTGTCTCTCTCTCTCTCTCTCATACACACACACACACACACACACACACACACACACACACACACACACACAAAGAGAGAGACAGTCTCTCCTGTATTGGCTGTATGCAAGAGACACATCTGTTTAACTCTAGGAGGCAGGCTGGGATAGGAGTCATGGAAGCCCTGTCTCCTCTCGCAGGCCCTGGCCCAACAATGACTTGCTGTGTGGCCTGGACAGGACCCTTCCCCTCTCTGGGTCTCAATTTCCCTATTTGTGCATTAAGGCATGGATTTGTTGGTGCCTGGAGAGTGTCTCAGCTCTGTCTTCTTCTAGAACTTTGAAGTCTCATGTCATGATCCCACTTGGCTTCTCCCCACCCCAACTGAGGCTGTGGTTGAAATGGGGAAAGAGTAAGACAGGAAGAACTCTCAGCCCCAGGCCAGGCCATTCCAGGGCTTTCCAGGTAAAGGTTTGGTCCTCAGCCTGGTGGGCCTGGCTTTAGGAGAGCCCCTTACTCCGTCTCCTTGCCTGCTCTCCCACTCCCACTCCCACGCACAGCCCCTAAGGGACAGGCACCTACAGGCAGCACCCCAGTCTGGCTAGCCTGTCTCACCTCCCTCAGACGGGATCCTGCAGTCCAGATAGAGAAGGGAGCAGCTATCTTGGGTCAGGCTTGGGTGCTGATGCCCTGAGTGGGAAGAGGCTATGGCTACTCAGAGCTATGCAGCCCGACTGTGGCGAGGCACCTACCTCTGTGCTGAACCTGAAGTGGGAAAGAGGTATTACCCAGCCTTCTTGGATGCTGCAGGGCCTATACTGTGGAACCTAAGAGCATAATGAGGGCAGCCAGGCTGGATGCTGGCTCTACCAGTCACGAGCTGTATAACTTTAGGTAAGACAGGATAATAATAGCTCCCACCTCACAAGGCTGCTGGGATAATAAAACGAGCTATGCCTGGTATGTGGGCAATGTGTTTGCTATTTTCATTCTACATTCTCTTGTGGTCCTCACATCACCATGCCCATCTTACATCCAAGGAAACTGAGGCTGGTAAGGGATAGACAGTAGGGATTCTAGTCCTTACCAATATGACTCTGGCTAGTTTTTTTGTTTGGTTTCTGAGTTGTGAAATATATCCTACAAGCATGCATATATAACATATGGGTACAGTTAAAATAACAAAACACTCAAAAAACAAAGACCCCAAATGAACAAATAACCCCAAACACTCAAGTGCCCGCCACTGAGCTTGGGCATGTTATTGAACCTCTCTGGGCCCTGCTTTCTACATCTGTAAAATGGGGATAATGAGGGTCAGAGGAGTGAGGTGCTTCAGATTTCAGTTTTGCCATTGGCATTTTGCTGTGATGAAGCAAGGTGAGGAAGAGTTTGCCAGAACTCATGGTCTCCCCTTACGTCTGTGCTCAGGAGTCAAGGGGGTGGGTGGGTGCTGGAGGGTGTGTACAGGGGTTTCTGGAAGGGATGCTCTATGCTCTGGGCCCATTAGGGGGTCTAGAAATTCAGGGGCTGGGTGAGGAGCAGAGAGAGAAGATACACAGCTCAGAGCGAGGTACACCCAGGCACATGGATGAGGCCATAAATCTGGGACTGAGCTTTTGAGTCCTCCAGGGACCCAAGCAACCCCCCACTGGCTGATATGGATTCTTCAGATGGAGGTCAAAACAGGCCCTTGGAACAGCCCAGCTAGGGCCAGGAAGAATGTGTTCTTGTCCTCCCCACTCCTCCGGATTCCCTACCTCCATCCTGGTCAAGGTCAAGGACATTAGGCAGAAGATGAACTCCAAGGTCAAGGACATTAGGGAGACTCAGTGTTGGGGCAGGGGAAATTGGAAGGTGGTGGATATATCAGGACAGTTTGGAGGTTGGACATTCTGAACTGGAGGTACTTGTGGGACATCCAGGGATAGACACAGGCCTGGGCTAGAGATCGAGCTTTTAAGCTCAGGGTGGTATGTGATGGTTTGCAGATGGATTAAGTGGCCCAGGGAGAGATGATAGAGTCCTGGAAGGCACCTATGTTTAAGAGATGGCTAGAAGGGAGGAGACAGCCAAGGCCCATGATCTCCCCAGGCCTGAGGAATCCAAATACTCTGGGTATTAACTGACGTCTACTCTGGGTTCCAGTCCCTTCTTTCAGAAGGTTCAAATGGGCCAGGGCAAACAAGAGACACCCAGACTCTCCTAGGCAACTAGGAGGAAAACTCCAGAGACCTCCATCACACAGGACTTCCCTGTAGCTCTGAGTCCTGCAACTTCAACTCCCTGCTCTGGCTCTGGTAATGTCTGATTCCTGCCCTCTCCTCAGTTCCCTGTCCACTAGATGACAGAATGCCCAGGGCACAGTTCCTGGACCTCTTCTCTTTCACCTTCTCTTCCAATATCTTACCAGCCTGTAAATACCATTATATGCCAACAACAGCTCCCCAAATTAGATCTCCTGTCCAATCCCATGTACAACCACCCACTGGACAGATTTTCATCCCTCAAGGCTGTTTCTCCCACACTCTTTCCTATCTTAGTAAATACCAAATTCAATCTCCCCAATGCTCAGGCCAAAATCTTTGAAGTCATCCTTGAGTCCCTTCTCTCTCACATCCCACCCACACCCCAGCTGTTAGCAAACCCTATTGGTGTTACCTGCAAAATATATCTAGAATCCAACCACTTTTCATCACTCCACCACCATCACCCAGGTTTGAGCCACTGTCACCTCTCTTGGATTACAGAAGTGGTCTTCCGATCATGTCCCAGCCTGTCTTTTTGCTCTGAGTCACCCCTATAGTCTAGTCTCAATACAGCAGCTGGAGTGATCATTTCAAAAAATAAGCCAAATTGTATCATTCACTCTGCCTAAAGCCTTCCAATGCTCCCCAGGCCCCTACTTCTCTCTCCCCATTCATTCTCCCACAGCTGATGGCTTTGCTGCTCCTTCAAGATACATGGCATGTTTCCACCACCAAGCCCTTGCAATGGCTGTTTCCTCTGCCAGGGATGTTTTTCTTTCAGATATCTGCATGACTTAGATTTCCCCCTTGTGCTTACATTGTGTATGCATACAAACAGAAAACTGTATTAAAAAACCAACTGGAAAGGTGATTAAGTTTTAAATACTGATTATGGGGCGGCTGGATGGCTCAGTCAGTTAAGTGTGGGACTCTTGCTTTCAGCTCAGGTCCTGATCCCATGGTTTGTGAATTGGAGCCCCACGTCGGACTCTGCTCTGACAATGTGGAGCCTAGTTAGGATTCTCCGTCTCTCTCTGCCCCTCCCTGGCACGATCTCTCTCTCAAAATAAATAAATACACTTTAAAAAATAAAGATACTGGTTATAAACTACTAACAAGTTTTATGTAAGAGTTTTTTTGAGGTAAAGTGTAAGCACTGTCCTACCCCAGCCCCAGGCTCCTGGTTCGGGGGGGGGGGGGGGGGTTACACACTGCCCCCTGGTGGCCATTCCAGGAAAAAGTCCCATCATCTGGGGGTTGTGGGTGTTCTCCACTTTGGGACAGAGTATAAACTTTCCTCCCACCTGTCCTGACCTGCCAGACAATGCAGTCCCAGGGACTCCAAGGTAATATGTGTGAACTGTCCCTGTTCTGTGTGTGTAGTAGAGGACACAGGGTTTGGAGTCTGACTTTATAGGAATTTCAGATCAATGATTCATTGAGTGATCCTGGGCAACTGATCTAATTTTAACCTTTAGTTTCTCCATTGGCAAAATAGAGATAGATAGTAAGAATATATGCTTCAAGGGGCTTCGAGGAATAAAAGAGATGAGCACAGTGCTTGTTGCATATTAAGTGCTCAAAAGCTGTTCTCTACTATCCTAAGACTTGGGAAGTAGTGGGTGCATGAGTACTTGACTTCCTCACGCTTGTGTCAAGCCTGGGGTGGGCAGGGGAGGGGTAGGTGACTGAAAGACCCAGCCGCTGCCAGAGCAGCTTCACAACTGCTCTGTTCCGCCCCTCCTCCCAAGTGAGTTATCCTCTGAGGAACGGTCCTGAGATGGGCTCGAGGCTCACCTGCCGAGATGCCACATGATACTGAGAGAACATCCTAGCCTCTCAGATCCTGTCTACCCACCACCCTTCCAATGGCTTCAGATAGCACGTGGGCTGAAACTATTACTGAACTGACAGATGGGGAAACCAGTGCCCAGACACTGGAAGCAAACTGCCCAGGGTTCACAGAGCGAGTTGAGGCAGCCAATTGGGCGTCCCAGCAGTTTAGACAGGTTCTATGTAGACTCCCACAAGGCTGTGCCTTAGAATGACCACATGAAGCCTGGGGCCAAGGGCAGCTTGGGCCACCGGGAAGGTTCCAAGAGAATTCTGTTTGCGGAAGACAGTTGTCTTTTCCTTGAAGACTCAAACCCCTCCTGGCCTAGGGGCAGTTCTAGGCTGGGAAACCCAAAGCCTGAATTACAGTCTCGGCCTGGCTCACATTGTGACACAGAGAGCCTTTCCCCTCTGAGGTAGGCCTTTGTAGACTGAGGAGTTAGGCTAGCTTAGAGCTTTCCCTGGAGATTTGTGAGCTCTAAAAGGCCATGAGAGATATAGTAAAGGACATCTGTGCTGAGGCCACGTAGAGAACTTGGGAGGGAGAAATTTCTCAATGGGTATGGCAGGACATAGGAGGGGACAGATAAGGTAGGCAGGTCTGGGAATGTGGCCAGGAATTCCCTAATTTTAGAAGGGAAGGCACACTTGTTCTTATTAAGAGAACAAGGTCCCTAGGCTTTCAGGCATGAAGCAAGAAGGCTGACACCATGCAGCCTCCCCCTCACCTCCCAAACCTAAATCACAGGGCCCACTGTTTGAGATTCTGAACCTCTTACATACGGACATTCCTTCTTCCCCTCCCCTGGTCTGCTTTCTGGCCTGTCTGGGACAGGATCCAGAGCTGCTTCACACAGACCCTGCAATCAGGAGGGCTGCTTTCATCTCCAATCCGGGATACAAACCTCCCACTGCACATCAGGCAGTCACCACTGCTGAAAGGAGCCAGCCCTGCCAGATAAGCCAGAAGGAATTCCAGAGATAAGAACTTGGGTCTCTGAAAAGCTCTGGCCCCATAAAGAATCTCTTGCTGAAGGAGAGGGTAGGGCTGGAAGGGGGAGGAATGAGATCACCAGATTCTAAGGGAGCAATGGTATGGGGTCGTGGTGCCCACAGGATTTAGTCTATGCTCACGACCAAGGCTGCTGCTCAGTGGAGAATCCACCAAACTCATAAGAAGCAGCTTCCCTTTGCTGCGGTGGTCAGGGGTCCCTTTGGTGATCTGAGGGGCACTAGCTCCCTGCTGACCCCCAGCATCCTATCTGACCTCCTGAATCTCTTCCCTTTGCAGCACCATCCCCCAGCATCCTCATCTCACGTGGATAACTCCTATAGATTTTGGCTGGGCCTCTTGCCTCAAAGTTAAACTTCCAATCCCTTCTCTACACACTGCCTGAGACACTGCTCTAGAACAGAGTGTGGGCAAACTAAGGTCCTTAGGCAAATCCATCCTGCTGCCTGTTTTTGTACAACTCGTGAGCTAAGAATGGGTTTCTAATTTTTAAATAGCTGGAAAAAAATAACAGTATTATTTTGTGATAGGTAAAAATTATATGAAATTCTGATTTCAGTGTCTATAAAATAAGGTGTTACTAGAACAGAGTCAGGCTCATTCACTTACGTATTGTTTGCGGCTACTTTCACATCACAATGGCAGAGCTGGGTAGCTGCAACAGAAACTCTCATAAGACTCACAAAGCCTAAAATATTTCCTATCTGGACCTTTACTGTCACTCTCTGCTTAGGACCCTCCGGTGGCTCCTTGTGGCTCTCCACAGCTGATCCCTTTCTTCCTACCTCTCCAGCCTCATCACCTGTGCTTTCAGCTGACTGCTCACTCTGGACAACTCACCCTTCCTCACCCCCACCGCAAACCACATCCCTGGGCTTGTCTCATGCCATTTACTTTCGCTTGGCACGCCTCTCTTCTCCAAATGACAGTCTACCATCTTAACACTCAGTCCAAAAACTTCCTCCCGTTTCCCTTCTCCCAAGCACGAAAGTTAACCCATTCCTACTTCAATGTCACGGGAGCCTCTTATGGCTCCCAACTTTTAATAACAGAATAATGACCTGTTTGTGCCAGACCAAACAATTCCATTATTAATATGTGTTCAGGGATGTGATCCCTGCTGCATTACTAACTGAAACAGTAGGCCACAGCCCCGGCACAGGGCTGCATGGGGTACGACTTAAGCATTCACCAGAAGAGGCCTGTTTAGCATTCTATACTTTTTACTTGGCTAATAGTATGGAGGAAGAAGCTTATATATTTTCCAGATACCAAGTATTTTTTTTTTTTTAAAGTAAACTCTACACCCAACATGGGGCTGGAACTCATGACCCCAAGATTAAGAGTCAGATGCTCTACCAACTGAGAAAGCCAGGAGCCCCCAAGTATCATTTTTATAAACTTCCAGCACCTATGATAGATCAGGCACTTCCATGTATCTTATTTAATCTTCACCACAACCCTGGTAAGGCAGGTGATACCTCCATTCCACCAAGCAGCAAGTTATGTGGCAGAGCTGGTGTCTAAAATCAGGTCTCCTGCCTCCTGAATTCTGAGATGCTCTCCATATGCAGCTCACCCAATGAACCACTGCTTCAGAGATGTAACAGGTGCTCGTGGGCTTCTTGTTGTGTTTGGGGCTACTGACCCTGTGCTAAGTGGGTCCAGATAGAGGTGGTTTTGTAGCTTTCCATCTCTTCCCTCCAGTTGCTTCTTCTGCTCCTGTACTTGCTGCCTCTCAAGGCAGATTGTCTAGGTCAGGCCCAAAGGGTGACCCTGCTCTTCCTATGAAAACTAAGTGCCAGTTCTGTGACGTCACTTTTGAAATCTTCTGTTGCTCTGGGGCTCGTGGCTTGCTCTGGAGAAAGTTGTTGGAAGTCTGGCCTCCAAGCTGGAGGGGTGCCAAGGCCAGAGAGGGCCAAACTAATGTAACTGTCAATGCACCTGCCTTAATGGAGACTCAAGAATGCCTCCAGAGGGCTGCTGGGATAAGCCCTGGACTGTCCACACACTTTTGTGAATATTCAAACAGAAGTCCAGAGCTCAGAGACAAGGAGAGCCAATATAGCTGCTGCAGACCTGGGAGAAAGCAACACAGGAAAGGTAAATCCACCTGAGACTCTTTCTCAACCAGAGAGGAATTAGGGCTATACTGCTCAGTACACACATGCCACACTGTGAACTCAACAGGAGGAGCTTGCTCTACACGCCCTTTCCCTTCATGGCGGATATAGCTAAACTGTCACCAGACAGGCTCAGGGGTGTGGTATGAGCCACAGCCCCGGATTTTAGGAAATGGAGTTCTGTAAAGCACCCTGACCCCTCTCCTAGGTCTAGAACTGATGGCATTGAGAATCCCAAAGATCAGTTTAGCCAGATAGACCTATGAGAGTTTTTGGCAGAAGACTCAGATAAGATAGCTGGATTTAACACAATATGTGTGATTCTGGATATGGTGTATCAACTCAATGTTTGGTATTTTGGACTGAGAAGTTCACTTGTGTCTTTCCAAAGATTGTGATCAGTTTGGATTAATCCAAAATGTGAGGTGCAGTTGACATTTTTAGGAGGATGAAGAATAACTGGGACAACTGAGTCTATGACTAAGTGCCGGTTTCACGCTAAAATTCTGGTTTGTCCAAATCAAACCCAATGTTCCCCAGTCTTCCGAGCAATGACAGTGATGGTGGAGCCTCTGCAAATACACGACTGCATCACTAGTGACCATCTATTCAGAGGGCTGGCTGTACCAAAACACTTTATACAGACGGAATAGAGGACAAGGGGATTTCTGATACACTCATGCTTTGGACGTATCAGTACAAGACAGTATGTGAGGCTGTGTGTGAGTCCACCAGGCAGTTGGGAACAAGCATGATTTTCTGCTGGCAAATGAGTCTCCATCACACCTAATCATTCTTTTATCTAAGTGCATCTTGATCTTCTCAGTCCTGGACATCAAAGTAGTCAATTACTGGTTCCTTGGCTATTTTCTGTAAATTACTGCTCCCAGGATTCCTGAAAAGCAAACAAAGAATGATCAATCTTCTTGTTTGGGGGAAGTGGACTGAGGTCTTCAGAAAGTTAAGGATCAGCTGATTTATCATTTGCAAAGCTCTGATAAGATAGTGGGGCCCATATGAGTTGGGAACTGTTGCAATTTGGTGATGGGCATGTAGTGGTTCAGTGTATTAACAGTCTCTCTACTCTAAAAGTTTTCCACAATAAAATTTTATACAAAATTAAAGCAAACAAAAGGAACAAAAGATAGCATGGTGTAAACAGGCCAAAGACTCCACACAGTCATGTTCAGGTGGTACTGGACATGTTGAGGCACTGGACACGGCTGTGAAATAACATGTAGACTACCTCACATTTCCAAAACCACTGTCCATGTGGACATGCAGCTGGGCTGACTGGAATCCAGGCCACCTGCTTTACAGGGGTGAAGCAGGGCTGGTCCCAAGGAGCCACAATGACCCAGACAGTCTTTGCCAAGGCTGTGCCCAATGGGCAACACCTAGCTGTCCTGTCCAGTCCCAAGGAACACCGATTGCTATGGCCCTCATGGTGACCTTGTAAATTGCCCCTCCCACCCTCCCAGAAGGTCTGTATAAGAAGTTCTGGTAGGGCTTCTGTGTGGAATGGCAGAACAGCGTTAGGGAGTCTACTGGGTTTCAGCAATGCTGCCTCAGTCACAATAAAGTAGCCAGCTTCCTTTCTGGCAAAGGAGAGGAAGGGAAAAGGAGATGGTTCTTCTTCCCTGCTTCTATCTGAGACTTGCTGCTTGCCAATGCGGTTTTCTTATCTCTTTAAATCATGAGTATATGTTTTTGTCGTAAAAATGATACAAACTATATGGAGCTCAATAGAGCAAAACACTAAAGTCCCCACCTTCACTGCAACCACCATTCCACATCCATCTGCAGAATAACTGTTGTGAACCATGCGTCGTTCCTAAATCATCCACCATGACACACTGAATCCATTTCCTGGTGTCACCATCTATACCATGGAAGTTATATCCAGTGACTCTTCCCCAGAGGGGAAGTGGGCATTACAAACATCAGACCTGGGACCCCTCTGGCATGAACAAATGCATCTGACATCCCAGTCAAACCTTACTTATTTGAACAAAGCTGCCCGTGACCAGGCCTCAGAGGCTGCCAATGGCTGGAAAGTTTAGCCCCTGCTGGCGTTTCTGAATAGATGAGGCCCTTTGGAAAGCAACTGAAGGATCCTTACTTGTCTGTCTGATGTCTGTGATGAGGAATTGGTGGTGGAGGCCGTGACTGCATTTCCCTTTCAAGGACACTCATCAGCGTGTTAGGAGGACAAATGGATTTCCCTCTGATAAAAGTCAGAACACAAAGCATTGAAAAGTGAGAAGTGTTTGTGGAGACAGGCAGATTGCTGGAAATCCAGTCATGATTTTTCACTGTGCTACTGCTGAGTGCTCCAATGTGATCCATCTCCTCTCAGGCATGGTCACCTTCATTTAACCCTCATCCCTTTCACTCACCTCAGTTGGGCCTGTTACCTGCCCTGTCATCCCATACACAAGTTTTCTTCTTCTGGAAGTCCCTCCTACTCTCTCAGGTTCTGACAGTGAGCCTAGATCCTGTCACTTCCCTGCTCACAATAGAGCCATAGTCTCCTATAATGGCAAACACTGTTTAGGGGGGATGCCTTGAATCAGAGTCTATCATCTTGTTTTCATCACGTCAGGAGGACAAGGGAAAAAGGGACAGATGTGATGGGCAGGCCCCCAACCCAGGCCCTCAGGGTCTGCTCTCTGTGTTTGAGGAAATGATGTCTCCAGTGTCACTCATAGATCGGGGCAGATTAAACAGCCTTGCATGTCTTTAGGTGTGTCTGTCCTGTGGACTGAGGCATGGGCTTTGCTCTCTGGTTCAGATCTTTGTATTGAACTTTTTGATTGTGCCAGAATGGTTATCCCAGAAGCAAGTTTTCTATTTATTCTTCTAAGAGAGGAAGCAAGGAAAGCAAATATCGACAGACCCTGCTTTCTGAGGTTCAGCCTGCCCCAGTGAGCAGTTCCTCCTGTGATGACAAGATCAACCCACCTGACTGCAGTGACCACGACGTTGCGCTTTGGTTCACTGTCATAGCTCACGCTCTCCAGGCCGTATACTTGGGCCAGGTCGTGGATGATCCGTCGGTGGTCTCTGTTCATGGGAGGGAAGCAGTGGCTCTTCTTACTATTCTTTCCCTGTATTGAGGGTAAAGATGTTTGATTGATAAAATGACTAAATAAAGACCTAAAACAAGACAATTTCATTTCTTATAAAAATGTTTTACACTAAAAATCATGAGCATCCAGATACAGACACACTAGCAGAGAAATACACTTGTGCAGGTTTCCTAGTTAGGAGAGGAACAATGATTCCATTTTCTTCATCATGTTAGTGTCCTGCTGGGAACTGGGAACAGTAGGGAGGAAGGGAAGAAAGGGAGGGGCTGGTGGTAGGAAGGAAATTCCTCTCCATTAGATGTGGAACTAATATAGGTATCTTGTCCTCACTCACAGTCTGCAAATAAAGAGGGAGTCACCATGGGATAGGCTGCTTCTGACTAAATTAAAGTCTTTTTCCCTTAAAGGTACCTCCAGAACAACAGCTTCACTCTCTTGAGTGGGAATCTATCCCATTACTCTTTAGCTCTAGTCATTCAACTTTTCATTTTTACCCAAGGGTTTCTGCACTGCCTTGGGGGTAATAAAGAATCAGTGTGACCTATCATATAATAGCCCTTCAGATATCATGTCTTCCTAAGTATCCCACACAGTCATTCAACCATCACTACAGAATGCCTCCGGTTGTCCAGAGTTTCTTCACTCAATCTTAGGCACTAAACTAAGATTTTTTTATTTATAATGAACTTGATTGAAAGATTGAGATCTTTTTTGACCCAGGACAAGGCTTCCATGGATGTCATAATGGCTAGGATTTTGGGAAAGATAACGATTGTTAAGAAATTGTGACTTTTTCTTAAAACTACTCTATACTGATGGTGTTTCTAGGACTTGGGTTTTTTTTTTAATCAAGCTGGCCTTGGAGACATGTCCAGTTGGATGTTTTGACTTCAACCTTATTCACGGCTTCCACAAGCGCTTCCATTTCTTTCTCAATGTCACTGACAAACTTTAAGTCCTTCCTGAAATGAGAAATCACCACAGTTAATTTCATCTGTCCTACTCTTCTGAGAATCCCTTCCACCCACCCTCTCTGTCCGTAAACTGCAGACAATGAACAACATGGGCAGAAAAATGGCAGAGGTCAGATAACAGAGATTGACTGTGACTGAACAAAGGAAAAGAAAAAGAGAAAACAAATATGAGAAAGGAGAAGATGGAAGGAGAAAGAGCATTCTGGAGGGCCAGGAGATAGGAGGAAAATAAGAGCTATTACTGCCCAAGTGAGGACACAAGTGAGGGGGCCAGAAGTGGAATTCAGGCTAGTCAAGCCCTAGGGAGGCCCACACTTCTACCACAGGGTTCTCTCTCTCCCCCCTACACACACACACACACGCACACACACACCCCTAAACCCCATGCTCAATTCTTCAAGAGGAAAATTTTGAGAAACCAAGAAAAGGATTTTTATTAAACATCATATAATCTCTTATAATAGATATATAAACTTTAACTGGCTCAATCACAGAAGAGTACATATTAATTATTACATCTTAAAAGACCAAACAGTCTTGGGGTGCCTGGGTGGCTCAGTTGGTTAAGTGTCCGACTTTGGCTAAGGTCATCATCTCACTGTTCGTGAGTTCAAGCCCCACATTGGGCTGTGTTGACAGCTCAGAGCCTGGAGCCTGCTTTGGATTCTGTGTCTCCTTCTCTCTTTCTGCTCCTCCCCCACTTACACTCTGTCTCTCTCAAAAATGAATGTTAAAAAAAATAAAGACCAAAGAGTCTTGTAAGCCATAATTAAGAAAGTTGGTACCAAGTTACATACATACCTGGCATCTTCTTTTAAACTGTCACTGAATTTTGACCCTGAAGAACGTATATTGAAAGGATCGGAATCCTCGCTGATATGAAATGCTTCTGCTAATCTCCTGAAAGTTAAGAGAGATATAAGTAAATAAAAGGAAAGGAAGGAGAAGAAAACTTCTTATAGTAACACAAAGTGCCCACCAAGTCCTAACTTCTTTATATGTTAATGATGTCATTTCGGTAAACCCAATTATTTTTTATTAAAAAAAATTTTTAATTGTTTATTTATTTTTGAGAGACAGAGAGATAGAGCATGAGTTGGGGAGGGGCAGAGAGAGAAACACAGAATCCAAAGCAGGCTCCAGACTTTGCCTGTCAGCACAGAGCCTGACGTGGGGCCTGAACCCACAAACCGTGAGATCATGACCTGAGCCAAAGTTTGACACTTAACCAATTGAGCCACCCAGGCTCAGTAAAGCCAATTATTAAGGAAGGAATAACAACAACTTGGGACAAGATATGATTTTGTCTCCCTAGAAGAACATAAACAAGACAGATCTACATGGGTCTGAGCCAACCACCTGGCTGACGCTGGCAGCGTGGGTTATCAGGGATGAAAAGGGGAATGACTGCCTCTGAGATTTCACCTAAACATCAGACACATTAACTAGACATGTAATGACTAAAATTAGTATTATCTTATCGAAAATTTGGAAAATAAAGGGAAGAATTCCATTAACAACACAAATATTGCATTTTAATACACTTTCTTTCAGATTTTTTTTTTCTCTTTAAGTAGCTGCAATTAGTGTATTTAAAACTACGCACCTGGGGCACCCTGACTGGCTCAGTTGGGGGAGCATGTGACTCTTGATCTCGGGGTTGTAAGTTTGAGCCCCATGGTGGATGTAAAGCACAGAGTCTGCTTGGGATTCTCTCTCCCTCTCTCTTTGCCCCTCCCCCACTCATACTTTTTTTTTTTATGTTTTATTTATTTTTGAGAGAGAGAGAGAGAGACAGCATGAGCAAGGGAGGGTCATAGAGAGAGGGAGACACAGAATCTGAAACAGGCCCTACGCTCTGAACTAGCTGTCAGCACAGAGTCCGACGCAGGGCTTGAACCCATGAACCGTGAGATCATGACCTTAGCCGAAATCGGATGCTTAACCGACTGAGCCACCCAGGCGTCCCTCATACTTGCTCACTCTCCCTCTCTCTCAAAAATAAACTTAAGAAAAACAAAACAAAACAAAACAAAACATTAGGAGCGCCTGAGTGGCTCAGTTAAGTGTCCGACTTTGGCTCAGGTCATGATCTCGCCGCTCGTGGGTTCGAGCCCCACACTGGGCTCTGTGCTGACAGCTCAGAGCCTGGAGCCTGCTTCCAATTCTGTGTCTCCCTTTCTCTCTGCCCCTCCCCTACTCACACTCTGTCTCTCTCTCAAAAATGAATAAATGTTAAAAAAAAAAAAACAGTATTGGAAAGTCAAACTTCAAGATAAAATAGGATTATACTTTGCCTGCATTTGTCTGGTTTTGTTTAACTATTTATTTTGAGAAATATTCAAACAAAGTAACAAGAATATTACAATGATAAAACCGTCATAACTTCAAAATATTATAAGTCAAAAATGCATTTAATACATCTAACCTATCAAATATCATAGCTTGGCCTAGTCTACCTTAAAATGTGCTCAGAACGCTTACATTAGCCTACAGCTGGGCAAAATTACCTAACACAAAGCCTATTTTACAATAAAGTGTTGACTATGTCATGGAATTTACTGAATAGTGTACTGACAGTGACAAACAGAATGGTTGTGAGTGTGCTGGTTGCTGACCCTCGTGACTGGATGGCCGCCCGGGAGCTGCAGCTTGTTGCCGCTACCCAGTGTCAGAAGAGAGCATTATACTGCATATTGCTAGGCTGAGGAAAGATCAAAATTCAAAATCTGAAGTATGGTTTCTACTAAATGTGAATTGCTTTTGCACCACTGTGAAGTTGGAAACTGTAAGTCAAATTATTCTAAGTTGGGGACTGTGTATTGTTCACTTAAATTCTCCAATTGTTAACATTTTTACAGGGCTATACGTTTTAACCAATCTATGTTAGAACCAAGAAGTCTGGCAGGCAAATGCCTCCTAATCTGATAAAGAGTATTCTCAAATTAACAGAAAACGTAGTTAGTGGTGAAATATTTAAAGCTGTCTGGTGTCAGGAATACCTATTATCACCACCTTCTATTCAACACTGGAGGCTCTAGCTAGTGTAATAAGGCAAGAAAAAGAAAACAGATAAGAATTGGAAAGAAATAAAACTACTATTATTAGAAAAGGACATGAAATAAGAAATAAGTGAATTTAGCAAGTCTGCAAATACAGGTCAACAAACACCAATTATATTCCTATATACCAGCAAAAGCAATTAGAAAATTAAATTTATTTTGTTCTGCTTTATTAGAAAATAACACTTTTAAAGTGATACAGGAGGGGAGAGGAAAGGCAGTGGCTGAGCAAAAAAAAAATGTGATTAAAAAAGTTGCCACTCAAAAAAACAGCAAAACCATAAAACAGCAAGGGACAAATCTACCAAAAGATGTACAAAATCTATATATAGAAAACTATAGTATCACTGAGAGAAATCAAAGACAGGAATAAATGGAAGGTATACCTTGTTCATGGATTAGAAGACTCAATATTATAAAAATGTCATATCTCCCCGAATTGATCTATAAATTGAACACCAATTCAATCAAAATCTTAGATTTTTAAGCAGATATTGATAAGCTAACTCTAAAGTTTAAATGAAAATGCAAATACCCAAGAAGATCAAGTTAATCTTGAAGAACCATGCTTGAAGAGATAAACCATCAGATATTAAGACCTTTATTGTTATAAAGGTACAATTAAGAGAGTGTGATACTACTGTGATGAAACAGAATGAAGTCAGAAATAGACCCGCACATAATATGAATACCTGATTTAAGACAAAGGAAGCATTAGAGAAACTGGGGGAAATGGCACCTTTTTAAAAAAAAATTTTTTTTAGTGTTTTTTACTTATTTCTGAGAGAGAGAGAGAGTGCGAGCAGGGGAGGGTCAGAGAGAGAGAGAGAGACACAGAATCTGAAGCAGGCTCCAGGCTCTGAGCTAGCTTTCAGCACAAAGCCCAATGCAGGGCTTGAACCTACGAACTGCGAGATCATGACCTGAGCCGAAGCCGGAGACTTAACTGACTGAGTCACCCAGGTTCCCTGACATCTTGATAATAGTACTGGTCGCATAAATATTCACATGGAAAAAACCTGAATTGTGAACTCTCCTTAAACCATGTTCAAAAAGAAATCAGTCCAGGGGTGCCTGGGTGGCTCAGTTGGTTAAGCGTCTGAATTCGGCTCAGGTCATGATTTTGTGGTTCCTGAGTTCAAGCCCCACATCAGGCTCTGTGCTGACAGCTCAGAGCCTGGAACTTGCTTCCAGTTCTTTGTCTCCCTTTCTCTCTGCCCCTCCTTGCTTGTGCTCTGTCTCTCTGTCTCAAAAATAAATAAATATTAAAAAAAAAAAAAAAAAAAGAGTATCATCATGACCAAGATAGACAAATACTTCTTAAATAGGACATAAAAAATATTAGTATATAAGGAGAAGACTGATAAACTAGACTACATTAAAATCAGAAACTTCTGCTTATCAAAAGATACCATTAGAGAGTGAAAACTGAAGGCACTAAGTGCAGGAAATGCAATACTGAAAACCAAGAAAGGGTTCACATCCAAAATATATAAAGAATTCCTACTAACAAATATGAAAAGGACAATACAATTACAAAATAAAAGACTTGAAGAGGCTTTACAAAAGGGGATATCCAAATTGCTGATAAACTTATAAAAAGCATTCAACCTCACTAGTCATCAGAGAAATATAAACTAAAAGCTCAATGACATCCAGTTACAAATTCATAAGAATAGATTAAAATTAAAAAGATCAACAATTCTAAGTGCTAATAAAAATGTAGAGAAAAAAAGAAGAAAAAAGTAGAGCAATGGGGAACTATTACCCTGCTGCTGGGAGTGTAATGTGGTACAACTATTTTGGATACTGCTGCGGAGAACTGACTAATGCTGAACAGATATGAAAATACTATTAACTATCAATCAGTAATTCTACTCCTAAGTTTGTAAGTAACAGAAATGAGTATGTATACATTGCATAAGAAATATATGCATGTTCTCAACAGAGAATTATTAATTTTTTAAATTTTAAATGTTTATTTACTTTTGAGAGAGCGCAAGCACAGGAGGGGCAGAGAGAGGGAGACAACAGAATTAAAAGCAGGCTCCAGGCTCTGAGCTGTCAGCACAGAGCCCAATGTGAGGCTTGAACCCACAAACCATGAGATCATGACCTGAGCCAAAATTAAAAGACTCCCAACCAACTGAGCCACCCAGGTGCCCCATAAACAGAGCATTATTTGTAATAGTCCAATACTGATAACCACACACATACCTATTAATGGTTGAATGATAAATTATAATATCTTAATATACATTAAGAAATATTATTAAAATAAATGCCTTAAAATATTCAGGAATGCAAATGAACCAAGTACTGGTATATGCAACAACAGGATGAATATCACAAATGTAATAAAAGAAGCCAGACAAAAATAATACAAACTACAAGATTTCACTATTTATATAAAGTTAAAAAACAGGCAAAACTAATCTAAAGTGTTAGAAGTCAGGATAGATGTTTATCTTTATGAAGGATATGAAAGTGTTCTGGTAATTTTTCTATTTCTTGACCTGGGTGTGGATTACACCACTGTATTTACTTTGTGCTGACTCACTAATCTGTACACTTCTGATCTATATGTATGTTATACTTCAACATAAAAGGTCATTAAAAAAAATTTTAAGCCTCTTATCTCCACTGGAATCAGGAAGACTGCAGTCAGTGAATAAGTATGCTGTAGCATGTGATGTTTACACCATGCCCAAAACCAATAAGCTCATGTTTCGGAAATGTGCTAAAATCACCTGAGTGGTTTATCCTCAGACATTACAATTCTTGATGACTGAATTTCTCTTGCTCTCTAAGAGCAGCAAAAGACTCAGAGCAGGTGCTGAATGAATGCTTCAACAGTTGCTCCCTCCCACTAACTTCACGAGAGCTCAAGGACAAGAAGATAAACAGCAGTTGAAATGACTTACTTTTTCCTTTCCAAGGCTAAACACTCCTCATCACACTCCAGCCTTGAGAAACAAATGAAAAATATAAAGTCAGGGCACAGATTTCACAGCTTCTGCCCAACAATAAGTTCTTATTCAACCTGGAAACAGAGCAGATTCTGGCCAAAACATGGCTACATGAGGTTCCTCTCAAGGACACATGAGTGGACCTCTGGGTTACAGCAATCTAGGAGTTCTCAGAAGGGCCTCAAAGTGTCACCAAAATGTTTCCAATGACCCTCTCACAGTGCCACCTCCTTCTCTGTTCTCTGTGGGTTGGTCTGGACACATCTAGGTCTCTGCTTCCCCTATCTACTGTTTGAAGAGAGGCCTGTAAAAGTCTCCTCTGGTCATAGCTATATCCTGAATAAGATTCGCTGGATTGGAGCCAGTATGATCTGTTAGAACACCTACTGTGTGTGCAAGGGTTCACTGTGGGGGACTGAGATAAATGAATGGTTCCTACCCTTTGGAAATTAATTCTAACAGAAGATATACATCTAAAAAAATACCTGGCTTGGTGAATTTCCTTCTTAGTAATTAACTTGCTGATTTCCACCGAATCTCCAAGCTGCATGTCTGTTATTTTAGAGGCCATGGAAATAGCAGCTATTCTGAAGTAAAAAAAGAAAGGGAAGAAAAGGCACTGCAGTTTCACAGGAATGTCCTAATACTAGGTACAGAGAAGACTTCCTTCAAGTCAAATCTACCACTGGACAATTCATGTGGCCTTGGAAACCCATCTATTATGAACTACCCACACATTTATGTCATATCTCCTCGATCAGATTATAAGCAGCTCTACAGGAAGCAATGAGATAGTCTATTTAATCGTCCCTAAATATCCAGGCCAATGGCTGGCATTCAGTCAGCATTCAAAACCCACTATTGTCAAAGCCACTTTGATGTCTTTATACTCCAAAAATCCTCTATGACACATCTCTGCACCTAATCGGAGACACACACACATCCCTAACACCTTCACCTTACTCAGATCCCTTTATGACCACCTGGTCCTAGGATTTCAGGAGGCTGCAAAGACAATTCACAGAACAGTCAGAAACCCCCTCTACAGGGGAGGAGCACAGGACTTGGTCCTGGCTATGCCACCACAAGTGGTGGGACATTAAAGCAATTCACGTAACTTCAGGACATCATCCCTTCTGATCTCAGGGTATAACAAGACCAGAAGGGAGAGAAAGAGGAAGAAAGAGGAGAAAAATAAAAAGGTTATTTTACAAATGAAAGTTAAGGAAGGAAAGGGACACAGAGCAGTACTTTTTCTTTGAACCATAAAAACTAGACTGAGGAAAATTTATTTAAACAACTTTCCACAACAGAAGTTGCAAGGATTCTACAATAAACACACATATACACATATATACTCTCTGTATACTGAGATCCACCACTGTTAACATTTGAGCAGCACCAACCTTTGATAAGTACTGGATGCTTCAGAGCAAATCATCATCTCTTTTCTTCGTCCACATTCACACTGTAGCTCTATCTGAAATAAGATTAACATGGAGCAACTTTCAGCATACAGAAACCATGTGAATAGGCAGGTTTCATACTTTTTTTTTTTTTTTTAATGTTTTATTTATTTCTAGGGGGGAGAGAGAGAGAGAGAGACAGCATGAGCAGGGGAGGGTCAGAGAGAGAGGGAGTCACAGACTCTGAAACAGGCTCCAGGCTCTGAGCTGGCAGTTAGCACAGAGCCTGACGTGGGGCTCGAACCCACGAACTGCGAGATCATGACCTGAGCGAAAGTCGCTTAACCGACTAAGCCACCTGGGCGCCCCGCAGGTTTCATACTTTTAAAGTCTCTCTCAAATCAAACCATGGCAGAGGATATAGACAGTGAGTGAATTACCTTCACGATGGAGGAAGCTAACCATGCATGCAAATAGACAATGTGGAAGTTGACACACAAGGAAAGAACCGTTCACCTTACAGTGACCCTTTATGGGAACTACTCCTATCCTTAATCCCACCTGAAGGGTCAGGCCTAAAATGAAGCTTTTACCACTGAACCTAACCCAGGACCATCCAAGGCCTAATCAGGTCCACCGTTTGGTTTCACCTCCTCAGGGAGGTCCTGCTTAGATCCCTCAGACCAGGCTAAAGTCGCCCACTCACATGCACTCAAAGCACCTTCTACAAGGGTGTAACCTCTTATTCACCACAGTCATAATTCAGTATCTGAGTAATTAGTATCTGTCCCATCTAACTGAAAGGATCACGTGTCTCCTGTTCACTGGTAGAGCCCTAGCACCTAGCAAGACGTCTTGTACAATACAGACACATATATTTATTGAATAAATGGAGTGGGCAATTAGTCTCTCTTAAGAATTTGCTCTAAGGGAGAGAGACAGACTGTGGTCAAGCTGAGCAGACAGGAATCTGTACAATGTACCCCACCTTTTTCTTGCTCCACCTTAGCCTGCAGTTCCTTGCAACCAATGATCTCTGATTAGACTATGTGCCTGGGAGCCTCAGCTCTGGACATACGAGCACCCCCACAACATAGTCAATGCCCTATCTGGAGCCAGGAATACTCACCTTGGCTTTACAAGCAGTCGTGGGGCAGGGTGAGCTGGGGTGGCAGGGTGCCATACACGGGTGGCCACAGTCAGCTCTAGGGGTGCTGCAGGGCTGCTTGCAGGCCTCATCCACAAGACACTCTCCTTTGTGACAGAGTCTCTGACACTTATGCATTCCACATGGTAGCATGGCACTGCAGGGTAATCCGCAAGAGATATCAGCCAGGTGACAAGGGATGTTGCTTCGTAACTAGGAGAGATAGAAGTAGCCAGATTCTTATATCCTTGTGGGATGTAGGGTGACTTTTAACTTTCTATTCAAACATTTCTGAATTTTCAAAAAGTTATTTTTATCTGGAAAAAATTAGGCTGATTTTCAAAATCTGAAAATAATTTACTTGAAAATAAACAAATCTGGAACTTATTCAATAATCCTTGTTATGATCCAAAAGAATTTGTGCTAGCAATCAAGTGTGACTTAAGATATACGCTTCCCAGGGTGGGTAATAAGGACATGAAACCAGGTAACTTAGGGAGTATTTGAAATGCTCTGACCAACTAGGAGGATCAGATGATTTTTTCCTCCCTTTACAAACAGCTTAGGGCACTGAGAGTTGGAGGACACCCTTGGCCCATGGTTTTAAGACTGCTGGCAGGGCTGTTTCACAAAAATAATTAAATAATCAAATAATCAACTCCCCTCACATCTCCCAACTCATGGTCTCTTTAGCTTTAGGTAGCTTTATCATTTAAAAAATTAAAGAGGCAGGGGTGCCTGGGTGGTTCAGTCAATTAAGCATCCAACTTTGGCTCGGGTCATGATCTCGTCATTCGTGGACTCGACCCCCGCATCAGGCTCCATGCTGACAATGCAGAGTCCACTTGGGATTCTTTGTCCTTCCCTCTTCCTCTGACCCTTCCCTGGTAATTCTCTCTCTCAAAATAAATTTTAAAAATTAAAAAAAAAATTAAAAGGTGGGCGCCTGAGTGGCTTATTTGGCTGTGTGTCTGACTTCAGTTCAGGTCATGATCTTGCAGTTTGTGAGTTTGAGCCCCACATCAGGCATGTGGCTGTCAGCCTATCAGTGCAGAGCCTACTTCAGATCCTCCGTTCTGTTCCTCCAACCCTTGACCTTCTCCTGCTTGCGCTCTCCCATAAATAAATAAATAAATAAGTAAGTAAATAAATGGGAGAGGGGGAGACTCTGGGTGGCTTAGTTGGCTGGGTGTCTGACTGTTGATTTTGGCTTGGGTCATGGTCCCAAGCCCCACGACAGGCTCTGTGCTGAGTGTGGAATCTGCTTAAGATTCCCTTTCTCTCTCTCTCCCTCTGCCCCTCTCCTCAGCTCAAGCACTCTCTCTCCCTCTTAAAAAAAAAAAAAAAAAAATTTAAAGGGCAACAGGCCATGAAACCCCAATCTTAATTTTTAGAAATCACCTTCTTTCATAATTCCTTACTCCTGGAAAAAAATGCTGGAATTTTATTCCAGTGGGAACAAAGTTTACTCTTATATATTGACTTAAATTCTCTTGAGAACACTCAAAAGGAAGGGGCGCCTGGGTGGCTTAGTCGGTTAAGCGTCCGACTTTCGCTTAGGTCATGATCTCGCGGTTCGTGGGTTCGGGCCCCGCGTCAGGCTCTGTGCTGACTGCCAGCTCAGAGCCTGGAGCCTGTTTCAGTCTGTGAACTCCCTCTCTCTCTGACCCTCCCCTGCTCACACTGTCTCTCTCTCTCCTAGAAATAAATAAAACATTAAAAAAAAAAATTAAAAAAAAAAAAATGAAGAATATACTTTGACTCTAGTGGCATCTAACTTTTACTCTTGAAAAGGCCTCCAAAGTCTAGTACACAAACGCTTCTAATTGCTTTAGAATTGCTTTAGAGTGGTATGTGGGCGGCTCAGTCAGTTAAATGTCTTGATTTTGGCATAGGTCATGATCTCATGGTTTGTGAGATTAAGCCCTGTGTCAGGCTCTTCTCTGACAGCAGGGAGCCTGCTTGGGATTCTCTCTCTGCCTATCCTCTGCTCACATGCATGCTCTCTCTAAATAAACAAACATAAAAAATAAACATAAAAACTGCTTTAGAAGAACTTTGGTAGAATGTAGTTCCCAATCATTAAAAACTTACCTACACTACTACTAGGATTTGCACACAGTGTGTCCTGTTTCCCCTCCCCTCATTACTTGCCTACTGTCTCATTATCCTTTAGAAGTTACTTCCTCTACAAGCACCTTCTTTGGGTGGAAGCTCCTTTGATCCAGCTCAGTACTTTGTACTTCCCCTGCTACTGCACTGTTTAAACTGTTATTGCACTGTTTAAATGCTTGCCTCCTGCCCCAGAGTAAAAGCTCCACGAAGGCAGCAATCATGACTCTCCTGTTCTCTTCCGAACCACATGAATTTAGCCTGTTACCTAGCACACAGTAGGTATGTAAAAAAATATTTGTTGAATGAAGTCCAAATAAACCATCAACACAAAGATGATACATGGATATCTTAGAATCGTTACTCTCAGAGGAAATCAGATTTATAGAGGAAGAATAAATACTAATAAAGACAAATGACTTGAGAACCACCCACAGGAAATAAGTGAAGAAAAATATGTCCATCAAGATGAAGATACTGAAAGCATGTTGTCATAGATGTCAAGAGTTTCCAAAATCATTGTTTAATGTGTTATGAAATAAAAGGCATATTACACAATAGTATAATCTTAAGAGTATGATAAAGTGTGTATCACATATGCCTTATAGTCTATACACAAGAATGTGAAGAGTATTTATTTCTGGGTTGCAGAATGTATGTTCTTAATTGTTTACAATGAATATACAGTTTTTAAAATAAAGAATTTTTAAAAGTGTTTAAAGGGGCGCCTGGGTGCTCAGTCGGTTGAGCGTCTGACTTTGGCTCAGGTCATGATATGGCAGTTTGTGGGTTTGAGCCCCGCATCAGGTTCTGTGCTGGCAGCTCAGAGCCTGGAGCCTGTTTCGAATTCTGTGTATCCCTCTCTCTCCGTCCCTCCCCCACTCATGCTCTGTCTCTGTCTCAAAAATAAATAAACTATAAAAAAAAATTAAAAAAAAAAGTGTTTCAAAGGATCTATAGTTAATGGTGCCATATGAGCTTACAAGTTGAGAATGAGGATGAATATCCTTCATTGTAATGGCATTGCAGAGGTACAGGTGAGCCTGGAGGAAGATGTCTTGACCTAGTGGCCAGGATAGGAAGCTGCACAGGACACAGAGGAAGGAAGAGTGGCAGCTAGTGGAGAGACACCACCACTCTTGGGATGCTCTTAATATAACACCTTTATGCAGGCTAGCAGCCTTTCCCATGCTGGTGAACCTAGAAGTTGTCTCTGAAACACAGCCCATGTTCTCAAGGCCAATTGACTGAGTTTAAGTTAATTGCAACCAGAGTAAAAATCAAAGCAAAAGAGACTCAATATAGTACCTATTGTATGACTTCACTTATGTGACATTTTGGAAAAGGCAAAACTGCTGGGACAGATAATAGATCATTGACTGCTGAGGCCTGGAGATAGAGGGCAAAATAACTATAGAGAGGCATTGAAGGAGGGGTGCCTAGCTGGCTCAATCAGTAGAGTATGTGACTCTTGATCTCAAGGTCATGAGTTCAAGCCCCACATTGGGTGTAGATATCATAAATAAATTTCAAAAAAAAAGGGGGGCATGAAGGAATATTTGGGGGTGAATGAACTATTCTACATCTTGATTATGGGAGCAGTTACATGACTGATTGAATGTTTTTGCAAAGCTCAAGGACCTGTACACTTAAAAGGGTAAACTTTTATTTTAAGCAAATTATACCTTAATTATTTAATTATAATGTTTATTTTATTTATTAAAAAAATTTTTTTAAGGTGTTATTTATTTCTGAGAGAGAGAGAGAGAGACAGTGTGAGCATGGGACGATCAGAGAGAGAGGGAGATACAGAATCTGAAACAGGCTCCAGGCTCTGAGCTGTCAGCACTGAGCCTGACGCAGGGCTCGAACCCACGAACCGTGAGATGATGACCTGAGCCAAAGTCAGACGCTTGACCGACTGAGCCACCCAGGTGCCCCTATTTTATTATTTTTGAGAGAGAGGGAGGGAGGGAGGGAGGGGGAGAGACAGAGAGCACATGAGTAGGGGAGGGGCAGAGAGAGGGATAAAGAGAATCTGAAGTAGGATCGGTGCTCTCAGCACAGAGACCAACATGGGGCTTGAACCCACGTGCTTTCTGAGGTCATGACCTGAGCCGAAGTCAGTCACTTAACCAACTGAGCCATGAAGGCACCCCAAATTATACCTTAATTTAAAAAAAAGAAAAGAAAAAAGTGGCAACAGGAAACCTCTGCTTGGAGTATATTTTTACTTTGAGAAACAATAAGACTAACAACCCTAAAAGTAATTCAATCATAAATCTCTAGCTGGAACAATGAATACTTGGGAGAGAGAGAAAACTTACCTCATGTTTGCCCATGCACCACTTCTGAGTTAGGAAAGTACAAGGGGGACACTTCTCTTCACTATGACAAGAATGATACACTGTTGAGAGAGAGGAAATTAGGAATTATGTCTAATTAGGCATAACGTTTAAATAAAGCCACAAAAAATTATTATACATGTTTTAATGGCATAGGACATGGAACTTTTTTAAGTTTAGAAGCTGGGAATACTTTCTAAAATGGACATAGGAAAGTAAAAGGTAAGTGGCTTTATTTTAAAGTGCTGAAGGGTGAGCATGCGTAAGTAAAAGAAACCCCACTAAGGTGGGACAGACACACCAAACACAGAAGCAGAGGAGGGAGCTTTTCCACTCATCTCCTGCAGCACAGCCCCTGGTCTGTCCATTCTACTCATTCTTTCGGCCCTATCTTACACAGCTCAGATATCTCTCTGCTGCTCATTCCATCTGACATATTCCTCTGATTCCTTTCAATTTCCTTGCTGCCTTTAAGAGGCAGTTAATTCTAACTCATCTACTCCAACAAAGCCTTCTTTGACTGACCATACCCTGCCCAGAGCTGTCTTACACTCCCTAATGTCGATGGCTTGCTACCATGTTATTTGGCCCATCTTCACGAAATGGTTGGTTGTGTTATGTGCATATAACTACCATTCTCTTCCTCTTGGGAAGAAGAGAAGAATCTCAAGATCATGGGCTACTTTTTTCTTCCTCTGAATCTCTCTCTGTGTCTGATACCATGGCAGGTATACAACTGACTTTCAAGAAAAGTTAAAAGAATGCTGAATAAAAGCAGGCTAAAACAACACACCTAATCAATGGTTAAGGTCTTACTATGGACATTAGCCACCAGGATTTGGATTTCATCTGTGACATTTGCAAGTGACTGTGAAGGACGGAGTGGGTGAGTATTGGCTTGGGAATTTACTTCATCTGGTGTGAACACTGAACTAAACTGAGAGGGCCTGCCAAAGGTCCCCAGGAAAGGAGGGACGTTTTACTTCATGAGGAATTTACTTCTCTTTCACTCTATTAAAATACTCAAAAAACTGAAAACCATTGTCTATTTGTCAGTCTGACTCATATGGCTTACTGTAAGTATCAAATCTGGTGACTTCAGTCATTTCAGGTTTGCCTCTGAGACTTGGTAAAATGAAATGATGAGCCTACTATGGTCCTAGAGGAAAGCTAGTGACTAAGCTGGACGGAGAATGGGTGGTATTAAGTAGCTATTGGCTGGATGTCTACAGCAGTTTATGAGAGAAGAATTAGAAATAATTGTCCAGCAACATGAGACTAAGTTATGGCCCATTCATATAACAGCACACTCCATTAACCACTACAAATTTCTTTCTTTCCTTTTTTTTTTTTTTTTTTTACAAATAGTTTATTGTCAAATTTAACCACTACAAATTTCTATTGTAGAAACATATTGATTCATAACAAGAGAGATTAAAATTACAATAAGAGGGAAAATTCCAGTTAAAATAAATTAGGATCACACTTTTATTTTATGGAAAAAAAATGCAAATATCTATTTTGCCCAGTAAAAAGCCCAAGAATACATACTAAGGTGTAAAAAGGTGACATATGGATAAACTGTAGTCTTTTGACTTCATTTCTTTTTTTCTTTTTTAATGTTGATTTATTTATTCTGAGAAAGAGAGAACATGCATGTGAGTAGGGGAAAGGCAGAGAGAGAGGGAGAAGGAGAGAGGAAAAGAGAGAGAGAATCTTAAGCAGGCTCTGTATTGTCAATGCAGAGTCCCTACACACGGAGCTCAAACTCACAACTATGAGATCATGATCTGAGCCGAAATCAAGAGTTGGATGCTTAACCAACTGAGCCACCCAGACGCCCCTCTTTCTTTTTATACAGTAAACATATATTACTTCTCTAACAACAGCAACAACAAAAAACAAGTTATTTTCAATTTTGCAAAAAGATGTTCAACTTTGAAATATAAATCAAAACTGAAGGCAACAAGAAAAAAAGTCCCTGAAAGACAAGATAAACTGGAAATTCTCCCAGCCTTTCAGGTGTGTTTGATATCCATAGAGTAAAGAAATGGAGGGCACTGCTGATTCCCAGCTATGGCCCAGATCACAGACCCACCTTCACAGAAGCAGCCCCTGAGAACAGGGAACAGGGGTGGCCATCGCCACATGACCTCAGAGCAGTAAAGACTGTTATGCAACATTCTAAATGACAGAGTGTGAGACAGGCTGTGAGGTGGAGAGGCAAGGAGTTGGGACCCACCTGGATGGTCACATTCATGGACTCTGGCGCAGGTCTGGGTACATTCAGGCGGTCTGGTGCCACAGGGAACTGGGGGGTAGATCACTGACGCACCACAATGGCAGGTTAATTCATCAAAACCTGGTGGAGCAGCAATGAAACAAAACAACCTTTCATGATGAACACATATGTATTTACATAGATAACATATATATGTATGTGTGTGTGTGTGTATATATATATATAGCTTTTTAGTTTTTCAAACTCCTTTAGTTAGGAAAATGGATACAGACTATGAAAGCTACAGGTAATTAACAAGCATACAAAAATATGTATTTGAATATAAATCTCAGAGAGCCACTGAAGCCATTCAAAAAAATTCTTATAGGTATAATCAATACTTATCATACGAGAAATGTGAAGTTGAAATGAAGCACAGAGCTACATTTGAGTTCATTACACACAGTTCAGAAGCCAAATCAAAATGAGGGCTCACACTGGACAGCTCTAACAAGTAGCCCACCTTGTCAAGAGCTCTCCTAACTCTTAAATCCCAAGAGGAGTCAGTTTTCCAACTCTGAGTTATAGTAGACAGAGGGCAGGCCTTTGGCCATGGTTCTCAACAAGGTCACCAAGAGTCAGGAAGCCAAGAGCTCTCAAGATTCTTCTACCTACGGCTCTTCTCCAGTCAGTACTCTCTTCAACAAACCCTCCAGAGGCTATACAATGTGGTGGAAAGAGTCCTATAAATACAGTCAGGAGACTTAGGTTTCCTACTACTTACTGGTTCAGTGACTGTGGGCTGGTAATTTAATACCGCTAAGCTTCTTACTCATTCAGTGAGGAAACCAAACTTTGACCTGTCCATTTAACAAGCTAATATATGTGAAACGGCTTGGTAAAGGGCAAGGGGCTATGTAAGTTGCTATCATGGAATCCACATGTGTGATTTATACCAAAGCACTGACTCAACTCCTTTCTGAAATGAAGTAGGCCTAGCATTTTATCAAAGACATTTTGGGAAATCTTGATCTAGGTCAATCTTTTAATGTAGCAATTCTCAAAGTGTACTCTGTTGACCTTTAGGGGTCCCTGAGATCTTCAGGAAGTCCATAAAGCCAAAATTATTTTCATTATCAGACTAAGATATTATTTTTTGCCCCACTATGTTGACATTTGCACTAATGGTGCAAAACCAAGAGCTGGTAAAACTGCCAGGGTCATAGTGCAAATCAAGGCAATAGAACCAAACTGTAATCACTGTAGTTTTCATTGCCACAATAAAAAAGTCCTTGATGAAGCAGTAAAGAAAAAAAACCTTGATCCTTAAATACATGTCTTTTCCATAATCTGTGAAATAAAGCACTTTTGCTGTACACTAAAATACAGGTTGGTTGTTTTAAAAATCTGTTTGTTTTTATGGTGAGCCTGGGTGACTCAGTTGGTTAAGCATCCGACTTCAGCTCAAGTCATGGTCTCGCGGTTCATGAGATCGAGCCTCGCACTGGGCTGTCTGCTACCACTGAGTCTGCTTCAGATCCTCTGTTCCCCCCTCCCTGCCTCTCCTTCATGCTCACTTGCTCTCTCAAAAATAAACATTTTTTTAAAAATCTGGTTATTAAAAATAAACTAATATGCATGTGTGCTTCGGCAGCACATATACTAAAAAAACAAACTAATATGGGATAAGAAACCATCAAAATCCTAGAGGAGATCATAGGCAGCACCCTCTTTGACCTTGGCCAGGCAATTTTTTTTCTAGACATGTCACCAAAGGCAAGGGAAATGAAAGCAAACATAAACTATTGAGACTTCATCAAGATAAAAAGCTTCTGCACAGCAAAAGAAACACTCAACAAAACTAAAAGGCAACCGATGGAATGGGAGAAGGTATTTGCAAATGACATACCTGATAAATGGTTAGTATCCAAAATCCATAAAGAACTTATCAAATTCAACACCCAAAAAACAAATAACCTAATTAAGAAATGGACAGAAGACACAGACATTTTTCCAGAGAAGACATCCAGATGACTAACAGACACATGAAAGGATGCTCAGTATTACTCATTGTCTGGGAAATACAAATCAAAACCACAATGAAATACCACCTCACACTTGTTAGAATGGCTAAATTAATAACACAGGAAAGAACAGGTATGGGCAAAGGATTCAGAGAAAGGGGAATTCTCTTGCACTGTTGGTGGGGATGCAAACTGGTGCAGCCACTCTAGAGAAACAGTGTGGAGGTTCTCACAAAACTAGAAACAGAACTATGCTCCCAGGTTACTGGAGGGGTTGTGGGAGGGGGGATGGGCTAAATGGGTAAGGGGCATTAAAGAATCTACTCCTGAAATCACTGTTGCACTATATGCTAACTTGGATGTAAATTTTAAAAAAATTAAATAAAATTTTTTAAAAAGTCACTGTCAATTAAAAAAACAAAACAAAAAAACCTGCCCTACTATCCAGCAATTGCACTAGTAGGTATTAACCCAAAGAATATAAAAATACAGATTTGTATGGGGTACACACACCCCAATATTTATAGCAGTATTATCAACAATAGCCAAACTATGGAGAGCACCCAAATGTCCACTGACTGATGAATGGATTATATATACAATGGAATGTTACTCAGCTATCAAAAGGAATGAAATCTTGCCATTTGCAATGACATGGATGGAGCTAGAATGTATATACTAGTTGAGTTCAGTCAATCAGACAAAGACAAATACCCTATGATTACACTTGTATATGGAATTTAAGAAACAAGACAGGTGAACATATGGAAAGGGACGTGAGGGAAAGGGAGAACGAAAGAAAACCACAAGAGACTCTTAAAGACAGAGAACAAACTAAGAGCTGATGGAGGGATGTGGGTGGGAGATGGGCTAGATGGTTGATGGTTATTAAGGAGGACACTTGTGATGAGCACTGGGTGTTGTATGTAAGTGATGAATCATTGAATTCTACTCGTGAAACTGATACCGTACTGTATGTTAACTAAAATTTAAATTAAAAAAAAACTCTAACAAATATTTTTTTAAATTCCTCATTTTAATTTCTAATATGATAAATATAGATATAATTCACATAAATAGAGCTCGTTGAGGGTCCTTGATAATTTGTAAGAATGTAAGTAAATCTTAAGATGAAAAAGTTTACAAATTGCTGCTAATAATACAGAGAAGGAAGACTGCTGAGGACAGAATTTGGGTCAGTGATATTTAAGAGTAATCCATTAATGAACTTGGTTTCATTTTAGAATTGTTGCATACATCCCAAGTTTTGTACATTCAGGGATGACAATGCAGGATGAGAATAACTTTTTTTTTTTTTTAAAGGCACAATGTATCTGAAATACTTAGGCTTAGTTGAGTAACCCATCCCAAACTAAGCAAATCAGTCCCTCAAAATATATTATGCCTGAACTTCTAGAAAACTCTAGAAAAAGAGTTCTTTTAAAAATTAATTTATTTTGAGAGAGAGAGAGAAAGAGAATTCCAAGCAAGCTCAGAGCTATCAGTACAGAACCTGACGTGGGGCTCAATCCCACCCACCGCAAGAATATGACCTGAGCCAAAATCAAGAATTGGATGCTTAAAGGACTGAATCACTCAGGCGCTCCTAGAAAATTCTTTAATCAATCAATCAGTTGATTAATTAATTTCTGAGACACACAGAGCCAAGTGCAGAGAGGGCGAGTGAATCTTAAGCAGGATCCACACCCATCACAGAGCCCAACATGGCGCTCACAACTGTGAGATCATGACCTGAGGCGAAATCAAGAGTTGGACACTTAACCAACTGAGCCACCCAAAGGTCCCTAGAAAACTCTTTAATAAAAGTATACAGTGAAGACACTCACTAGCTTGCCAGCATGACTGGCAGTTCCCACGATGACAGGGTTCTTCACATCTATGAAGGCCACAACGGAGTTTCCTCCCACAAATCAAAGGACACTTGTGCTCCTTATCCTGGGAAAAGATTCATATTTGTTTGCAAAATTATCTACATTTTATATTTTCCACAAACAACAAGAAGATTAATAAAAAAAACTTTCCATAGTTATGGATGAAATGATGTCTGAGATTAGCTTCAAAAAAATCAGAGGGAGTAGGTGGGGATGTGGATGAAAGAAGATTAGTCATGAACTAATGACTACTGAAGCTGGACACTGCATACGTGGGACTCATACTAATCTTTCTGCTTCTGTATATGTTTGAAATTTTCAATAATAGGAAGAAGTCTTTATGTCTTCAAATACTGACTTATAAATAAGTCTTTTTTTTAAATGTTTATTTTTGAGAGAGAGAGAGTGAGCAGGGGAGGGGCAGAGAGAGGAGACAGAGGATCTGAAATGGGGTCTTTGTAACAGTCTGATAGAGGGCTTGAACTCATGGACCGTGAGATCAGAACCTGAAGTCAGATGCTAAACTGACTGAGCCACCCAGGTGCCCCTAAAAATAAGTCTTAATATGTTGTACAATTTTATCATTCTTCATCTTATCAATATGTAAACTTCAAAAATAACAGTTATGTATATGATATGCATACATAAGCATGTTACATGCACTACTTTGCTAACAGCACCATGTGATCTTGTTTGTATACACAAACACACACACGCAGGACATGGTAAAACATTACTGTCAGGTAGTACTGTCTTTATTTAGTTTCATTTAAGTGAATACTTCAGATAACTGAAAACTGCTTTCAAAAATGCCCCACTCATTTTGCCTACTGACTTGATCCAAGTTGTATATGAAACCCAAAGCCCGAAATGCTAAGACCAGACTAGTCAGTCTGTGTGTTGGGACAGCACACAATCTCCTGCAGAGGACTGTATGCTCATCTGATGGTCTTGGGCTCTGGAGCCTGAGGGCTTCTGTCTTTCTTCTTTCTCTTCCCCCATACTTCTACTGGCTTACTTCTTGACTTGGCTAAGGCCTAAAAAGGCTCAGGTCTGTCTCTCTGGGCAGCTCTCTCACTGCTGCTCAGGGGCCTTTCCTAGTGATTTCTGAATCTGGGCTGCATTCCAGATAGCTGAGGTTTCTAGATGCTCAGCCCCTGGATGAATGCAATCTGACTGTACCTAATGACAGGTCCACTTACCACACAGCATATCTCATTACATTTATGTCGTCCACACAACCGTTTCTTGTTACATCGCTTATCACACATAAATGTAGCATCTGTTATGGCCGATTAAAAAGAAAAAAAAAAGGCAAAGGAGATGAACATTCATTCAATAAATATTTGAATGACTATAAGCTGAAGAAACACATATGTAATAATATAAATAAATTAGTCACGGTAAAAATACATATTAAAATAAGATATGCTAAAATTTTTTTACCTGTCAGATTGTTAAAAAAAAAAAAAGACAATATGGTATGGGTGAAGGTGTAGAGAACAAGGGACACTCAGTGGATGGGAGTATAAACTTTTGGTTCACATATGTATCTATCAAAAATTTAAATGGTAATTCTGTTTTAGGTAATCATTCCTACACATATACTTTTGAAAATATATTTTTATATATTTTGTTGCACAAACAACAAGAAGAAACACAAATTGGGCTTGATCAAAACTGAAAGATTTTGTGCGCCAAGGACACCATTAAGAAAGTGAAAAGATAGCCCACATAATGGGAGAAAATATTTGCAAATGATCAATCTATAAAGGTCTAGGAACCAAAATACATAAAGAATTCTTACAACTCAGCAAGAGAACCCAATTAAAAGATAGACAAAGGACTTAAACAGAGCTCTTTTCCAAAGAAGATTACAAATGGCAAAGTACATTTAAGAATGTTCAACATCTGTTTAACATAGTGCTGGAAGTCCTAGCATCAGCCATCAGACAACAAAAGGAAATCAAAGGCATCAGAATTGGCAAAGAGGAAGTCAAACTTTCACCCTTCGCAGATGACATGATACTCTACATCGAAAACCCAACAGACTCCACCAGAAGACTACTAGAACTGATCCAAGAATTCAGCCAAGTTGCAGGGTACAAAATCAACATACAGAAATTGGTGGCATTTTTATACACCAACAATGAAGCAACAGAAAGAGAAATCAAGAAACTGATCCCATTCACAATTGCACAAAAAACCATAAAATACCTCGAATAAACCTAACCAAGGATACAAGAGATCTGTATGATGAAAACTATAGAAAACTTATGAAGGAAATTGAAGAAGACACAAAGAAATGGAAAAACATTCCATGCTCATGGATAGGAAGAATAAATATAATTAAGATGTCATTACTACCTAAAGCACTCTACACATTCAATGCAATTCCAATCAAAATTGCACCAGCATACTTCTCAAAGCTAGAACAAACGATCCAAAAATTTGTATGGAACCACAAAAGACCCCGAATAGCCAAAGTAATACTGAAAAATAAAACCAAAACGGGAGAGATCACCATCCCAGACTTTAGCCTCTACTACAAAGCTGTCATCATCAAGACAGTATGGTATTGGCACAAAAACAGACACATAGACCAATGGAACAGAATTGAGAACTCAGAAGTGGACCCAAAAGTATACAGCCAACTGATCTTTGACAAAGCAGGAAAGAATATCCAATGGAAAAAAGACAGCCTTTTTAACAGATGGTGTTGGGAGAATTGGACAGCAACATGCAGAAGAATGAAAGTAGATCATTTTCTCACACCGTGCACAAAAATAAACTCAAAATGGATAAAGGACCTGAACGTGAGACAGGAAACTATCAACACCCTAGAGGAGAAAGCAGGAAACAACCTCCTTGACCTCCACCGCAGCAACTTCTTACTTGACACATCCCCAAAAGCAAGGGAATCAAGAGCAAAAATAAATGATTGGGACCTCATCAAGATTAAAAGCTTCTGCACAGCCAAGGAAACAACCCAGAAAATTAATAGGCAACCAACAGAATGGGAAAAGATAGTTGCAAATGACATATCAGATAAAGGGTTAATATCCAGAATCTATAAGGAACTCACCAAACTACACGCCAGAAAAACAAACTATCCAGTGAAGAAATGGGCAGAAGATATGAACAGACACTTCTCCAAAGAGGACATCCAGATGGCCAACAGACACATGAAACGATGCTCAGCATCCCACCTCATCAGGGAAATACAAATCAAAACCACACTGAGATACTACCTCATGCCAGTCAGAGTGGCTAAAATGAGCAAATCAGAGGACTCTAGATGCTGGCGAGGATGTGGAGAAACGGGCACCCTCCTACACTGTTGGTGGGAATGTAAACTGGTACAGCCCCTCTGGAAAACAGTGTGGAGGTTCCTCAGGAAACTAACAATAGAACTCCTCTATGACCCAGCAATAGCACTGCTAGGAATTTACCCAAGGGATACAGAAATGCTGAGGCATAGGAGCACATGTACCCCAATGTTCATAGCAGCACTCTCCACAATAGCTAAAACATGGAAAGAGCCTAAGTGTCCATCAACAGATGAATGGATCAAGAAGATGTGGTTTATCTATACCATGGAATACTACATGGCAATGAGAAACAATGAAATCTGGCCATGTGTAGCAACATGGTTGGACCTTGAGGGTGTTATGCTCAGCGAAATAAGTCAGGCAGAGAAAGACAAATATCATATGTTTGCATGTATAGGAGGATTAGGAGGAACTTGATGGAGGAACAAGGGGGAGAAGAAGGGGGGAAATGGTGGGGGAAAGGGAGAGAGGCAAACCATGAGAGACTCTTGAATGCTGACAAAAACTGAGGACTGATGGATGTGGGGGGGAGGAGGGATGGGCATGGAGGAGGGCACTTGTGGGGATGAGCACTGAGTGTTATGTGGAAACTAATTTGACAATAAACTATTTGTAAAAAAAAAAAAAAAAAGACAAAAAAAAAAAGAATGCTCAACATCACTAGGGAAATGCAAATCAAAACCATAATGACATATCACTTCATATCTACTTAGGATAGCTGTAAGAAAAAAAACGTAAGAGACAAAAGCAAAAACAAACAAAAAATAAGTGTCAGAGAGGATGTGGAAAAAGCAAAACTCTCATACACTGATGGGAATGTAAAATGATGTAGGTGCTATGGAAAACTGTTGTGGCAGTTCTTCAAAAAAGTACGCACAATTACCACATGATCCCAGCAATTTTACTTGTAGGTATGTATCCAAAAAAAATTTTAAACAGGTATTTAAACAAAAACTTGTGCATAAATGTTCACAGTAGCAATAATCCAAATAGCCAAAAGACTGAAACAATCCAAATGTCCACCAACAGATGAATAGACAAGCTGCGATATATCCAAACAATGAAATATTATTCAGTCATAAAGAGGAATGAAGTACCGATACATACTTCCCATGGATGAATATTGCAAACATGCTTAAGTGAAAAAAGCTAGGCATAAAAAGGTTACATATTATATGATTCCATTTATATGAAATACTCAGAATAGGTAAATCCATAGCAGATTAGTGGTTCCTCAGGGCTTGAGGGAGGAGTGAGTGGGTAGTGAAAAGTTAATGTATACAGGGTTTCTCTCTTAGGTGATGAAAATGTTTTAGAACTAGATAGAGGTGATGGCTGCATATCACTGTGAATCTGCTACATGACAATGAACTGTACACTTTAAATACATGTTTGAGAGAGAGAGTGCATGTGAAAGTGAGCAGGAGAGGGGCAGTGAGAGAGGGAGAGAACTTCAAGCAGGTTCCGCACTGTCAGCGCAAAGGCTGACATGGGGCTTGATCTCATGAACCATGGAATCATGACCTGAGACGAAATCAAGAGTAGGATGTTTAACCGACTGACTACCCCTGAATTGTACACTTTAAAACGGCCCATTCTATGTTACGTGATTTTTACCTCAAATTTTAAAAATAGGCTAGGTGCTGAAGTGTTTATAAGTAAAATGATGTTTAAGATTTATTTTCAAAGTACTTCAGTGAAAATAAAAAGGAGGGAAGGGAGGGATGAATGAAACAAGATAAGCAAAATGCTGATTACTGATGATAGGTGACAGGTACATAGGGGTTTGTTATACTAATCTTTCTACTCTCACATATGGTTAAAATTTTTCATCATGAAGTTTTAAAAAGTGGGACAAGATGGATACTGCATTATTCATAATGGGGAAAAAATGGAGACAAACTGAATGGCCACCAAAAGGGCAACAGTGAACTACATTGTGGCATACCCACATACCAAATACTGTGCAAGAGGGAGAGCTATATACATGGACATAGAAAAATGTCTTTGATATATTACTGGGAGAAAACAAAAATCCCAAATTGCAAACAGTATGTTTAGTATAAACCTAAGTTTAGGAGAAAAAAATAAAACTAACAGAAAAAGATCTGGACCCAAACCCAACAAACTAGTAACATTTCCATCAGGGAAGGGGAACTAGGAGGGGAAAATCAGGTTAGGGTGTATTTTCACTTATTCCTTTATATTGTTTTTATTCCTTTTTTTTTTTACTTTAAAAGTGTATTAATGTAATTTTTTCAAATTATATATATATTTTAAAAGTTTTTTTCATGTTCATTTATTCTTGAGATAGACCGCACATGAGCAGGGGAGGGGCAGAGAGAGAGAGGGAGACACAAAATCTGAAACAGACTCCGAGCTCTGAGCTGTCAGCACAGAGCCCTACACGGGGCTTGAACCCATGAGCCGTGAGATCATGACCTGAGCTGAAGTTAACTGACTGAGCCACCCAGGCGCCCCTCAAATTATATTTTTAATAACCAAAATTCTGACTGTGGTTGTAAGGCAGATATTTCTGGTTACCTCCCAAACAACCACTCATCACCTTCTTAAGGCTAACAGAGCCTTAATTTTGTTAAAAAACTAGGTACCTGTGTGCTCCTCAGTTTCAGGGGTGAATGTAGCATAGTCTAGCTTGTTAATTCCAATACCCTTGCTAATGGTGGGTTTAGGCAGGAACATGTGATACAAAGTGTAGTGAGGTCTTCTAAGGACAGTTTTCCTTGCTTTTAAGAAGAGAAGGAAACTTAAGAATCTCCTTCTTTCCTTTAGATATTGCTGGGTAAGATGCTAATGTGTGGACTTGTTGTAGCTAACTTTTAGCCATGAGGGGAAAACCAAGAAAATCAGAGAAGCTGAACTGGAGTCCTGGAATCAGGTTGGAATTAACCAACCCTGGAAATGTTTGCCTCCTTACTTCCTATTACGGAGACAGTAAAGCCCCTGATTGCTGAAGTTACTTTTCCTTGGGTTTTTGATACCTACAAACAAAAGCATCCTAACCTAAACAGCTTTCTTCCTGGCCAGAATAAAAGCTTTTTGTTTTGGATACATTTAACTTCTACCACTTTTCCAAAAAGGTTTTAAGGTGGCTTAAACAAAAGACTAAGTTAGCAAAGGACAGAATCATAATAGTGTGGGATGCCAGGATCAAGGACAAAGGAAGAAACAATATTGTAGGCCTCAAGGTTAAGAAGGCTTGCTGGCTGTTCCAGGTATCCAACAGTCACACCAAGCCTTAAGGGGATCTAGCATCAGAGTCAGTATGTAAGAAGTTTGCTGCATTAGGTATTATTCTCCTTCACCCCCACAACCACTATTTTATTATGAAAAAAAAATTTTTTTTAATTTTTTTTAATGTTTTATTTATTTCTAGGAGAGAGAGAGAGAGAGAGACAGCGTGAGCAGGCGAGGGTCAGAGAGAGAGGGAGTCACAGACTCTGAAACAGGCTCCAGGCTCTGAGCTGGCAGTCAGCACAGAGCCCGACGCGGGGCTCGAACCCACGAACTGCGAGATCATGACCTAAGCGAAAGTCGGATGCTTAACTGACTAAGCCACCCAGGCGCCCCTGAAAATTTTCAAACATATAAAAATTGAAACCACTTTACAGTGAATATCCATATGCCCATTACTGAGATTCTACCATTACTTTTTCACCTTTCTATCCACCTATCAATTTATCTTGATATCTGATGCATTTTAAAGTAAGCTTCAGAGGGGCGCCTGGGTGGCTTAGTCGGTTAAGCGTCCGACTTTCGCTTAGGTCATGATCTCGCGGTTCGTGGGTTCAAGCCCCGCGTCGGGCTCTGTGCTGACTGCCAGGTCAGAGCCTGGAGCCTGTTTCAGAGTCTGTGACTCCCTCTCTCTCTGACCCTCCCCTGCTCACGCTGTCTCTCTCTCTCTCTGCTAGAAATAAATAAAACATTTAAAAAAAAAATAAAGTAAGCTTCAGATATGACTACACTTATCCCCTTTTTGTTTGCACTTCATTAACTAAAATTCAATTTATGATTTTTACTTTCCTTTTGAGGTAAAAGAAAATGAAATATGTAAAATGAAATAAATAAATCTTAAGTGTGCCTTTGCTGAATTATGACAAATATATAACACAAACCCCCACCAAGAAACAGAACAATTACTTTTACCCCAGAGTTCCCTCATGCCCCTTCCCAGTCATACCTTCACTTTTGAGATTGGTGCATGGAAGCTCCTATGGAAAAAGGAAAAAAACAAACAAAAAAACCAACAGTAACTCTTTTAGGAACAAATGAAACAACACAACTATAGAATAATGCTATATATAACATGTACATCCTAAATATCCTATGCTTCTCTGGTCGTCACTTACCAGCTTCACCTGTCTGGAGCTAGGTTAGCCCTGTCTCTTTTAATATGCTTCACTCACAATGGGGCTCCCAGTTTACTGACACTTCATGCAAATATAACTGTAACAATCTTTGTGGTCTGGCCTCCTAATTTTTTTTTTTTTTAATTTATTTCTGAGAGAGAGAGAGAGACAGCGTGAGCAGGGGAGGGTCAGAGAGAGAGGGAGACAGAATCTGAAGCAGGCTCCAGGCTCTGAGCTAGCTGTCAGCATAGAGCCCGACGCGGGGCTCGAACCCATGAACCATGAAATCATGACCTGAGCCGAAGTCGGACATCCAACTGACTGAGCCACCCAGGCGCCCCTCTGGCCTCCTAATTTAAAGTAGAGTATAGGAATTATAAAATCTGAATGGAAAGAGAGGTTGCTAAAAGTGTATATATAAAACAAAGAAAAATAATTGCCTGGCAAAGGTAGACAGAAAAAGTCACAAAAAGCAGAAAAATTGAAAACATTTAATAATCTGGTACCAGAGGCAAACAGCTCAACACACTTAAGAGCAGCCTGACACCGCAGAAATGCAGCTAAGTAGGATATAGTAGTCCTCTGGCATTCAGTTTTATTACTTTGGTAATTATGCATGAATGACCCCTAAGATCTATCACATGTAACTTGCTGAGGCATGATCCCAAATAACATGTGTGGAGAGGATGCTGTGTGGGGAACAAGTCAGTCACCTGGGGGAGGGTGAGCCTGACTGCCCAGCATCTACATCTGAATTTGGCTTTGATGTCATTTACAGGTTGCTAGGTATTTAGAAACTAGCAAAATGCTAAAAATACTCTTTCTTAGAGAAAATAACTCTGAAAAAAAAAGGGCAGTTACTAGAGTTGATAACAGAAGTAAAAAAGTCTAAGAAATGGAAGATTCTTGGCTACAAAGATGTCTTAGACACATTAGTTGGCTGGGTTGGATGATAAGAAAAAGTTCCCCATACGTTCTCTAGAGATATAAAGCAAAGGTGACTCATGAAATTGCTTGAGTGAGTGCTTCAGTTAATGCAAACACTGGAATGCAGAGACAAAATGACACACTGGAGTGGTTATCTATAGCTGCGGGTAAAGGCAGAGCACACCTATCCCAACAATCAATATGAATTACCAATAAAAACTTAAATACAATATTCTTTTTTAAGAGGTAATAAAATAACAGCATACATTTTTCAAAGATTCCCACCAAAGTGATTAAAAGAAAACCACCTCTGAAGCTTTAAGAAATGTTTTATTTATCTAGAAAACTCACTTCCAATGGAAAAGCCCATTCCATTACAAAGACATTACCTGAAAAATCTGGCTAAAGAATGAGGTGATGATCATCAGTTTCAAAGCGATTTTTCACTCTGTCAAACGTTTCAACAGAATTCATACTGATAGTGAGTGCCTCCAGCAACTTTAGAATAAAACTTTTATTTGTAAAAATTCACTTCATACACAGCTTTTCATGAATACACTCACTGCCATGGGATCTACCATTAGAGGGAGTGAGGACAGACAGTGAATGAGAATCAAAAAAGCACAGAGGGAGAAGAGGATTGTTGGGGAGAAAGAAGCAAACCAATAGTAGCCATTTCTAGCTCACACATCCCAACCCTGCTTGTGCTTCTAGGTCACAAATGGCACCTCTGGGCATCACTTAATTTGTGATTACTAAATCACAGTATTTCACAGTCTTCAAGGTCCTATATCTGACATTCAAAATATCTCTACTGCCCCCTGTATTCTGGTTTCTTTCAGGGAAAACAACTGTCCGCAGACATACATACACACACCTTTTGCCACACGTAAATTACATTATTTTTACATTTTAACTCTAAAGCTTACCCAGTAAGCTAGCTGCCAATTTCTGGACTATATCCTCAAAATCATTTGCAAGTCAGCTGCTACCCAGACCTTGGGCTTGGTAGCAGCTGAATATGCACTGAAAGTGGGTCAGAGAGGACAGATCTATAGTTGCTATGTTCCCCAAGTTGGATTTCCCAAAGACTTCCACAGCAAGGCTCTTGTCTCTGGTTACAAACATAGGAATGAGCATGAATTCCAAAATGGTAAGATGCCCTTTTCATAACAAAAAAATCCAATCAAAACTGCCCAGGGCAGAAAGTAGAAATTGACAAAAATAGTTGCATAGTGAAGAATTAACCTTACCGAAAGGGTGGTCTGGCATTTGCCATTGGCTTCTGGGAGGTAATCTCTAAGCTCCTGTAATATCATGTCTGAAAGGAGTGTCATTATTTGCCTGGGGCCTTGGGGCATCAGATAGTCTAACATGATTTAGGGTACAGGCTGGTCATACTGAAAAGTCTTAGGGTGGGGACTGGCTATACCACAAAGACCAATAATAAGCTTTAGGGTGGGGAGTTTGCGTTACACAGTAATGGCAGACCTCCAGTGACACTGGAGATTGAGATCAGCTACATGGGCAGTCAACCATGTCTACACAGTGGAGCCTCAGTAAAAACTGAACACCAGACTTGGGTGGCCTTTCTTGGTTGGCAATATTCCATGCATATTATCACAAAATAATGTTGAGAAAGTAACGCTGTTCCAGCTCTACAGGGAGAGGAGAATTAGAGGCTTCTTATTTGGTACTTTCTTGGGATTCTGCCCGGCATGTTTCTTCCTTTGGCTGATATTAATCTGTATCCTTCCCCTGTAATAAACTGTAACCATGAACATAACAGCTTTCTATGAGTTCTGTTGAGTTCTAGTGAATTATCAAACCATGAGAGTGGTCTTAGGGACACTGGACTTGCAGTTGGTACCAGAAGTTAGGGTGGTCTTGTGGACTACTCTAATTTAGCAGTTGTCTAAACTCTTGCAATGAGTGTCAGAAATGAGGGTGATCTTACGGACTATGTTCTCTCCAACTTCTTAGTTAGCAACAGTGCACTTGTTCTCTCCTAGCATCTAGCATTATCACACTTGTATTTGGTAGAGCTATCTGGATACTTGCCTCAGCCCTATTACTGGCCTCTGAGCCTAGAGTGCTACCCACCCCCCGGCCCATACCTACCCTACAACTGATCCATGGTTGCTGTCAGCATATACTGGCTGGGTTGAATTAATCATACATAGTATGACAGGAATAAAACAAGTTACTTTGATTCTTCCCATCCCGTAATCACTAATTTAAAAGGTACTGGCGATAACAACGCTAACATTGTTTAGGATTTACCTTTGTTTTGAAAGAGCATCTGCAGGAAATAACTGATGTACGAGAGCATGGTCCACAGTCTCCTTCATGGCAGAGCTTTTCGCAGGTATGAATGAAATCTTTAATAAAAATGAAAAGAGCTAGGAATGAACACTGCAAGTACTCATTTTCAGCCTCCCAAGTTCACTTAGCCACACTGGTCTTCTACTTCTATTTCCTCTAACTCCAGAATCAGAGTTGAGGGAAGAAGGATGTAGTCAATGCCTCTTCCCCTATCTTCCCTTCATCTGGCAGGCTGGGCCTTTTCTGGCACAGACAAGGCCCAGAATCAGTCACTGGCATATCCTTTGGCGTGCATGATGATTTTGCTTAAGTCAAAAAACAGATCTTCTGACTTCTTTCTTTAGGCCTCAGGTCTCGAGTTAGACTTGAACAAGTCTCCTTAAAACTGTAGCCATGGATGACTTTACTGAAGTACTCCTGACTCTGAAAATAATCTGGGGTTCATAAACAATCAGAAATCATGATCCATAGTCTCAATGACTCAAGCTCTGGGACCATCTGGTGATAAGAGGCCTATCATTCATTCTGCTAAATACGTTTAGTACAACTTCTGTTTCAAGGACCACTCAGAAATTGGCCACAAGTCTCTTATCTGCTGTTGAAATGATGTATTTTTTCCATCCTTTTATTTTCAGCCTAATTTTATCTTTAATGTCTGTTTCCTGAAGATACCACATAGTTGAATCTTGTGTTTTTTAAAAAAATTTGGTTGGACAATCTCTGCTTTTAAGAGTTTAATCCATTCACATTAATGTTATTATTGATACAGCTGGATTGTATCTGATGCCTCATGACCTTGTTAATCTAATCTTCCTTTACTGCTTTGTTTTGCATTAAGCGAACAGTTTCTAATTTAACATTTTTTCCTTTAATCGAAATTTTCACTATATATTTTTAATGTGTTTTTTTTTCTTTTTTGGGAGAGTGTGGGTGTATAAGTGCGAACAGGGGAGGGGCAGAAAAGGAGGGAGAGAGAATCTCAAGCAGGGGCTCAATCCCATGAACAGGAGACCACTGACCTGAACTGAAATCAAGAGTCAGAAGCTCAACTGATGGAGCCACCCAGGTACCCCATTTCACTGTATTTATAATTTTTGGTTATTTTCTTAATAGATGCTCTAGGGCTTACAATACACATCTTATCAGAATCCACTTCAGATTTATACTAACCTAATTCCAGTGAGATATAGAAGCCTTACTCCTGTGTAGCTTTATTCTCTCTTCTCTTTTATGCTATTATTGTTATACATATTACATCTATGTGTTACAAGCCCAACAATATGTTATTATATAACGTTAAGTCTATTAAAACTGAGAAAAGAGCAAGCATACATAGTTTTACCATTTCCGGTTTTCTTCATTTGTTCCTGCAGGTCTGAGTTACCTCGTGCTATCACTTCATTACTTTAGTACAACTTTGATCCCACCCACCTCCTTTGTGCTCTTATTGTCAGATGTATTTCCACATGTTACAAGCCTAACAATACAATACATATTTCTTATACAACTGCTTTTTAAGTCAGCTGCAAAAAGAATATGCTTTTATACTGTCTTTTATAATTTTGCAATTACATTTACTTTTTCTTTCTTTTTTTTTTTAATTTCTAGGAGAGAGAGAGACAGCGTGAGCAGGGGAGGGTCAGAGAGAGAGGCAGTCACAGACCGAAACAGGCTCCAGGTTCTGAGCTGGCAATCAGCACAGAGCCCGACGCGGGGCTCGAACCCACGAACCGAGAGATCATGACCTAAGCGAAAGTCGGACACTTAACCGACTAAGCCGCCCAGGCGCCCCTACTCTTTGATTTTGCAAATGGATTTGAATTTACATCTGGGTTTACTTGCTTTCAGTCTGAAGAACTTCCTTTGGTATTTATTGTGAAGTAGATCTGCTGGCAATAAATTGTTTCCCTTTCTTTCTTTCCTTCCTTTCTTCTTTTCTCTTTCCTTTTCTTTAAAGTAGGCTTCATGCCCAGTGCAGAGCCAAAGAGGGTCTTGAACTCATGACCCTGAGATCAAGGCCTGAGATGAGATTGAATCAGATGTTTAACTGACTCAGCCACCAGGTGCCCTTTTATTTTCATTTCTGAAAGGTAGTTTTGATGAATAGAAGGTTCTTGGTTGGTAGCTGTTTTTCCCCCAGGACTTTGAATAGGTCATCTCAGTATCTTCTTGTTATCATGTAGTATTCTCTATTGTTTCTGATGAGAAGTCTGCTGCTAATCTTATAGGGGTTCCCTTGTATGTGAGGAGTCATATTTCTCTTGCTACTTTCAATATTTTCTCCTTGTCTGTGGCTTCCAGCTTTTTACTTGTGTCTAGGTGTAGAACTCTTTGAATTTATCCTATTGGGAGTTGAGCTTCTCGGATGTATAGATTAAAGATTTTCAATAAATTTAAAAAATTTTCAGTTATTCAAAATAATTTTCTGTTTTCCACTATTCTGGCATTCTCATTACAGATGTTTGTGTACTTAAAAGTACCCTCATTTCTTTGAAGTGCTGTTCACTTTTCTTCATTCTTTCTCTCTGTTGGTCATAAATTGCTTAGCAGTCTGATCCAATGAAATTGGATGAGGGCAGTTTTTGAGGCAAGTCTGTGAAATCTGTTTTGACTCCAGAAGGACTCCTCTTAGCTATCTCTTTCCCTGGCTCTTTCTACTGAACTAGCTGGCTTACAGTTTAGCTACATGCCCTTTATTAAAAAGAGCTATTATTTTCTGAAGGGTCTTTAGGCCTGAACTTCTCCACATTGTTTAAAATTGAAGTCCTTTCCTTCGGGGAGTACTCTGGAGCTCTTTTTTTTTTTTTTTTTTAAATAGATTACCTTTCTCCCCGGGAGAAGTCTCAGTTACGTACTTTTGGTGCTAAGTGGGACAGGAGCCTCTGGTTTTCTTGGCTTGTTTCTCCCAGTGTGGATCCTCTGCTCTACAAGTGAGCTGGGGTGAAGATGACTGGGGCCCCAACATTCTAATCTATTGTGACTGGAGTAAAACTTCTGACTTATGGGTGGGGCTGTATGGAAGGGAGCCCCCAACCTCTCAGCTGTGTTTACCAGAAATTTAGCCTCTTCAATTTGGAGTTAGAGGGGATGAAAAATGCTGGCAGTGTGCTCCTCCCAGTGAGACTTGGTAACCCCTGCCTGGGATCTTAGGGTAGAGGAAGCCTCATCTTCTTGGCACACCTATCTTGAGGGGAACTTTTGTTAAGCTGAGCTGGGAGTGGAAGGGAGGGTATGGATTTTGACTTAAACAACACAGATTCTTCCTGTTCTTACTGAGTTTTAGTAGTAATACTTCTTCATTTGATGTACGGCCATTGGACAATTTCCAGAGACTTTAAATGATTGCTTTTCTCCAGTGTTATTTGTTTTGCTGGGGAGTGAGTCCATGTAGCTCCTCACGTTCCCATCCTGAAAGCAGAACTCTCCCTAATGTCTTATACTAAAGCTATTTATCTAGGATAGAAATTCCTACTGAGTGAGATACTAAAAGACCTCAGCAAACTTTCTAAAGATAAGCCAGATCTGAATAAACTTGAGAGTCACTGTTTGTTTTCACATGGGCTTGTCTTTGAGCTTCTCAATCCAAGTCAGCCTAATTCCTTACAAATTTTCCATGATGAAAAACCTGATGAGGTATAGTGGTTACCCTCAAATCCCTTGATCTGTTCTTATCCTACTCCTGGGGCCGGTTTATACTGATAATTACTATCCTTCTCTTGCTCAAGCCCCCTGCATTACCTATTTCACATTTCCTCTTTCTCTCATTGCCAACATATCTTAGCCCCATGGTAGGATTTCTTCTGGTCATCATATATAAAATTGTTATAAAACTGATCCATGAGTTTTCTGAAAAGGGAAGACCTTCACCATTCTTCTTGATTTCGAAGTCATTTAATCTCTACAGAGTTTATCCGAAGATACGTTTTCATAGTTGGCAAAGAGAACCAACAGACAATTGATTTTTCTAACGCAGTTGAACTGTGTATTAAAATATGAGAAAAGAACATTCCTCCTTCTCTATACACAATTTTAAAGTTAGACTGTAAAAAATAGAGTAGGATATACCTACTGGTTCCTGCTGGTGTTTGGAAGAAATGTGAAATCTCTCTTTTTGATAAACATGGAAACCAAACCTGAAGATTCTAGTTTTGCCACAGTTATAGGAACACCTCTCCTATACAAACTCAGTTGCCTATCTCCATTCTTCTAAACACACGGCCTTTGAACACTCACCCAGGAGGGAAGGTGCCAAGCCATTGCAAAACTATACCAGTACATCCCCCAAGGAATGCTTCAGAACGTCTCAGAACTCAGACTATTACTTGATAGCTAATTCCAACAAATTTTTTTCTGTTTTCCACATCCAAGTAATCAGAAGCCACAAGTCAGAAGAAAGGGAGAGTCACTAATGGTAGGCACAAAGGCATGCTAAAAGCATTGACAAGAAAATAAACAACCAAAAGCTTTAACAAGTAGATAAACAATTCAAACTGCACACTGGTGTAGGGAAATTGCCTGAGAAGCCTCAGCCGGCCCTGAGGGCAGCAATGTATCCAGCATAATACGATAACTGAGGTTCAGGAAAATGATGACTCTGGGTCAAACAAAGGGGAAAGACTTATCTTCAGTAAGCTCTATTTAAAGAAAGAAGAAAATATGAATTTTAGAAAACTGTCCATCCAAAGTGATGCTCAGGGGGTCTTATCCCTCAACCAGATGGGAAAATCAGCTATAGAAAATGTATTTCTTGAGTGGTCCAAATGGCTAAAGTTTTATTATACTTAGAATTTTAGTTCTTAAAACATCTCACCCAGTTATTTAACATGTTCCTACCATATGAAAATGCCTTTAAACACTCAATGAACCCTGGATTAGTAAAACGATAGATTGTGTTCAAATTAGTGTAGGCTACTAAGAGAAATTATAATACCCTCATGGGATAGTATCTCACCACAACTGTCCTGAGTTAGCAATAAAATACCTGAAGCAAAAGAGATCACTTGGGCAAATGTGAGTTTTCACAAGTATATTGTAAGGAGGAAAGAAAAAGTGCCCACACAAATTTGATTAATATTTCATTAATATTCTTAAAAGCCTCTGATATTATAACTAAAATTTAACGTTATTCGGCTTATGAAGTCACTGCTGGCAAACGTTTCCATTCATATTTTTAAAGACAACCTTATGCCTACTAGTTACCTAAGGAACCACATGGCAGAGGCTTGCCGCACACTTTTCCACATGAAGGGACAGGATCCATGCATGTTTTCCGACCACTACTTCCAAGTTCTAGTAATTGGCTGAGAGGAGTTTGGCCACAAGGGCAACAGCGCACCAGCTGGGGGAGCCTGGGGCATGGCTGGCAGGGCTGAGGGTGGCACACTTGAGAACATGTATGGTTCCCACATTTCAAGACCCTGTTAAGAAAAACAACAGACTATTATGTAATTGTTGCATAAAATACAGCTTTATTCTAACTGAGAAAAACATAAAACCTTACTTGCCACATATCTTTAAACAACCAAAGTCGCCAAATCCATCAGACTTTCCGACATCTGTTCCACATAACACGTCTCGGGAAGTGTTGCCACAGTAGCATACTTGAGGACACAATTTCAGAAACAAAGGTTAGTAACCTGTATGGGTTCTTAAAATATTCCAAACAATCTATAAGAAAGCACAAAATGCTATTCATTAATGTTGATCAGACCTGATGCAGAAATAAATGTGGTATATACAGCAGTTCTAAGACCCACCCGAAAGGCTTAATCATAGAAGAAGTGAAAAAGGCTTTGTAAGACTGTTGATATCTCATGGTGCCTCTGCAGCACATCCCCAAAGCAGCATTAAAGTGAAGCAATCCTCTAAATTAATAGGCTACTATCTGGCACATGAGGCCATGGCTGAAAGCTATTCATTGTGCGGCTCCCTGGGGTCCTCTGGAGATGTTACAGAAGATGGGAGTAGAGTCGTGGAGGAGTTGATGACTAAATCCTTCCCATCTTCATGTCAACCCAACCAGCAGAGATTTAGTACTTTATATACTGGGGTTCACAGAAAATGCCTGGAAAAACTCTATTGCTAAAAAGGAATCAAAAAATTTGTACAGTATAAAATCCTTAATAATTTGTATTCTACTGTTGAATTTGAAGTAATCATGTTTGACTATTGAAACTCAGTATAAAGTTCAAACAACTCAAGACTTATTTGCTAGATAAAGAACCTGGTCCAACTTCCATAGACTTCCCTAAGGGTTTAAGAAATAACGAGTAATAACATGCCTACATTGGTAAAAGTAGAGGGTGAACCCACCCATAAAGTCATGACAAACTTCAGGCCATAACTCTATTGCTGCTTTAAATGACTTCCAAGGTCAGGAGATGCTCTTTCCAGTCAATTTTGTGGGATTTTAGACATGTTTCTTATTAATTATTATTAATATCTTACAAAATCTAGATCTCTTTATTATTTCTTTAAGGGCAAGAACATCATATATAAAAAAGAATATTTTAGTGATAGCTTCCATCTTATGTCCATCGCTCTTTGTGGTGTTAGCAAAAAGCATTTATTGGGACTGTAAAAATTGTAAACATTTTGAAATAAAAGTGTGTTTTTAGATACAATGAGAAACTTTCTTCAGTAATGGTTCTTTCAAATTAGAAATGGAATGTTCCTTGAGGAAAAAGTAGAATCACTAATTACAGACTTAATAAAATGCTGCTAATAGGCAGAATACTGAGCTTTGAAAAGAAACTATCAGCAGTGAGAAAATATGAGAGAACGTATTGGACTCTGTGTCTCTGTCTCCCTCAAATATAAACTAAAAACATAAAAAAATTAAAAAACAAGAAAACCCCAAAAAACCAAAATGGAGCCCCAGATCTATCAGGGAATAATCTAAGTACAATACTAAAAAGCCCTGCTATGCTTAGGCACAAGAGACAGCAATATTGAGCTGGTGACAGAAGACTTGGATAGAGTCATTGCTGGTTGAAGAGTATGGAACTAGAGGAGTCTGGGAGAAGGTCTCTGCTGCCAGCTTTAGCCTATTCAGCATTTTTATCAACACATGAATGAACCCCTAGAAGGAATGCTTATTAAATCTCTAGATAAGGCTAAAAGGGATCTTAGGAGAATTACAAATAAAGAAGAGAAACCAACTATACTCATGGCCATAACAGTCTCCTAGATATTTACTGTGGACAAACAAAAAGTCTTCCACTGGGTTTGAAAAATCAACTACACAGAAACAGAAAGGGAGACTGGGATCCACACAGATTTGTATAAAAAAGACCTAGCTGAATTAGCTAAAGAAGCACAGTTATGAATCCAGAACTAAAAACGGTCAGCATCAAAGGGACTCTCATACCACAGTCTTTACTGTGAAGACCAAACTGCCAGTATATACTTAACTCCTGCCTCATCTCAAAAAGGATTTGAGGTAGTATGTAAGGATATATGAAATATAACAAAAGAACATAAGAATTAAAAAAAAATTTTTTTTAATTTATTTCTGAGAGAGAGAGAGACAGCGTGAGCAGGGGAGGTTCAGAGAGAGAGAGGGAGACAAAGAATCTGAAGCAGGCTCCAGGTTCTGAACTAGCTCTCAGCACAGAGCCCGACACAGGGCCCGAACCCACGAACTGTGAGATCATAACCTGAGCCAAAGTCGGACACTTAACTGACTGAGGTACCCAGGTGCCCCCAAAAAACATAAAATTAAAGATGTGAAAAGTAAAACTTTGGTAGAGATACAGAGTAAACCATAGCTTAAAAAAAAAGTACACTATAAAGACAAACGTTAGGGCAGTTATACAAAGCTGCTAAGATAAAAAGATCAATAGTCTTTAAGGAAAAACAACTAGTCTTGGAACTAAGGCCAGACAGGGATTTCTCCCAAGACAACCCATAAAGAGAACATTGAGTATTACATGGTACAGTTCCTTATATGAAATCCTTATAGCACACAACACAAAACATCTCATAGGGCTGTTACTTATCTTAGGTGCCAACACAGATCAATAGCATCACACCAAGGTGAAATTTAATAAAATAAAACTCTATAGGGTATCAATATATTATAGCCCAGAATCTCTGCAGATCAGGGGCTACTGTAAAAACAGAGGAATCATATAGTATGTACTTCTTTGTGACTTGGTCCTTCACTTAAGTATAATGTTTGGGAGGTTCATCTACTTCATAGCACGTATTGATACTACATTCGTTTTCATGGATGAATAATAATCCAATATATGGCCATACCACATTTGTTTATCCATTCATCAGGTGACAGTCATTTAAATTGTTTCCACGGTTTGACTATGATGACCAGTACTGCTATGAACAAACATTTACAAGTTTTTTTGTACATATACTTCCATCTCTTTTGGTTATGTGCAGAGGAGTGGAATTACTGGGTCCTATGGTAAAATTCTATATTTAACTTTTTAAGGAATTGCCAGACTGTTTTCTAAAATGGTTATACTATATTACTGTGGTTTTAACTTACATTTCCTTAGTATTTAAAGGTGTTAAGCACCTTTTGTGTGTTTGTTGGCTATTTATAGGTTTTCTTTTGTGAAGTATCTGTTCAAGTCTTTTGCTCATTGTTAAAGTTGTTCATCTTTTTTAGTTACTCTGTAAGAGTACTTTAAATCTTAATGGTATCTTCTGATGGACAGAAAGTTTTTAATTTTGATAAAGTCCAATGTATCAATTTTTTTCTTTTATGGTTAGTATTTTCGTTGCTTTGTCCAAGAAATCTTTATCTAACCCCTAAGTCATGAAAATATCCTCTTATAGTTTATACTGGAAGCTTTATGTTTCTGGGTTTTACATTTAAGTCTGTGATCCATGAAGAATTAGTTTTGTGAAAAGAGTAAGATAGGGGTTGAGGTTTGTTTTTTTCCTTATGTACACATCCAGTTGTTCTAGCAAGATCTGTAAAAAGACTTCTTTCTCGGGGCGCCTGGGTGGCTTAGTCGGTTAAGCGTCCGACTTTCGCTTAGGTCATGATCTCGCGGTTCGTGGGTTCGAGCCCCGCGTCGGGCTCTGTGCTGACTGCCCGCTCAGAGCCTGGAGCCTGTTTCAGTCTTGGACTCCCTCTCTCTCTGACCCTCCCCTGCTCACGCTCTCTCTCTCTCTCTCTCCTAGAAATAAATAAAAGATTAAAAAAAAAAAAAAAAAAAAAGACTTCTTTCTCATTGAATTAGCTTAACACTGTGGTTGAAAATCAACTAACTGTAGGTTTGTGGGTCTATTTTTGGACTTCAGTCTCTTCCATGCATCTAGTAACCTACCTTTAACAGCAACAACTGCAATGTCATCATTACTGGAACTTGAAAAGTCTTGAAATCAGACAGTTTAAGTCTTCCGAGTTCATTCTTTTTCAAGATTTTTTTTGGCCTTTCTATATCCTTTACAAATAGTTACTTTTTATTTATTTTTAATTTCCCAAATAGTTACTTTTAAACAGCATTTAAAAATCTACTGTTCAAATTCTATAGGACAATGCACTATACTGATATCATGTAATTAAAATAATGAAAACCATCTAAGCATTAATTTATCTCTAATTCTTTCTACCCAAGGTACAGAGCTACAAAGGCCTTCTGACTATAGACTTGAACCAATCCATGTCATCAAAACAACTATAAATAAGGTTCCAGAAAAGTAGGCAAGTATTGCTGGTTGGCTGCCCACCACTTACCCTGGTTCAATATGATCCGACAAGGCTGGCATTGACCCCCATGGCATAGCTCAGCACAGTGGTGCTGACCACAATTCAAAAGATTCTCACATGGATTGGAACAGTGGACGGAAACAGCCTGACCACAGCGAACTGTGTGCCTGGAAAGAAAACAGATGTAAAGACAGAATTAGTCTAACATTGGACAAGTTTCTGTTGGATAGCTAAACAATGAAGCCCAAACTTTCTCCCCCCAAACTATCAAATCTTTCTCTTGGCCCCATTTCCTCACTTTTCTATTTCCTTCCTCCAGTCTTTATTTCCTCAGTTACTCTCCTCTTCTCCACTCTTTCTTTTTTCTTCTGCTTTGCTTTCCTTATTTCCCACCCTGCCTTTCTTTCTCCCCTATATTCTGACCAGTGAAAAAGTGAAGTTCCTCTCTATGGATTTCTTCTGCGTTCCCACAGGTTGTGGAACTCCCCCTCTCAGGCAGGAGGGAAAAGAGCCTGGAGCTCCCACAATATCTTAGAGATGGAGGTAGGAAAGCTGTAGGGGGGTGGGGTAGTTATAATACACATACTCAGACTGGAAGTATAATGGTATTCTCCTGGAACCCAGTACTTTGGCACTTTATGCAGTTATAATACTTAAGAACATACTGTATGTGACTTTGATTTTGGATGGGAATATCATTCCGGCTTTGTTCCAGTGAGTACCCTAATTTTGCTGACTTAATTGGCTAGATAAGGAAATGAGGTCAGTGTTTTTGGACAGCTGTCTTCAGGTCTCTTCCAGGGTAATGGTTTAGAGCTTGGAGTCTACTCTCCCACAAGGAGTCTGTATTTATTTTGAGAGAGAGAGAGAGTGAGAGAGAGAGGGGCAGAGAGAGGGAGAGAGAGAACCCCATGCAGGCTCCATATGTCAGTGCAGAGCTTGACACAGGGCTCAATCCCATGAACCGTGAGATCACGACTTGAGCCAAGAAGCAGACACTTAACCAACTGAGGCACCCAGGTGCTCCAGCAAAAAGAGTTTTATTCTATCCCCTACTTTGTTTTAAAAAGTCACTGTTATATACACAAAAATGAGTTTCCTGGGCTCAGCATCATGTCTAATATCAACTCCTGGAAGTGAACACTACTATTTCTATTTTATGATAAGAAAAATGAGGCTCAAGCAACTTGCCCATGTCAGTAACCAATTAGTGGTAGAGCCTAGATCTAACCTGGTCTTTCTAACCCAGAGCCCTTGCATGTGACTTTCAGGTCACACTATTATCCTTTTAAGTTCAGTAAATACTAAACAAATGAGATTCACTGAAAATTGTCTCAATCTCATTTTGTCTTGTGGTTCCAAAATCATTTCAGGGTCTTACTAGGCCTCAGAGATCTTCCAAAACTACCACTGATGCTTGCACTGATGATGGAAAACTTGTTATGATAATGAAAAGAGGGTGGACTCTGGGATCACTTATTCTTTCATTCAACAATATTCACTGAAAACCTCCTAGATGTCTGATATTATGCTAGGTACAGGTAAATCAGGTAAGTGGACCCTGTGTCCTGAACCTTAACAAGCCTGGGTTCAATCCTGGTTCTTTCATCCACTAGAGAGGTTAAGAAAAAAGTCATTGTCATCTTGGCATTTCACTTGAAATGGGTAATCTCACCATGCATACAACTTCTTAATCACTTATAAGACTGCAAAACAGGATTCGGCCAGTAGAACAAACTACTATTTACGGAAAAGCACTATTTATGCTTACCACTTATTTATATCTACCAACTAATTCTCATTTTAGAAATTCACAGATAAATCATCAATGTAGAAAGTGAAGTCTTTAGAGTGCAATTCTAACGTTAGAGTACAGTTCTAACTTTACCTGGTCCGTCCACATTCACATGTTTTAGTCATAAAGGCAGGGCACGGTGGGCAAGGTCCTGGATGGCAGAGACTGAAAGAGAAGGGCTTAGATGAATAAAGCATACTCATATATCCAAACCTGAACAGAGCTGCCCCTACTGGGTCTTATTGTGAATGTGGAAACAAATAAACCTACTACAAAATGTTTTAGCCTTTGTCTAAAGTTGATTAAACTATTTAAACAAAGATATCAACAATGTTTTCATAGAGAAAGAACTGATGGCATTATCATCTTAGAATATTTAACCAGGAAAGTAAGGCCCAAGTCAAAATACTGGTTTTATTTGGGTCTGACAAAGATGACATTTCCATATATGGTCTTAGTCCACCTAGTGAGATGTGTAGGGGAAAAAACAGCTTGCCACTCAGATGAATGGTAGGATAGGCACTGGAATCTTTTAGAAGATCAGAACCTGAGTGAAGCAATAAAGTGTAAATCTAATAGGTCCATGGGAAGTACAGACATTTATTATCAGCCAGTACATAATCAGGTGATGGGCTAACAATGGGAACAGCGAAAAGAAGGCTGACATGAGGGAAGGCACTAAGAGAGAACAAAGGGGAAAGGGATTCATGGAAAGAATTCGACTTAGAGATATGTGACAGGTCAGAATTAGACTTCTGAACAGAATGCTTCTTCTAGGAGTGATAATATAAAGATACCAAAAAAAATTACAAAATAGAATTTATATATTCAAATAGATACTATTCTGTTCAAAGCAGATACCGTGTGGTAACTGAAACACTAGTTTAGAAATACAACCACTTAAAAAATATTTTAGGAACTTCTTGAAAATGTTTGCAGGGGGCATTCTATGTGATGGCAAATCACAATCTTTAGGGAATTATTGGCCATTACAACCAAGTTTAATTAATCAAGCCAGTAAAAGAATCTGGTACAAAAAACCAGGTGTGCCTATACATCCAGGTGTGGTCTGGATGGATTTTTTTTAATATGACTCCTAAACCAGCTCTGATAATTCTTAAATAAGTTTTAAACACTAAAAACAATCCAGGAATAAGTGCCTAGTCTGCTAGGGTGACCTATTTTGACAGACAGAATCCATATGAGACTGAAGTTTAAGCATTTCTTTAAAGATGACTGTTATCATTCAATAGTTATATTGCACATGATATGCTGCAACCCTTTCAGGTGAAACAATGTTCATGGTTGCAGATTTAAATAACTTTAAACTGACATATACATTGCAGATACAAATATCCCCCAGACCTAGAATCAATCCCAGGTGTGTACGTGTGTGTATGTGTGTGTGTATTTATAGTTCATTCATTTTTGGGAGAGAGAGAGAGAGAGAGAGAGCGAGCAGGGGAGGGACAGAGAGAGAGAGGGAGAGGGAGAGAGAGAATCCCAAGCTGGCTCCACAATGCCAGTGCAGAGCCTAACTTGGGGATTGAGCCCACAAACCACAAGATCATGAGCTAAGCTGAAATCGAGAGTCAGACACCTAACCAAATGAGCTACCCAGGTGCCCCTCAATCCCAGTTTTTTTTTTTTTTAATATTTTTTATTTATTTCTGAGAGAGAGAGAAAGAAATAGCGTGAATAGGGGAGGGTCAGAGAGGGGGAGACACAGAATCGGAAGCAGGCTCCAGGATCTGAGCTAGCTGTCAGCACAGAGCCGGATGCAGGGCTCGAACCCACAAACCATGTGATCATGACCTGAGCCTAAGTCAGACGCCTAACCGACTGAGCCACCCAGGAGCCCCAATCCCAGGTTTTTATAACCTTTAGAGCAGTGGTTCACAACACTGGCTCTATATTAGAATCATAGAGAAAGAGCCACCCCCAGAGACTGATTCAATTGCTCCAAGAGACAGGGCACTGGTGTTTTAAAATGCTCCTTAACGGGGGCGCCTGGGTGGCTTAGTCGGTTAAGCGTCCGACTTTCGCTTAGGTCATGATCTCGCGGTTCGTGGGTTCGAGCCCCGCGTCGGGCTCTGTGCTGACTGCCAGCTCAGAGCCTGGAGCCTGTTTCAGTCTGTGACTCCCTCTCTCTCTGACCCTCCCCTGCTCACACTGTCTCTCTCTCTCCTAGAAATAAATAAAACATTAAAAAAAAAATTAAAAAAAAAAAAATGCTCCTTAACGATTCTAATGTGTAAAGAGGGTTGAGAATAATTGCTCCAGAGAATTTTCTAATCTATGAAACAACCCAAAATAGAGACCCAAAGGGGCCAACTGCGGCTTCTGAGTCCTGATACATATAACTGAGAAATTCAAGGTTTTCTTTTGAAAGGGTATTGTCAGGGAATAGGATTCAGCAACCTCTGGGGGCTGCTGACAGGAGTTACAGGGCAGCTGCCAGGAAAAGGGTTTCCAGAGCCACAAAGGAACAAGTTTTAGGGCCTCCTTTCCCTTCAGACGTGGTGTTAACCACCTAATCTGCACCACTTTTGATGTTTTCTGGTAGCCATGATGGGGCCATTTCTGCTAAAGACTTCAGAATGATAGTTTATGCAGAGGGTTAACATTATTATCGAATTGACTTAAAATGCCAACTGAGGGAAGGAACAGTTTAAATAGAGGAGTCCCTGGGTTCTAAGAAGGACCTATGGAAGCAGTGAAAGAAGAGGAGGGGCTGACCACCTGGCAGGTAGCAGGTCAGGCTGCGCAGCCCCACCTGGACAGCTCTCCCACCACAGACAAGTCTCCAGCACCACTCCCAATCTTGACAACAATGCCTCTGGCCCAACATTTACCCCAGCTCCATGCAGCAGAAGCAAAAGCACCAAGATAACAGTTTCATGTCTGTTTTACTCTTAAATTTGGGTAATAAAAGCAAGTTACCATTACTTAACCATTTACCATTTTCCAGACTGTGTACCAAGCCTCTTAGATGCATTCATTAATATTGATCGATGTGTATAAGCGTTGTTGCTCATATTATTATTTTACAGATGCAAAAAAATGAGGCTTAAAGAAGTAACTTGTCACAATAAACTATTTGTAAAAAAAAAAAAAAAAAAAAAAAAGAAGTAACTTGTCCAAGGTCATACCACTGTTGAGTGACTTGAACCCAGGAATTAAACATTGTCTGAAGTTAAAGCTGTAGAATTTTGTCATTTGTAACTGATCAACTGTTACTATTAGGTATTCCTCTTGTTATTTATTTAAGATTTTTTAAAACGTTTATTTATTTTGAGAGAGAGAGAAAGAGAACACACATGAGCATGGGAGGGGCAGAAAAAGAGGGAGAAAGAGAGAATCCCAAGCAGGCTCTGTGCTGTCAGCACAGAGGCCAACGTGGGGCTCTATCTCATGAACCGTGAGACCATGACCTGAGCCGAAATCAAGAGTTGGACACTTAACCAACTGAGCCACAGAGGCGCACTTATTTCTCTTATTATTAAAAAAAATTTTTTTTAATGTTTTATTTATTTCTAGGAGAGAGAGAGAGACAGCATGAGCAGGGGAGGGTCAGAGAGAGAGGGAGACACAGACTCTGAAACAGGCTCCAGGCTCTGAGCTGGCAGTCAGCACAGAGCCCGACGCGGGGCTCGAACCCACGAACCACGAGATCATGACCCAAGCGAAAGTCGGACGCTTAACCGACTAAGCCACCCAGGCGCCCCAATTATTAAAAAAAATTTTTAAATGTTTTATTTATTCTTGAGAAAAAGAGACAGAGCATGAGCGAGGGAGGGTCAGAGAGAGAGGGAGACACAGAATCCAAAGCCGACTCCAGGCTCTAAGCTGTCAGCCCAGAGCCCAACGGAGGCTTGAACCCATAAGGAGGCTCGAACCCACAAGCCGTGAGATCATGACCTGAGCCGAAGTCCGACTCTCAAATGACTGAGCCACCCACACACCTGCTCTTATTATTTAGAAGCTGACTGGATACATTGTCAAGCTGGCTACTTATTGTACAAAAGGGATTCACATCCTAAATACACTGTGTAACAGGACTCTACAGACAGAATTTTGTCCTATATGCTCTTCTGGACCTGGATATCATGGGGGGATATTTCTTCTTAGAAGTCAGCAGTATAATGTAGTGGTAGGAGCACTGACTTTGGAAATCCCAGCTCCACCACGTCTTAGCACTATATGACCTTGGACAAGATGCTCGGCCTTTCTGAGCCTCATCAGTAAAATGAAGATGATAAATATCTACACATCAACAGACTGTTGTAAGGATTTGATGAGTTAACTCTTGCAGAGTGTCTGGCACAGTGTGAGTGCTCAGCAAATGGTATCATATTGCCCTTCACCCCACCCTGTTACATGCTAACCACTAGATACATGTTCTCAGAGCCAGGAGAAAAGTGTATCTACCCCCAGGGGTCTAGTGTTCCAACTTACAGGTTACAGGAATGTGGACAGTCCTGGCCGGGCTGTTTCCTTCTACAAACCTCACCACAACTATGTGGAATTTCATTTCTGCTCCATTCCGGATTCTTTACCTTACCTAAAACATATCAGATCAGAGAGTCAATGGTATAAACTTCAAGTGCATCCTAGAGTTTAATGAAACAGTACAATATAGCTAGACAGCATGGAACTTCAGTGTGGTTTCCATTAGTCTGACAGACATATTATCCCCCTAAAATTTAAAAAAATGACTGTAATGCTACTCATCAAAAGCTTCACTGAGTATGATAAATCCTAAATTCTGGATTAGCTGGAAAAGAGAAATAAAAAGTCATTTTTACTCATGAAAATGCCACTTTGAATAATGGACACATTTAACCTAAGATTAATCTTTTTGTAAATGGGCCCTTGAATGGATATGAGAATATCCTGCTGTAAGAATCAGAAAGAAGATATAAGGGACGAGAACAATGGGTTGACAGATGGGGAAGGGGCAGGAAGAGATAGAAAGGACATAAATCCCCTGTACAGTTGGAAATTGCCAATTCTAAAGCTATGAAGTAGGCATAAAAGGGCTATAATTTTATAATTAGTGTCACTTTGCAAATTTTTAGTGAATATCTTCCATGAACTTAGCACAGAGGCAGGAAGAGTAAAATTGAGGCATAGGACTCCTCCATGCCCTTGAAGAACTTATCCTAGCTTGGGCAACTTACACCCTTAATTGATGGCATGTTACCAGTCTTTGGCCTCTGCTTTTCTATCTTGTTTCTTTCAGAAATCTTATTCATGTTCAGGTTCAATACACCTAAAGGCCCATGATTCCCAATACTACATTTTTCTTCTTCTTCTTTTTTCCCCCAAGTCTATATTTTCTGCATTGTCCTGAATCCTTAGTTCCAGCCCTCCCTGTCCAACTGTCTGCCAAGCATTTCTGCTTGGGGTGCCAAGGTCACCCCAAACTGTCTCCATTTACAGCCAAAGTTAGCATCCTCCTTCGTAAGCCCCTCCTCCTTCTTCAGTGTTCCTATTTCTATCAACCACACCATCACCACTGGAGTCAAACTCAAAAACTAGAGTCATCCCTTACTCCTCTTTTTCCATCCATATTCTTTTTTTTTAATGTTTATTTATTTTTGAGAGACAGAGAGAGGTGCAGAGTACAAGTGGGAGAGGACCAGAGAGAAGAGGGAGACACAGAATCTGAAGCAGGCTCCAGGTTCTGAGCTGTCAGCACAGAGCCCGATGTGTGGCTCAAACTCATCAATCAAGAGATCATGACCTGAGCCAAAGTTGGATGCTTAACCGGCTGAGACACCAAGGTGCCTCCTTTTCCATGTTCTACTTAATCACCAAATCTTTTCAATTTCCTTACACAGTGTACCTCACCTCCTCTCCCCTGCTACTTCTACTCTTGCTCTCTATTGGCCAGAACCTCATCTCCAGACTATTAGAAAATCTTCCCTGCCTCTGTACTTTTTTGCTCCAATACAGTGGTCTGGTTTCCCCCACCATCTTTCAATGGCTCCACCTTTTTTCCTTCACTCTAAATGATGTGTTATTTTTCTTCTTCCTGCCAGGGTTCTGCGTTACACATTTTTTTTTACCCCTTGCTCTTTCATCTAGTAGGGTCTCATCTACTCTCTCAAATGCAACTATCATCCCCAAGTACTCATCTCTCTTCATTCTTTTTTTTTTTTTTTAATTTAAAAACTGTTTATTTTTGAGTGAGAAAGACAGAGGGTGAGCAGGGAAGGGGCAGAGAGAGACAGAGAGACAGACAGACAGAATCCAAAGCAGGCTCCAGACTCTGAGCTGTTAACACAGAGTCCAACACTGGGCCTCGAACTCATGAACCACAAGATCATGACCTGAGCCGAAGTTGGCTGCTTAACCAACAGCCACCCAGCCACCCTTTAAATATTCTTAACTTCCAGCTGGACACTTCTCACTGGATGTGTTGTTCGCTCCTCCAACTCCACATTTCTAAACTGAATTCACTGTCCCCATCAGTCCTCGTTCTCTTAACCTGCCCTTTTCTGTCCTTGGTATCATCATTTTAAAAATGGTACTCTGGAGCTATATTTGGGTTCTTCCTTTTCCCACTGCTTTTCCCATTCCCATTTCCTTTCCCATAGCTGTTAATTCCTATTTACTTTGAAATCCTCCTTTCTACCCCACTCTAATACCCACTGTAGACCTTTATTATTCTTCATTTGGGTTCTTACAAGTACTCAAAATGTTTACGCTCCCAAATTCTCTATTCATTCCCTCCAGACTAATCTTCATAAAGAATCACATTGACGCCTTTCCAGTCCATTCCTACATCTCTGCCTTCACAGATCCTGCTCCATAACCAATGACTCTCCCTTCTCAAAATTCTTCTTATTGTTAAACTTCTGCTTAAGCTATTCTCTTCAACAAATCTTTTCTCCTACCAAGATTTTACCTAGTTTTCAAGCCTAGTTGAAGTCTACCTTCTTTTTAAGGATTCCCTTAATCATCTAGCCCAACATCATAATTCACCCCAAAGATCTCCCACAGCACCTTGAACTTATAGAACATCAAGTTAATTAGGTCTTAGCTCTTAGACTGTAAGCTCTGGGAAGTTAATAAATGGTCTTATTCCCCCCTGTTTCTTCACAGTGCTTGCTACATTAATAAGTTCTCAATAAAGTATGTTAATGGTCTCCTGAAAGAATAAAGTGAGGCAAAGTCATTAGGTAAAATAAGGCCATTATTTGCATTCCCACACCATTTTACCTTGCTCAGATCATCCTGACCTTCACCCCACATTCTTCTATTTTCTAAGGGTCTCATATCTAATTTGTCAGTGAAGGTAAAGATTTTTCATTCCACTGTGGTGCATTATGTTTAAAAATCCTTTAGGAACACCTGGGTGGCTAAGTAGGTTAAGCCTTTGATTTTGGCTTTGGTCATGACCTCACAGTTCATGAGTTCGAGCCCCATGTTGGGCTCTGCTGACAGTTCCAAGCCTGGAGCCTGCTTCAGGTTCTGTGTCTCCCTCTTTCTCTGCCCCTCCCCCACTCGTGCTCTGTCTCTGTTTATCTCTCAAAAATAAACATTAAAAAAAATTTTTTTTAATCCTTTAAAATAAGGTAAGTAAACCTTGGCATTGATCCTATTTGTATAGTTTTACATGAATCCTTTGCTTCCAGTTTCATGTAGCCTTTCTTTTTTTTAATTTTTAAGTAGACTCCATGCCCAACATGGGGCTTGAACTCATAACTCTGAGATCAAGAGTTGCACGTTCTACTGACTGAGCCAGCTAGGCACCCCTCATGTTGCTTTTCCAGTACATTCCAAAATATTCATTCCTTCAACACATACTATTGTATTATCTCTTAAGGCTCAAATTTTGCCAATAAAACATATAAGACTGGTAGATTCCAAATAAAAGAATGGCCAAAGTGAAGAAGGCATAAGAAAGGGAGGCTTCCTTTGGAAGAGAATGAGGTCAGAACTTGAATGGATGAGGAGTCATTGATGAAGATTTAAAGAAAAGATGAGGAAGAACATTCTAGACAGGTGAGTTCACCAAAAGATTTAGTCTAGAAGTTGAAGAGCTGATAGTCAATGACCAACTCTTGGTGAAAGTTGTTATTTAAGTAATGAGGAAACAAGAAATATCAACAAATTAAAGCATGCAGAAATAAAGAGGGAGTACTAGTCATTTCAAAAATGGAATGGTCAAAACAAGGGCTGTTGTGCTACCAAAAAGGCTAAGAACTTCTAAATCAGCCCTGGATTTGGTCAGGAAGGGGTCAGTGATAACTTCTGAATATAGTTTCAGCAAGATGACAAGGAAAGAAGCAAAAATGTAACGGTTCAAGAAGGGAGACAGATGGTTAAGAAGCAAAATTTGAAAAATCAATAACCAAATGAAGATTAGCCATTAAAAGATAGGTAGGAAAGAAAAAAAAATTTTAAAGACATGCAGAAAATAGACTAGCAGTGGAATGGCATCTGGATTGCAGAAAGTTTTTTACTAACACATAGGGGAATTGAGCTATTCAAAAACAGGAAGAAGTATTCCACAAAGAGGGAGAATAGAGTTTGTACTGCTGGTTTATAGAAAATCTTTCTTTACGATAAAGACCCCAATGACTGATTTCTTATATTAAAATAAATTACATTTCAACACTACTCTTTTCTCAGAGTCCTCAAATCTAGAATATCAAAGCTGTTACCGTTAAGGGTGAGAAGGAGTCCATGGCTACACCTGCCTCTGCCATCTGGTCGGCTAACATCAAGGAGACCAGCGCTACAGCTCAGAAATAGCATGTGCCTGGTGGGCACAATGAGAAGGCCTGTGTCCAGAATAGTCTGCCAAGAGTGCAAAGGCCTGGGACTCTAGCTGTGTGATGGACCACATGCATACGATGTGTTTACGCTCCTGTAACTTTGAAGTCTTATTAGTATTCGTAACTTCTAAAACATGTCCAGTACCTCACTTCTTCTGGGCTGGAAAATGAATTACAAAGCATGAAGTCAAAGAGACTCAAGTGAAAGCAAAAAAAACTCACCACAGAAACAGGTGTAAGTATTAGGAACATGTGCAGAAACATTCTGACAGGCAGGGCACCTCCAACCACTCTGGCCATCTGTTAAGAAAAATAAGAGGAAACCAAAATAACTTCCTTACAAAAACACATGCAATTTTTAAAAATTTAAATCTAAAGGAAGCTGTAATATTGAAGCAGCAGTAGTCATTTCATGTTATGCCTACCACAGGCATTTGAGAAACAAAATCAGGGGTCTGGGTGGCTCAGTCAGTTGAGCATCCAACTTCAGCTCAGGTCATGTGATCTCACAGCTTGTGAATTTGAGCCCCACAGGGGGCTTGCTACTGTCAGCATGGAGCCCACTTTGGATCCTCTGTCCCCTTGCTCCTCTCTGCCCCTCCCTTGCTCATGCTCTCTCTCTCAAAAATGAATAAACATTGGGGCGCCTGGGTGGCTCAGTCGGTTAAACATCCGACTTCGGCTTAGGTCATGATCTCGTGGTTTGTTGGTTCCAGCTCCACATCGGGCTCTGTGTTGGCAGCTTGCTCAGAGCCTGGAGACTGCTTCAGATTCTCTGTGTGTGTCTCTCTCTGACCCTCCCCCGCTCACTCTGTCTCTCTCTCTCTCAGAAATAAATTTAAAAAAAAAACATTAAAAAAATGAATAAACGTTAAAAAAAAGAAACAAAATCACAATACTGAGTGCTTTGCTTAAATACTGCATTTGGGCTTATATTAATAAGGACTTTAGATATAGTAATCAAATGGGTATCCATTTTTTTTAATGTCAATTGCAGTATAAATGACATACAGCCTGTTTAATTTTAAGATCTACAACATGTTGATTTGGTAAGTTTATATACTACAATATGATTATCATCACAGCATTGTTAACACCTCCATCATTTCACATAATTATCATTTCATTATGTGGTGAAAATGTTGCATTATTTCTAATATTAGGGTAAACATTATCTAAATCTTGGCTTGAGAAAAAAGATGATAAAATATTTGAGTACATGCAGGAAAACCCAGATGTCTTACACTACATGGGGCTTGAACCCATAACCTCAAGATCAAGAGTTGCATGGTCTACCAACTAAGCCAGTCAGGAACCCTGAGATATCTTAAATTAGAAGAGTCACAGATCAGAAAACATGTTTTTAACAATATTTGCAATATCCATAAATACCAGTATACTTCGGGAAAAACCCACAAAATACTATGGAGAAGATCTGTTAAAGGCAAAGCAACTTTAACATCCTAAGGGAAAACTAAACAATTGCTTCCAAAACAAAACAAAACAAAACAAAACCCAACAACTGCTTTCTATACATTTTCTAAAGCAAACTATACAGGAAATGTTTTCTATAGTTGCTACTTGGATAAAAGCTACCATTTTCAGCAAATGTGACTGATTTTGTTCTGTCCCAAATATATTTTAATATTGTTATGTTAGCTGGTTTTAAAATTTTTCCTTTTTTAAAATTTTATTTTTATTCTTTAAGTGAGCTCTCTGCCCAACACTGGGTTTGAACTCATGACCTCAGGATCAAGAGTTGTATGCTCTACCAACTATGCCAGCCAAGCACCCAGTGGTATTTATTTAAGATCTATAGCTTAATACTGATCATCTGAAACATGTTTAAGGCAACATAGCAGATAAAATATTCAAAAAGAATTAAATAGCTAGGTTTAAGGGGTGCCTGGCTGGCTCAGTTGGTGGAGCATATGACTCTTGATATTAGGGATGTAAGTTGGAGCCTCATGTTGGGTGTACTTAAAAATAAAATCTTTAAAAAAAATAGCTAAGTTTTAAACCTGAATATATCAAATGAGTGAGAATATTCAGAAGAGAGAAATGACTGACCTGCTTGAGAGGCTGGAGACCTTGCCCATTTCTTTATGCAGTTCAAATGAAATACATGATAACAGCTCTGACAACTCCACACTGGCGCTGTGACACGAACCAATTCACAGCACACCATACACTCATATTTTTCTGTAGTCAGCTGTTCAATTAGAGAACCTGTTTAAAAAACCAAAAGAATTAATTCAAACACAGAAAAACATTCCTTACTTTTGTCAACCAAGGACCAGAAAGGCATTTGAGAGAAGAATCCAAACACAAAGGTTTTAAATATCTTGTCTGATTCTTAGTAAGGTGGCTGTTCAGTGTTTGAGGCCAAGAAGGAATAGGAATATACTGAGGGAGAAGACTTAGGAAGTAGACATTCAGGTGGGGATTCCCACAATTTAGGAAACATTCCCAAGCAATTGCCCAGCAACCGAATGGAGTAACCAAATGTCCCTCATAACACAGCTTAAGCATCCTCAGAAGCCAATGCATTGCAGCACCTTGCCTTGCCTCTTCTTCTTCTTTTTCTTTCTTAAATAGTTTATTGTCTTGCCTTGCCTCTTCTGAATCTGATCCAGATCCATGGATTCAGGCCAGGAAGGGGCTCATGAAGCTACAGTGGTCAGCTGAAAGCAACCTAAGTCTGCACAGATTCCAACAACCCAGGGTGGTAACATCTCTTCTAGTAGTTGCCATGAAAGTCTTCAGGTGATCTATTCAACAAAGGTATTATCGGTGTTTACCACAACCCCATGGTAGGGTTACTAAAGGAGAAATAGAACCTGGCTTCAGAAGCCCAGCATCTGCTGAGAGAGAGCAGTATCATGGAATCCTCTCACATGTTTTGCTTAATACTGTCACTCACTCCCAGACTTTTCCTCAAACATGATCTCAGCAAAGCCTTTCTAGATCCCTAGTAAGGTGCTCTTAGAGGTAGGTAGAAGGGTGTGTGTGTGTGTGTAAGAGAGAGAGAGAAAAAGAGATTTCTTTCTTCAGGCCATATTTTTAGCATTTACTTCATAACCCTATTTTATTTGTTATCAGGTCCAAATAGGTTATAAGAATAAAATAACTAACCTTGAATGTATCATGCCAAGTGTTGTGCTAAAGCACTTAATATATAAAGTGCTCAAGCAGGAGAGGGACAGAGGGAAAGAGAGTGAATCCCAAGCAGGCTCCATGCTCAGCGTAGAGCTCAATGTAGGGCTCAATCCCACGACCCTGGGATCATGACCTGAGCTGAAACCAAGAGTCTGACACTCAACTAACTGAGTCACCAGGCACCCCACAAATTTGCATTTTAATCATTCCATAATATTTGTTCTCCTTGGATTACTTTGTCCAATTTAATGCCAAAAGAAATACAGAACATGGGGACTATACATGGGTGTCTGTAAGGCAGGGCCAGGGTCTTGCTCAGTGTTGTATTTCCAGTGTCTGGCCTTTAGCACATGCTGAGTAAATATTTATTAAATGAATGGATGAATATATAAATGAATATCACCTACTCTGTTCTACAACTTCTCTCCCTTGAAAGTTTCAGTTAAGTTTCTGGGATAGTGCTTTTGCTGTCAGGAAAGCCCAGAATAAAGATTTTATGTAGCTGATAAAGGCATTCTACTTGTTTTAAATAACAGATAAACATAACACAAAATTGAATTGTAGTATAAAAACTAAGGAACCAGACTTAAATTTTCTTAAAAGTAGGAATACCCTACCCTGCATAGGTTAACATCTCTGAATAACAAAGTTAATAATATTTCCTACCAGTTAGCACAATATGTGTGGATGATTCTTAAGGGGTAAGTTAAGTAAGAGCTCATTAGACAGTAAGATTACATTTGAGTCAACCAGATACAAGAGCCTGACTGGGGCAGAGGAATAGTTTGTAAAAATTACATTTAGGATACTTTTTGTAGAAAATGCCCATTGACTCTTCCAGAATAGAACTGAGTTACAAGTAAAGGATACAAGGGCGCTCGGGTGGCTCAGTTGGTTGAACATCCAAATTTTGATTTCAGCTCAGGTGAGTGCAGAGCCTGCTTGGGTTTCTCTCTCTCTGCCCCTCCCCTGCTCGTGCTCTCTCTCTCAAAATAAATAAACTTAAAAAAAAAAAAAAAGAAGTAGTAAAGGACACAAAAAAGTAAGTGAAGTTTGGAAAAGACATGAGAACCCTATGATAGACTGTTGTTTTGCATTTCACCCTGAAGGTTGTCTTTTTATTTTACCATTTCTCTTATTCAATAAGATTATGGCTTGTTAATATTGTTTTATGTGTGATGTTTCTAAATTTAATCACAGGAAAACTGACCACCAGGATGCACACACATATAGTGATGTGGGAACAACTGTGAACTTTGAGTAACCCACAAAGCTCTTCCAAGCCCTTTCCAAAGGCTGTCTCTCTCATATCCTATGTTCAATCTGAAAGTAAATCCTACTGGCTCTACTTTCAAAATATATCCAGAATCCAACCCTTTATTAGTATGGCCCAAACCACTATCCATTCACCTGGATTATTAAAATGGCCTCCTAACTAGTCTTTGCTACTTCTGTCCTTGCTCTACTCATCTATTCTCAACAGCCAGAGGGAGCCTGTTAAAATGCAAATTAGATGATGCCACTAATGCCCAGAACTTGTCAACGGTTCCTACGTCATAAGCTTATAAAAGCCAAAATCTTTACAATGTCCTTCATCACTTCTGGGTCACTACTCTGATACTCTGTACTCTGATGTAAACTTCTGGGTTACTACTCTTAAGAACACACTGGCCACCTTCCTAGCCTGACTGGCAGGCAGATTTCTGCCTGAGGGTCTTTACAGTTTGTTGTTCGCTCTGCCTAGAACTCTTCCCTAGACATCGGCATAGCTCAGTTCCTTAGCACCTTCAGGTGTTTACTCAAAATGTGATCTTCACAATGAGGTAGTCCCTAGCCATAATTTAAAAATATGAAACCCACTTCTTCAACATTCCTTATCTCTTTTCCATACTATATATTTTTTCTCCACACCATTTGAACTTTACATATCATATATTTTACTTATTTCACCTTATTTCCTAACTCTGTACATAGAATGTACACACCTTGAGGACTGAAGTTTTTACCTATAGTGCTGCCTAGGACATAGTGAGCACTCAATAATACTTGTATGAATGAATGAAATTAATATATATTTGCTATTAATATAGCAAAAAATTCCAGAAAGACCTAGGAAGAGAAACAGTATAATCCTTTCACTAACAATACTTCAGTTTTATCCAAACATGTTTAACATACATAAACATGGAGCCGCTCTGTGCTGATCAACTATCACATTTCAGGTCCAAGACTCTTACCTGCTGGATGCCAGTCCTGGTCTGACCACTGGCTCTTTTTCAATCCTAAACTCTCTCCCACTAGGGCTTCCCCATAATTTCTCAGTTATAACCAGGTCTACTGGTTACTCCTACTTTGATAGCATATCAGTAAAGAGGGTGATATACCCACTGAAATAATCGGAAGAACAAAGAGACCTGATTGAAGAGTTAACTGACTATAAACTTTCAGATGCACCAGTAAATAACTATTTTAAAAAAAAAAGAAAGCCTACAACAATCCTAATTTGAAAAATCCAGGGGCACCTGTGTGGCTCAGTTGGTTGGGCATCCAACTTCAGCTCAGGTCATGATCTCACAGGTTGTGAGTTCAAGCCCCAGACTGGGCTCTATGAAGGCAGCCTGGAGCCTGATTCGAATTCTGAATCTCCTTCTCTCTCTGCCCCTACCCTGCTCACACTGTCTCTCATAAATGAATGTTAAAAAAAAATTAAAGAAAAATCCAAGAATACACTGTGATTATAAAATGTATATATATGGTATTTAAAAAAATGGAGGCACAGTGAAAATACATAGGGGTAAAATAATATCTGGCATTTACTTTAAAAAATATCTGCAAAAATAAAAAAGAATAGATAAAACAAATGGGAGGGGTGCCTGTGTGGCTCAGGTGGTTGAGTGTCCAACTCTTGATCTCGGCTCAGGTCATGATCTCCGGGTCACTGGATAGAGCCCCACATCTTGCCTCTGCACTGATCATGGAGCCTGCCTGAGATTCTCTCTCTCTCTCTCTCTCTCTCTCTCTCTCCACCCCTTTCCCCACTCACACACTCTCTCTCTCAAAATAAAGAAGGAAAGAAAGAAAAGAAAAGAAAAGAAGGGAAAAGAAAAGAAGGAAGGAGGAAAGGAAAATGGAACAAAAGTTTAAAGCTGATTAAATCTAGATCTTCAGACTAAAGGTGAGTTACCTACTAAAGCAACTTTATAAAGTTACCTCATTAAATGTGAGGCAGCTGTTTCTAAAACACTAATACAATATAAGCATGGTCAACAAGGCAGTTTTGCTGAGTCTGAAGCATATGTCAGATACCATGTTTATTTATGTGAATCTGAAGCTTATGGCAGAGCTTAGGATCCAGAGGTAAGAGTTTAGAAGTCAGCACAGCACAGAGGCAGTGGTTTTAAAGAGCAGTTGTAATCTCCCAATGAGATCTTATCAAGTAAGAACAGAGGGCTGAAACAAAGTCCTAGGAAACACCAACATTTAAGAAAGGTGGAGGAAGAGAAACTTAAAGGGTGCACATAGAACAAGGAGGACCAGAAATTTGTGGAATCAAGGAAGTAACATTTCAACAAAGACTCCTTCACTTCAAACTCAAACGGAAGCCCAGGATAATGAGGACTGAAATACATCTATGTGCTGGCTGTGGCAAACAGGAGGGCATTAACGACCGTACCAGTAGCTCTCTGAGTCAAGTGGTGATGATGGCAGAGGACTCAGAAGTGAGTCAAAATAGAGAAAAGAAAACAGAGCAGTGACTCTTGACTAGTCTGGAATGGAAGGAAAGGAAACACTACCAGGAGTACTGGGAGTTTTTCTTTCACGGCACAGGACAGACTTGAGAAGAGCTTCAGGCTGAGAACTTGGACTAACGGATGTGAAAAGGCTGGTGGAAGGAAAGAAAAGGAGAATAGGCACAGATTTCTCTGAGTTTGCCTAAAGGGAGCAAACATTTAAGAAAATTTTGCCTGAGTCGTTGGCTTGGCTTGACGAGGACGTGTGGTCTTGCTACGCCCGCTCTTCGAGCCCCGTCGCTCCCGCCCGACCGCAGGATGGCTCACAAGCAGATCTATTACTCGGACAAGTACTTCGACGAGCACTACGAGTATCAGCATGTCATGTTACCCAGAGAACTTTCCAAACAAGTACCGAAAACCCATCTGATGTCTGAAGAGGAGTGGAGGAGACTTGGTGTCCAACAGAGTCTAGGCTGGGTTCACTACATGATTCATGAGCCGGAACCACATATTCTTCTCTTTAGACGACCTCTTCCAAAAGAGCAACAAAAATGAAGTCTATCTGGGGATCATCGTAAATCTTTTTCAAATTTAATGTATATGTGTATATAAGGTAGTATTCAGTGAATACTTGAAAAATGTACAAATCGTTCATCCATATCTGTGCATAAGCTGTATTCTTCACAGCAACAGAGCTCAGTTAAATGCAACTGCAAGTAGGTTACTGTAAGCTGTTCAAGATACAATTTTTCCTAGTCAGTTTTTCTCTTAATATAAGTGCCTGTTTGACTTTGCCTGTTATTTTTGTTAAATAAAGTTTCTATGTTGCATTAAAAAAAAAAAAAAAAAAAGAAAATTTTGCCTGATGATCTCCCCTTTTTCTCTATGAAGTAGAAGGCAAGGAGGCCCAATGAGACTGAGGGAGATGAATGGCAGGAAGGTCTGAACACGACCAGAAAAGATTCAGGGTAGTCTTAGATGAAAATGGGAAGGAGAGCTGACCAAGGTCGTCTAAGGGGAAAACAGGCAGTACTGAAAGTCAACTGAAATTGGAGAAATCAGTTAACAAAAATATTTACTGAGAACCTACTATGTTCTTGGTTAAACACTAAGGATATACAGTGAACAAAACAGACAAAAGTTTTCTGCTCTTAAGAAGTTATTATGTAGTAGAGGAATATGATAAACGATGGAAAAAAAGCATCATCATCAAATAGTGGGAAGTGCTTTGGAGAAAAATAAACCGGAAAGGGATGAGGAATGCTAGTAGTGGGGGGAGTATTACAGATCTAAACAGGATGATGAGGAAGACTTCCCTGAGAAGGTGAGTGAATCTGCTGCAGCACCAAATCTGTACTACTGTTATCATTTTCTGGAACAGTATCCTGTTACCCAGATGGAGCAGAGAAGGTAGACTGCAGCATCAATCCAGGGTGGGGATTCTGCCAAATGGCTTCACAGAAGGATAATACTTCAAAACTACAATAAGGCCCAGCCTCAAAAGGGAATAAAGAAAGACAGATGGCTGACGATACAGTCAGTGGGTGAAAAAGACTGAGAGAACCAGAAGGACAGGAGGTTAGGGTCAGAAAGTAGTAGTGGGTGTAGAGGTATAATAAAGGCAAAGGTCACTGTGGTTGAGAAGATCAAAGAACGTGAAGATGGTATAATCCCTATGATCACTAACGTCACTAACAGCAGGATTCATGATAAATCAGTAGTTCTCAAATCAGAGTTACCAGGAGGCTTGTTAAAAAATAAGGTTGCTGGGTTATCTGGGTGGCTCAGTCAGTTAAGTGTCCAACTTCAGCTCAGGTTATGATCTCACGATCTGTGAGTTCGACCCCCGTGTCAGGCTCTGAGCTGTCAGCTGTCAGCTCAGAGCCTGGAACCTGCTTCAGATTCTGTGTCTCCCTCTCTCTCTGCCCCTCTCCCACTCACGCTCTGTCTCTCTCAAACTAAATTTAAAAAAAAAAAAAAAAACTAAAAAAAAACAACCACATAAGATTGTTGGTTCCTATTCCCAGAACTTCTCTTTGGTAGGTCTGAGGTGAGGCCAAGGAATATGCTTTTCTAACAAGTTCCCTGGCGTTGCTGAGGGCTGCTCCTCTGGAACTGCCCTTTGAGAACCACTGGGGAAGAGGGGAGATAGAGGCTGGAGGCATTAATAAGTGAGGGCTGGGGCTGGGATATTTGAAAGTTAATACATGACAAAGATAGAGAGAGCTGGATCGTGATGTAGCCAGAAGGTGATGTAGCATTAAGTTCAAAGGAGCAGGGATTTTGATACAAAGGTAGAAGAATAACGGCTCAGAAACAACACTGAGAGAGGAGCATGCTCTTCCCATCTTCCAGAAACTAAGGCAAGTGGGATAAAAGGAAAAAGAGCAGGCTCTGAAAGGCTGTGAGAAAAAGTGGTGAACTTAGAGAAGGCCACAGATTATGAGGAGCAGCAGAAACTTACTAAGGATATAGAGGACCTTGTTACCACAGAATGAGGGATGCAGACAGCCTGGAAGAACAGAAGCAGTACTAGTTTCTCTCAGTACAGAATGAGAGTTAGCAAAGACCACTCTCGAGCAGCCATGGAGACTTATATTTGGGGTAATCCTCTCTTTCCATTCCAATCAAGTTTTTATATCCATGACTCTACCACAACTGCTCGTATCAAGACCAATAACTCTCAGTGCCAAACCCACCAGTCAACATGCAGTTGTCATCTTTCTGGACCCAATCAGTAACATTTAGCACAATTGGTCACTCCCTCCTTGAATTCCTTTTTTAGTTTGACATTTAAAACATGGTTCACTTCCTAGTTCAATTGCTACCTATTTTCCACCTCCTTTGCTGGGTCCTCATCTTCCAACCTTTAAACGCTGAGTTATAGGAAGGCTCCACCCTCAAACTTCTTTAACTACACTGAAACACTTAGATGACCTCCTCTAGTCTGTTAGAGAACTCCATGCTGAAAGTTCCCAAGTTTAAATCTCCAGTCCAGATCTCTTCTTGAATTTTTAACTCCCTACTTAACCAAATTCTCTACCTTTTCTGAACAAGGAGTACACAAAACAAAACATATCCAAACTTTTCTAAAAAGAAAGACCACCAAGGGTGCCTGGGTGGCTCAGTCGGTTAAGTATCCGACTTCGGCTCAGGTCATGATCTCACGGTTCATGGGTTCGAGCTCCACGTTGGGCTCTATGCTGACAGCCAGCTCAGAGCCTGGAGCCTGTTTCAGATTCTGTATCTCCCTCTCTCTCTGACCCTAGCCTGCTCACGCTGTCTTTCTCTCAGAAATAAATGTTTTTGTTTAAATAAATAAATAAAAAGAAAGACCAAGAAAACTTTTCCAACAAGAAGACTAAGACTAAAAGGAGACTAAGGAGACATGATGACTAAATGCAGCGTGGTATCCTGGATTGGTACCTGGAACAAAAAAAGGATGTTAATGGGGAAAAAATGGTGAAATCCAAATAAAGTCTACAGTTTAGTTTATACTATTATACCAGTGTTAATTTCTTAGTTTTGACAAAGGACCAGAGTTGGTTATGTAAGATACATTAGACAAAGCTGAGTGAAGGATATATGGGTATTCTCTGTACTACTTTGCAACTTTTCTATAAATCTAAAATTATCTCTAACTAAAAAGTTTTAAAAACAAACAACACCCTTTCCTCTCCCAGGCTCATACGCCAGTACATGGCAATTCTCTTTTTTTAAAAGATTTTATTTTTTAAGTAATCTCTATACCCAATATGGGGCTCAAACCTACAATCCAGAGATCAAGCGTCACATACTCCACTGAATGAGCCAGCCAGACACTAAAGCATTGCCTTCATCTCTTGGAGCCAACATCTAGTCTATCTGCAAATCCTATCAGTTTTATCTTCCAAATATGCAAAGTCTAACACTCTTACCTCTTCCAACACTACCACCTCTAGTCCAAGTCTCCATCATCAAGTAAGTCAATTACTGCAACAACTTCCTAATTTCTCTGCTTGCTTCCTTACAGCTGATTCTCCACATAGCTGCTAGTAAGATCATGTCATTCCTTTTCCCAAAACCTTCCACCTGCTTCTGATCTTCTTAATCAGAACCAAATCCAAGGGCCTCACATAATCCAGCCCCTGTGATTTCTCTGACCTCCTCTGCTGCCTGCTTCTCTGTTGTTCAAAAAGTCCTCCTCATACCCTAATCTAAACTTGCTTCTTCCTCTGCTCGGTATACTCTTCAGAGAGCCACATGGTACACTTTTGCATTTCCTTCTAGTCTCCATTCAAATGTCTCATCAAACAGACCAATATATCTAAACTAGTGCCCCTCTTATTCTGTCCTCTTAACCTGCTTTATATTTTTTAGCTCTTACCCACAATCTGACATTAAATATTGGTTTAAGTGATTTCTACCTGCCTTCCCTACTACAATTAGAATGTAAATCCCACCAGTACTGTATTTCCAGTACCTAGAACAGTGCTTGGTACATAGTATTGACTCAATAAATATGAATAAAGTGTTCTCAAGAATATGTGGGGATGTGAGACCAAAAGAGATTTGTTAGGCAGAACTCTAAGATGGCCTCTAAGATTGCCACATATAGGTGTGCATGCCCTATATAATCTCCTCCCCTTGAGTCTGTGTGGGCCTGATATAATCTGGTGAACCCTTTAAAAAGAGTCTAGGGATCAGAGAAAGAAGTCAGAGACATTTGAAGAATTTCTAGCAGATGCTTTCCTTGAAGAAGAAAAGTACCATGTTGTGTAGAGGGCCATGTGGTGGGGAAATGCAGGTGACTTCTAAGAGCTGAGAGTGACCCCCAGCCAATAATTAGCAAGAACAGGGGACCTTACCCCTATAACCATAAAAAACTAAATCCTACCAACAACCAGTGAGCATGAAAGAAGACCTCATGCCTCAGATGAGATTGCCTCCCTGGCCAAACTTTAGTCCTGTGAGGCTCTGAGTAGAGAACTAGGCTAAGGGATACCCAGACTCTTGACCCAAAGAAACTGTGACATAATAAAAGAACTATAAGCCAGCATAAAAACAGTCCTGGGCAGGTGGTGACTTCATGTGTTGAGCTGGGCTATGTACATTTAACTGGAAGGAGACCAGTTGGTGAAGGTCCACAAGGAACAGCTATAAAAATGAAACTGTTTACCTGGACAAAATATATACACTCAGTGCAAAATGAGAGGTGTCTTCAAATACTGCAAAAGAGTTGATTTGCAATGAGGAGGTGGGAAACTAGTGAGAGAGACTGGTTGCTGTGCTGCTTCAAAGGACAGAACCTGAACCAGGGAATAGGAAGTATTTACTGGAAAGAAGTTTTTAGTTAAACGTAAGGAAGAACTTTCCAACAGAGTGGAATATCTATTATGTTCTAAGAGCTATGTTAAGCAATAGGGATATAAAAAAATAGCCTTTGCTTTCAGGAAGCTTACAGACTAGTGGAGGGCACTGACACATAAACAATGATGGCTTCCAGCAGTAACTGCTATTAACTGAAACCTGTACATTTAAGGGAAAGACATTATAGGGCTATTTAACACTAATGGCATTTGTGGAGGTGAGAAAGGTTTCCCAGACATGCGGCCAAACTAGCTATTGAAAAATGAGTAAGAGGAGCACCTGGGTTGCTCAGTCAGTTGAGCATCCAATTTCTGATTTCTGCTCAGGTCATGATCCCAGGTTGTGGAATCAAGCACTATGTCAGGCTTTGCGCTGAGCGTGGAGTCTGCTTGGGATTTTCTCTTCCCCTCCTTCTGCTCTCCCACGCTCACGCATGCACTCTCTTACTCTCAAAACAATAAATATTTTTTAAAAAAGCAATTTAAAAAAATGAGTAAAGATTCATTAGTGAACCAAATGGCAGACATTCTAGAAAAAGAGAGCCACATATGCAACAGCAGGGAAAGGTGAAACAACACAGAGTACAGACAATACAATGTGGTGGGGAGCTGATGCAGCATAAGATGGGGTGGCTGGGTAAGAAAGAAGCCAGAATCTGCATGTGGTGAACAGTGAACAGAAATAAACAGGGGAGTGACACAGTTTAATATGTACTTTACAATTTTTTTTATAGCTTATTTATTTTTGAGACAGAGCATGAATGGGGGAGGGGCAGAGAGAGAGGGAGACACAGAATCCGAAACAGGCTCCAGGCTCTGAGCTGTCAGCACAGAGCCTGATGCGGGGCTTGAACCCACGAACCATGAGATCTGACCTGAGCCGAAGTCAGACACTTAACTGACTGAGCCACCCAGGTGCCCGTAATATGTACTTTAGAAAGATCATTCTCTGATACTGGTCTAAGAGATGGACTGAAAGAGAGAAAATGAAGATGGCAAGAATGGTTAGGACATTTTGCAGATGAGCAGACAAGAGACCATGCAGGCTGGAACAAGGAGAGGCAGTGGAGATGCTACCATTCTTTAGTGTACTTTTACAACTAAAAAAAAAAAAAAATCTTGTAACAAAGCATCTATAAGACCCATGTCTGCATTTTAAAAATCCCTTACTAAATTTGTTGTTAAGAAAAAAAGTTCCTTGGGGCGCCTGGGTGGCTCAGTCAGTCAAGCATCCGACTTCAGCTCAGGTCACGATCTCGCGGTTCGTGGGTTCGAGCCCCACGTTGGACTCTGTGCTGACAGCCAACTCAGAGCCAGGAGCCTGTTTCAGATTCTGTGTCTTCCTCTCTCTCTAAACCTCCCCTGCTCATGCTGTCTCTCTGTCTCTCAGAAATAAAGAAAACATTAAAAATTAAAAAAAAAGAAAAAAGTTCCTTATTTGCATTTGCTTATAATATATAAAAACTAAGTAAGTGGTTACCTACTGGGGGGGGGGAGCAAGCGGTGGCAAGACCCAGGCAGGCAGATGATGAACAAGGATAGAAAGAGATGTTTCGTTGCATACCTTTTTTTTTTTTTTTAAGTTTATTTATTTTGAGAGAGAGAAAGTATATGTGGGGGGGGGGGGGGTGGAGAAAGAGAGGGGTGGCGTAAAGAGAGAATCGCAACCAGACTCCACACTGTTAGCTTGGAGCCCGATGCAAGGCTCAAAGTCACAAACTGTGAGATCAGGACCTGAGCCGAAGAGTCAGACACTTTAATTGACTGAGCTATCCAGGCACCCCTCATTATATACGTTTTTACACTTTCTAGTTCCCAAATTGTATGAACTTATTATTTATCAAAACAAAACAACAAAACAAAACATTTCCATCATCTAGGTAGATTTACCTGTGTGAGTTTCCACATTCTTTAGCACATGGTTCTGTTTACCTCGGGGGAAAGATGCTACTTGAGGATCCTGCCTTCTTACGGTGCATTTCTCTGGGTCAACCCTTCTGGAAGACTTGTTGACAACTGCCAAATTCCCATTGTCACAGGCAGATTTTGCTGGCCTTTCATTAAGATTATCCTTTGGAATGGGTGCCATGTTGTTTCTGGGTCCGGCATTTGTATGTCGTTGGCCCTCTTGTTTTAGTGGATTCCTGCCTGGTCGTGGCCTAGCCCCCTCCACTTCCCAGGGAGGCCTTTTCTGTGGGTATCTCCTTTGCTCACTGCGTCTGGCCCCATACCCATCCAATACTCCTTTCCTAAAGGATGTATCCAAAGATTCAGGGTGGATAACCCCCACAGGTTTGGTATTTTCAAGTCCAGCATCCTCAGATTTTGGAGTCATTCTGTTACCCCACTCACATTTGAGTTTTGCCTTGACTTTTGGTCCTCTACCATAGCTGTATGCAAATTGGGCTGCTTTTTTGGGTTTTGCTCCTCTGGGATCAGCACCAACAATTTCCTTCTCACTCTCAGAAGGGCTGTGCTCTCTGGGGTTTGTCCCACTCTCTGACCTGGCCACATTTTCTAAGCTAGCTGCATCTGAGGTATGGTCAGTGAGATTCTGTACTTTCTTGACCTTGATATGTTGCTTTTCACTCCTCAGTTTCTGCCAGGGTTGATTCTGAAGGCCATGGCTCTTGAGTAATTTGTTAGAAGTAGAGGACTGGAAAGAAGTCTGTTGACTCTTAGGTTTGCTTCCCAAAGGATAATTGTGCTGAACACCAGAGATGTCATCATAAGAGACTTGCCTGGAAAGGTGACAAGGAGGTGGTGAACTGTAATTTCTTCTACTAATCCTGTTAGAATCTAGTCTCCTTTGACTCCCACAATTTAGACCAGGATTTTTTCTCTCCTGAGGAATGAACTCAGCAGCATCCGTATTGAATTTAAAAGTACCTAGGACGTAAGAAAATAGACATGCCAGTAAAGAAATTGTCAACCATGAGGCCTGAAGTCTCTAGGCCATATCTAAAAGTTATTTTCCTAAGGACTGTATAAAACAGGCCCTTAATAAGGCCTACTTTTCCTGTGAATGTGACAGGTTCAAGGTGCTTGTGGAAGATTGACCATTCATGTCCAGCAGCTTCACTATTAGGCACTACTAAGAATTGCTAAGTAAAACTGCTCATCTGAGTGGTCAGGCATTATTATTATTATTATTTTTTTTTTTTTTGAAAGAGAGAGAGAGAAAATGAGTGCACACACAAGAGGGGAAGGACAGAGGGAGAGAGAGAATCTTAAGCAGGTTCCACAGATGTGGAGCTCAATCCACAACTGTGAGATCATGACCGAAACCAAAAGTTAGATGCTTAACTGAATGAGCCACCCAGGTACCCCTATTATTTTTATTTTTATTTTTTTACATTTATTTATTTTTGAGAGACAGAGTGAGAGAGGGTGTGAGGGGAGGAGGGGCAGAGAGAGAAGGAGACACAGTATCTAAAACAGGCTCCAGGCTCTGAGCTGTCAGCACAGAGCCTGATGTGGGGCTCAAACCCATGAACCGTGAGATCATGACCTGAGCCGAAGTTGGACACTTAACCGACTGAGCCACCAGGCACCCCTATTATTATTTTTTAAATGTAAGCTCTCTGCCTTATGTGGGGCTTGAATTCTCACCCCAAGATCAAGAGTTGCATGTTGTGCTGACTGTGCCAGCCAGACACCCCGATAGGCATTATTTATACATGTGTTTGTTTTATAAAAAAATTTCAGGTCAGCATACAGTTCAGGGGTGAGAACCAATCAGCAGGTTCCACGTGGTCTTTCGAAACTCTAAGATAGCATTGTGTAATATCAAGTAAACAGGCTTTGGAATCAGCCAAAATCAGTTTGAAGTCTGGTCCTCCAATTGATGGTATAAGTTTAGGGATATTGCTTTTAGCCTTTATTTCTTCATCCATGACAAAAGATGATAGTACTATTTCAAAGGGCTACTGTGAAATTTAAGCAAGATTTCATATTGATAGTACTTAACATAGTGAGTACATTAGTTGCCATCTCTTCCCTCCAGGAATATATTTTAGGTTTTGCATACATAACCTTTATAATATGGTCCAGAATCTGAGTCTCAACAATTAAGCATATGTCTCTTTAACCCATTGATTTTTCCCCCCTCAAGATGCTTCTTTGTCCCTGAAGTCCAAAGACTAAATGATCTGCCTAAAGATACAAAACTAGTTAGTAGAAAAGCCAGAATGAGGGGCGCCTAGGTGGCTCAGTCGGTTGAGCATCTGACGCTGGCTCAGGTCAGGATCTTACAATTTGTGGGTTTGAGTGCCATGTCAGGCTTTGTGCTCATAGCTCAGAGCCTGGAGCCTGTTTCAGATTCTGTCTCCCTCTCTCTCTACCCCTCCCCCACTCACACTCTGTCTTCTCTCTCTCTCAAAAATAAACATAAAAAAAAGCCAGAATGATGTGTAGCATATAAATCATACAGTTGACCCTTGAACAACAGTTTTGAACTACAGAAGTCCACTTACATGTGAATTGTTTACAGTAAAGTACTGTAGATGTATTTTCTCTTCCTCATTTTCTTTATTGTAAGAGTATGTAAGAGTAAATAATACATATATCATGCAAAATCTGTGTTAATTAAATGTTTATGTCATTGGTAAGGTTTCTGGTCAACAGTAGGCTGTTAGAAGTTCAGTTTCTGGGGAGTCATAAGATATATGTGAATTTTCCAATGTGCAGGGGGACGGGGGGTTGCCATCCCTATCCGCTACATAGTTCAAGGGTCAACTGTACTATGAATCAACAAGACCTGGAAGACATGGGTTTATGTACCTGCCCATCACTTATGTCTGTATGCAAGTAACTTAATCCCAATTTTCTTATAAGGAATGGAGACAGTAATAATTCCTACATCCAAGAGTTGCTATGAAGAGTAAAGCAAGTTAGTAACATATACATAGTGGCTAGAATAGTGCTTTATTGTTGCTTTTAGGGCTACAGATTCTAAAACACACAGACCTGACCACAGATGGGTGCACTACAGAGCCTGTGGGTTTCAGGTTTAATAACATACCCTAACATTAATTAGGTAATTAACATGTGCCAGGCACTATTCTAAGCACTTTGCATCTGTTGACTCATTTAATCCTTACATTCTTGATGAGAAAACTGAGACTGAGGAAGTTACTTGCCAAAGGCCACAGAGGTATTCCAAACCAGATCAAGATTCTACCCGTGGCTATATGGCCCTAGAGATTACACCCTTACACTACACTGTCAGAGTTTGGGCAGCAGGTACCATAGAAACATATACTCAAGAACTGAATGAGATCATAAAGGTCATAGGGTAATCTTTCACTCAATCCAGGATTTGTCCTGATGGCTTTCACACAGCCAATTCTGGGGGTGGGGTGGAGGGCCTTACAACACAAAGAGAGGATCAGACAAATTCATAAGGTGGCAAAGGAGATGTTCCACAAAAAAGAGAAAACATAAAGGTGAGAATGGGAAGATTAGACCAAATGGGTATGGTACAGTCCTCGCCTTCTTGAAGAAATAAAGTGGGAGAGGGGCAGAAGAAAAGTCAGTAAAGTTGTCCAGAACAGCTTGGTAAAGGATGGGAAGAAGGTGTTCCATGTTAAGCTGTAAGGAACTGATGCAACTACAGAGTCTAGATAGGGCAGTACGTATTCACAAACATATGTGTTCCATTAGACATAAGGTAATGTCTCAGACCCTTCAGAGACAGGAGGAAGGGAAAAAGGGCACAGGAATCAGTAAACTGCACTCAAGACACAATGAACTGAGAACCCCACCTCCCTTTTTTCCTCAGTACTTTAAGTAGCTAGAAGTTAGTTGGTAAATAGGATACAAGTGGTACCTTACATTCCAAGATAACATAGCAGAATACTAACTGTCCAGCAGATGAGTGGAGAAGAGTAAGGGGAAAATCCAATAGATTATGAAGTCCAGAAACAAAGTTGGCATTGGAGAGTCTTCTAATGGGCAGAAATATATTCCCTAACTGTTCTGCTATTTGAGGGCAGAAGTGGGCAAGAGAACTAAATGCTGAGTGGAGATGGGGGTGTGGGCTAGAGATGATGCTAAAATAAGAACATGGAATAGTTCTTTGGACTATACCATAGTAGGTGTGGAGGAGGTGGTAACCTGGGGCACAATACAGGAGGCCAAAACTGTAACTCAACAAATCCCACCCATTCTTGCCTCAAACACTGAAGGGTGTACAAATGGGCCAGAAGTGAGCCTGAGGATGGGAAGATCAATGGATCCAGTTGAGGATCTGGGGGAAAAAGCGTGTGGGAGAATAACAAAACACCAGCCTAAAATGGTCCCCACCCTCCAAGATGACTCAATACCTAAATCAGGACTAGGATTTGGAAAATAACATTTTTTTTTTTTTTTACCAAGACCCACAGTAACAAGTACATTTTACCTGCCACCCAGTACACAAATACATACATTTTCCTCCTTGTGCCCCAACATTGGTTAAGTGGCAGAACCAAGACTCAAATCAGTTGAGTCTTGAACTAAGACTCCAAACCACATGCTGCGAATTGCTGTCCTGTTTTTCATTAAGAGTGGGTCCTGAAATCAAATTAATGTAGTGACTTATGACAAGTATTTTTTCAAGTAAAACAGAAAATAGAGCATACTGCAGATAGTAAGGAAAAACATTACTTTCTAAAACTTTTGGTTCGCTTTTGTATTTACACATGTGTGCATTGAGTCGCGATGTAAAGTTTGGACAACAAAGACCTAAAGTAAACCTTGACGGAAATGGATGTTACATTAACAACCAAATGAGGGTGTTTTACACATACAGCTAACTCCAGGAGAAGCGAGCTAACAATTACCGAACAGGTACAGTACAGAGCGGAAGCCTTCACAGGAATTAACATATTCACTCCCAACTGATAGATGAGGAAACGGAGACTCAGTCACACTGCGAATTCATATCAGTCTCAGATTGGAAACCACTGAAGTCCGGCTCTAGCCCGCTCTGCTGCCCCAGGAAGGGCCAACCCGCCACGCATGGAGAGCCCGCCATCGTCACGGGCGGTGACTTGGCCGCCGCCCGCCTGTTGGAGATCAGTGCGGCCTCTGCCGCAGTAGGGCCGGGCTGAAGGTGGGACGCCCACAGAGTTTCGCTCGGCGCGGGGACAAACCCGCTCTCCCTGGAGACCCAGCTGTGGGGACTTCACAACCCAGTTGGGAACCAGCAAGGTCTCAGTACCCACGACACGCGTGGCTTGGCCCTTACGAGCCACTATCCCCAACCCTAGTACGCGCCACTCTCGCGATATGAATGGCCGGAGCCCTAGGACTCGTCACTGACCCAATTTCCGCTCCCTGAGAGGGGCCACGTCCCACGCGGGCCGGGACAGTACCTGAGACAGGAGGCGCCTCCGCCATCCTGTGCCGCAACACCTAAAGCGAGCCCTGCAACCTAGAGAGGGCTGTCACCCGGTCACGTGCCCTCAACTTCCGCCGCCGCAAGACTATTCGCATCTGCGCGCCGGGTGGACAGCCACGGAGGTTGCGCTGCCTGAGTGAACTGTGCGGTACGTCCGTGACGTCAGACACAAGCGCCGGGCGCCGGCCTACTGGCCTGGGTGTAGGTAGCCGGGATCGCGCCGGGTGTGGGAGGGGGAAGAATTTGCGTAGTCATTGTTTTTCTTGTTGAGATTCGCGGTGCTCTCTTGCCACCATGCTCTGTTGCCCTGGCACCCAACCAACTTCACGTTGCCTGCTGGAGTTTACTCAGACGTCACCTTCTTACCTAGAGTAGTTCAGGTTTGGAGTTAAAAAAGCAAACCCTGCTAAGTAGTTGCAAGGGTATGTACGGGGAAATAGGTGCAAAACAAACGATAACAAGGCTAATATACAGAGAACTCTTACAAAGCAGAGAGCGATAAGCCAAAAAAAAGATAAACCATGTGTTAGAAATGGTAAAGGACTTGAACCGGCAGGTGACAATAAAACAAATACAGATGATACTGAACATGAGGGGGAAAGTTTGGAGGCGCTGATAATTTGTAAAGTGATAGCATTAAAAGTTTTTTAATGTTTATTTTTGATAGACGAGGCGGCCGGGGGGTGGGGGGGGCAGGGAGAGAGATAGAGAATTGAAGCCAAAAGGACAAGAAACGATTTTTAAATGTTATGTTAGAGAGGGAGTGCGCTAGCGGGGGAGAGGAACAGAGGGAAAGAGAGGGTCTTAACCAGTGTGGAGCTGACCCTGGGATCATGACCTTAGCTGAAATCAAGAGTGGGGCTCTAAACCCACTAAGCTATCCAGGAGCCCTATTCATGTGTTTTAATGCATACTTTCAGGCAGTGCTTTAAGTGCTGAAGGTAAATGGTGAAAAAGACAAACATGGTCCCCACCGTCATGAAGTGCATTGTCTAGAAGAGGAGTTTAGAAACGAAATAATTTATAAATTAATAATTTGTAAAATAATTTTAAATTATGTTAGCATTATGAAAGAAATAAGCATGGTAACAGTGATAGAGACTTAATGGGATCTGCTACAGAAAAGGTGGCCAGCCTTCTTTGAGTAGAAGGAAAGATAAGGAGCTAGTTAGCTATATGAAGATTCAGAGAGAAGGAATAGTATGTGCAAAGGCTATGAAGAAATGTTCAAGATGTTGAAGTATCTGCTGGAGAAGAGTAAGCAGGGAGAGTGGCACAGCATGAAATTGAAGAGTTAGGTAAGGAGATCACTCAGATCACCTGCAGGCCGTGATAATTGATTTTATTCCAAGCGCAGTAGGAAGTTATTGAAGGGTTCTAAGCAAAGAAGTGGGATCTACACTTAGATTTCTACACTTAGATTTCTCTTCCACCCAAGGAAAGAGTGAATTGTGGGGGGAGCAAGAATAGAAGTGGGCAGATCAGTTACATTTTTGTATTACACTAATGTAGAAGATGATGGTGGCCTTGGGCTACAGTGACAGCAAATGAGATGGAGAGGACAGATCTGAGGTATATTTGAAATATAACCAGTGTCCAGCTTCCAAACTTTTTCCATACCGACAGGTGTGACGTGATATCTTATTGTAGTTTTAACTTGGATTTCTGATTACTAGTGAGTCTAAACATATCTTAATGATCTTTTGAGTTTCTTCTTTTTCAACGTACATCCATTGCCCGTCTTTTTTTTTTTTTTGGAAAGATAGAGAATGCAAGTGGGGGAGGAGCAGAAAGAGAGGTACAGACTGAAGCAGGCTCCACACTGGCAGCAGCTAGCCTGAGTCAGGGCTCGAACTCACTAACCCGGAGCTCATGACCTGAGCTGAAGTTGGACATTTAACCAACTGAGCCACCCAGGCACCCCCACTGCCAATTTTTCTATTGGGGTTGCTCTATTTTTCTTGCTGGCGTTTCTTGTATATTATAGATATCAATTCCTTATCAGTTTTAGACATTTCCGTTGTTTTCTCTTCTATTAATTTTGTACTTTACTGAACACAAATCCTTAATTTTGACACATCAGCTCACCAAACAAACCATATTGTCACCTTTGGAAATTACATGATGTTTCAGTCTGGGTCCAGTTCAGAGAGGAATCACACAGTCATTTGAACAGAGAAGGTTTTATTTATTTAAAGACTTATCAACTCTGCCAGAAGATTGGAGTAATAAGGAACAGACTAATAAAGAAGTGAAGAGAACTCTAAAATAAATCCTGTGGCTTACTAGATGGCAAGCAAGCGGTGTGGGGCTACAATGGTAGAAGCTGCTAGAAATTTACCTTGTAGGATGCTAGGGAAAGTCAATCATGGGGAGGTGTCTCAGAAGAGGCACTCTACTACAAACCACCTGAGGCGATGCCAAGAGCAGTTTCTGGCTGTTGGCCATCATAAACTGAAAAGGCTAGGGGCTGAAGAAGCCCTGTAAGTTGCAGGAACCAAAACACTGGAGACGCTGCCTATAGCACAGAAGCCTAACTCAAACTCTAGAAACGGAAAAAAACCTTTTCCTCCTGCAGTGTCTCTCTGGTGCCCTCTACTGACAAATCTAATACCTGCCAGCTGATAAAGGATATATTTTTTTAATGTTTATTTTTTTAGAGAGCACAGCAGGGGGTGGGGGCAGAGAGAGGGGGACAGAGGATCCCAAGTGGGTTCTGAATTGAAAGCAGTGAGACTGATGTCAGGCTTAAACTCACGAACCACGAGATCATGACCTAAGCCAAAGTTGGATGCTCAACTGACTGAGCCATCTGGGCACCCCTTGGATAAATATTTATTTATTTTTTTAAATGTTCTTTTTTTTTTAATTTTTTTTTTTAATTTTTGAGAGTTAGAGAGAGACAGAGTGTGATTAGGGGTGGGGCAGAAGAGAGAGGGAGACACAGAATCGGAAGCAGGCTCCATCTTGACGTGGGGCTTGAGCTCATGAAACACGAGATCATGACCTGAGGTGAAATCAGATGCTTAACTGACTGAGCCACCCAGACGCCCCTGGATAAATATTTAAAAAGGTCCAAATCATTTCACAGAGCAGGCAAAAAGGATAAATTTGGAACTGAACGGCAATAATTCACAACTGGCATACTAGGGAAAATGTTCATTATTTTCAAAACTTGTAAATGAAGTAAATAAGCAAACAATTATCCTGCCTTCCTATACAAACTATTTCATACAACATACCAAAACGTATGACAATAAAAGCAGTACTCAGGTGGAAATTTATAGCTATCAGTACTTGCATTAAAAAAAAAGTCCAGAGGTGGGGCGCCTGGGTGGCTAAGTCTGTTAAGCATCTGACTTTGACTCAGGGCATGATCTCACAGTTCGTGGGTTCAAGCCCCACATCAGGCTCTGTGTGGACAGCTTAAAACCATGGAACCTGCTTCAGATTCTTTGTCTCCTCTCTCTCTCTGCTCCTCCCCTGTTCTCTCTCTCTCTCTCTCTCTCTCAAAAATAAACATTAAAAAGTGCATATCTTGTTAAAAGAAAAAAAAAAGTCCTGAGGCATCTGTGTGGCTCAGTTGGTTAAGTGAGTTTGTTTCCACTCAGGTCATGATCTCACGGTTCATGGGTTCAAGCCCCATGTAAGGAAGGCCTCCTTGGGATTCTCTATCTGCCCCTTTCCTGCTTGCTTGCTCTCTCTCTGAAAACATTAAAAAAAAAAAAGTCCAGACACTGGAATATTACTCCATATTAACAAGAAATGAGGTGTCAAGCCATGAATAACACATGGAGGAAACATAAATGCATATCACTAACTGACAGAAACCAATCTGAAAGGCTATATTCTGTATGATTGCAACTGTACGACATTTTGGAAAACACAAAACTGGGGACAGTTGCTAGGGCTTAGGGGACGGGAGAGAAGAACAGGCAGAAACAGAGAACTTTTAGGGCAGTGCAACTATTCTCTATGATACAAAAGTGGATACACTGTCAAAACCCATAGAATGTTCACCAAAAGTAAACTCTATGTAAACTATGGACCTTGAGTGATACTAATGTGTCAATGTAGGTTCATAGATTGTAACAAATATACCACTTTGGTACAGAATGTCAATAATCAGGGAGACTGTGCATGTGTGGGAATTCTCTGTACCTTCTCAATTCTGCTGTGAATCTAAAACTGTGCCAAAAAATAAAGTTTATTAATAAAAAAAGAGACAGATCTCAAATCACTAGCTTAATCTTCTACCTTAAGAAACTAGAAAAACAAGTAGAAGGAAACAAACTAAACCAAAACAAGTAGAAGGAAACAATAAAGGTTAGAGCAGAAAGAAAATAAAATAGGAAAATAAAAAAACCCACAACAAAGCGATTCACTAAACAAAATGAAAAAAATTGTCTTTTAACCAGACTGACAAGAAAAAAGAAAAAACTTAGAATTATTATAATTAGGAACCAAAGAGGGAACATTACTATCAACCTTAAAGAAATAAAAAGTGAGGTGCCTGGGTGGCTCAGTTGATTGAGCGTCCAACTTCGGCTCAAGTAATGATCTCACAGTTGGTGAGTTCGAGCCCCACATCAGGGTCTCTGGTGCCAGCACAGAGCCTGCTTCATACCCTCTTGTCTCCTCTCTCTCTCAAAAAAGAATAAACATTAAAAAAAAAATTCTCTCCTTCTCCGTCTGCTCCATCCCTACCCCCGCCCCCTGCCCCAAGAAAAAGAAAGAAAAAGAATTACAAGGGAATACTATGAACAGCTTTGTACTGTGCTCGCTTCGGCAGCACATATATTGAACAGCTTTGTACTACCAAATTAGATTACTTAGATGACATGGGAAAATTGCTAGAAGTATACAAACTACCAAAATGGACTCAAGAAAAATAGAAAAGCTGAATAGAACTATATAGCAAGTAGAGATTTAATTAGTTAAAAAAAAAAAAAAAAGCTTCCAACAAAACCCAGGCCCAGATGGCTTCATTGGTGAATTCTACCATACATTCAAAGAATTGACACCAATCCTTCACAAATTCTCCCCCAAAATAGAAGAGGAGCGAATACTTCCCAGCTTATTCTCTGGATGAAAACTCTGCCTGAGGGCAGTCATTGAGTATCTTCCCATTGCAGAAATCGATGGCAACAGCCCAGACTGTCCATGAAAACAGATTCAAACTGATTAGGCATCCTAGGGCAGTGGTTCTTAGCTCTGGCTACATATAACTACCTGGGGAACTTTTAAAAATCCAAGTGCCCACACCATATTCAGATTAATTATATTAAAATCTATGGGCTAGGAAAATATAAAAGGAAAGCTATGGGATACAGATAATACAGGTTGAAGTGCCAAACTTTTACGTTCTTATCAGATCATTCCAATCTCCTTCGCCCTTGCTAAACTCCTAGGGCTGATAGATTATAACCTAAGGAGACAACCAGCACTCAATTCAGCTTCTAATAGTTAACAGGTGAGATGATGAATACAGATGCTGACTGGGGCCAAGTACTGGTGGAGTGATCACCATAGGCTATGCTGTGCCTGGCACTTTGCCACACAATTCATCTTCTCCACTTTCTTTAAATTCACCAAGATTGACACAGACCAAGGCCTGGCTTTTGTTCTTTTCCCAGTACAGCAAGAATTAGCAGAATGATACAAGTATTAAGGAATCTCCAGGAAAAGGAGACTGTATGGTCAGAGGCAGGGAACCATGACTTTACGGTGGATGGGGGAGTGGGGGGGGTGGTGGAAGCAATTATTACAGCATTGAACATTGAAAAGTGGGACAAAGCAAAGAGAGAGGCTGCAGAGAAATTTCTGGGATTCTTATTGGCAAGTGACAGGAACACAACTCCAACTAGTTTAAGCAGAAAAAGGGGTTTATTGGCAGAATTCTCAGAGAGTTCATAGAATTAGAGGAAGAGTTGCAGAGACTTGGAGCACTCTGGGAATCTCAAGGATCAGAAGTCTGGCTCAGTGCCATAAGGATTCTTTCATTCAGTCTCTCATCTTGGGTCCCCTCCAGGCTCAATATCTCAAGCTTCCCATACTGACAAAGAATTTAGGGGTTGGGAGAAGAAAGCATTTCCCCTAGTTCCCATTTAATAAATCAAGGGAAGAACTTCAACAGTCACAGCCTGGTCTCTAATTGGTATTTCTGCAATAATCACACAGTTATAATTGGGGTGGCAGTTCTGTAAAAGAAAGAATGTTGTTCTGAAAGAACTAAGCCAAAAACCATTATAGAGAGGCAGGGACCAAGTCACAGGCAGCTTTGTATGCCTTGCTGGAGGTGTCAGGGAACCATGAAAGAGTTTAAGTAGTGACTAGGCCAGATTTGTATTTTAGAAAGATAAGTATAGCTATGATGAATGGACTCAAAGAAGCAAAACTGCATGAAGAGAAAGCAAGTCATTAATTCCAAAAGACTATAGGATGGATGTCTAGGTTAAGGAGAATTGAAAGAGAAAAGGAGAGGAGGGGTTGGATTTGAGAAACATGTAGAGTTAAAAGCAGGGTTTGATGATTAACTGAATGTGTAGGGTGAGGCAAAATGCAGGCATTAATGTAACTCAGGAGCTTTCTGGGTTTTTTTTTTTAATGTTTATTTTTGAGAGACAGCGCCAGTGGGGGAAGGGCAGAGAGAGAGAGGGAGACACAATCTGAAATACGCTCCAGGGTCTGAGCTGTTGGCATGGGGCCTGACGCGGGACTCAAACCCACAAACCGTGAGATCATGACCTGAGCCAAAGTCGGACACTTACCCAACTGAGCCACCCAGGTGCCCTAAGAGCTTTCTGTTTTCAATGATGGAGGATAATGGTTCCATTACCTGAGACAGGGAAAATAGGAGGAGGAGATTCAAGTCTCAGGGAAAGGTAATGGCTATCTTGGCCACTTGAATGTGACGTGTTTTGGGGCTTCTGGAACATCCAAATAATTGTTAGGCAAAAAGCTGGATATGAATAGGATTCTGAAACTCAGGGGCAAGATCTGGGATAGAAGTATAGCTTTAGTAGTTGTTAAAGCCTTAAGAATAGTTGAGCTCAGTAAATAAAAGTGATAAAAGAACACCAGCATTATAGCTAGTGTTTCAGAGAGATGAGGATTTCAGAAATGAGTCTTAGAGGGGTGCCTGGGTGGCTCAGTCAGTTAAATGTCTGACTTAGGCTCAGGTCACGATCTCACAGTTCATGGGTTCAAGCCCCGCATCGGGCTCTGTGCTGACAGCTAGCTCAGAGCCTGGAGCCTGCTTCAGATTCTGTGTCTCCCCTTCTCTCTGAACCTCCCCTGCTCACGCTGTCTCTCTCTCTCCCTCTCCCAGAAATAAATAAAACATTAAAAAAATAAAAAAAGAAACTATAATGGAAGAAATATTTAAAGAGCTGAGTGAGAAATTATAGAGAGGCCAAGGAAGCTTTCCAGAAGGTCATGATGACTAGTACAAAGGCTTCTTGAGAGGGTGAGATTAGTCTGCACAAATGAATCATTAAAGACCCTGCAATTGGGCAGGAGTTTGGACTCCTGGCACCTTCCAAGAAAAGAATGAAGCCTCTGTTTTTGTTGTTAATAATCCCTCATATAAGAATAGCAAGTTGTAAAGTATAGTTAACCCTTCAACAACATGGGGAATAGGGCTCAGTCGAAAATCTGCATGTAACTTTTAACTCCCCCAAAACTTAACTACTACTAATAGCCTACTGTTGACCAAAACCCTTACCAGTAACATAAACAATTAACTCATATTTTGTACATATATTATAAACTGTATTCTTACAATAAAGCTAGGAAAAAGAAAATTTTATTAAGAAAATAATAAAGAGAAAATACATTTATAATACTGTACTGCAAAAAATCCATGTAGAAGGGGATCGTGTTCAAACTTGTATTGTTTTAAGGGTCAACTGTACTCATGACCATTACCTCAATGATTCCTCACAAAAGCCTTGTGAAGTGGGCATGATTTTACTAATAAGGAAATAGAAGTTTAGTGAAGTGAGTAGGCTACGTAGTAGTTATTACACCATAGATGAGGGCCCAGGCCTGGATTCTTCTTTATTCCTTCCTCTGATGCTAGCAGTTAAGTTGGATTTTTAGGCTGAATCAACATTAAAATTATATTATTCCTGTATGAGAGGTTTTAGGCTGAAGTGATATTATTAAAATTATATCCTTTTGAAAAATATTTATTGAGTATAAATAAATGTCCTATACACATTAAATATCAAGAAATAGTCATTATTGATTACAAGTCAGGCTGTAATACTGAGGGAACCACAGAATCAAAATATCCAGTCACGATACAGTAGTGATAATTCCATTCCAATATCAGACATAGTAATGATTTACTCACAAGACACAATAAAACCCATCAAAAAGGCTATCACTTTAACCAACCTACAATACCACAATAGAAAATGGTTTTGGATCATAATATGAACGGTCCCAATAATCTCATCTTCATCTTATCAATTTATCATCAATTTGAGATTGTGAAGTTACACTATCTTAGAATGTAAAGATTCAATTTCCTTCGTTTTCTTTCAAATTATTATTAATAAATGAAAACAAGTCATACATAGCCACTGGTACTTTTAAGTACATTAGTCTTTCATAAGAAAAAAGACATAAAAATTTAGTATGAAGAAAGCATCCCCCAAACAATGAGTCTCTTAACGGAAAAAATAAAGGAGCAATGTAATTGACCTTTCCTTTGAAGAAAGGAAAGAAACATAAATCTGTTATGGTAAATTTGGAAAGAGGAATATTTCCTAGTCCCACAATATGTGTTTATTTTACACAATGTACTTGAATGATGCAAGTCTATGAAGCAGGGATCTGTGGCAATCCAAATTCATCCACCAGGACTCCATCCTGTGAAAAGAAAGCAATGTATAGTGCCACTGTTTTTCAATCGGTAAAACAAAACGATCACAAATATTTAGTAGTCAAAAATCATTTCCAAGTGTTTAATCAGTGAACACCAAAATCCCACTGAGAAGATTAGAAAGCATTTTCATGAAAGATAAAGGGGGAAGTGATAAGCCAAGAAAAGATTGGAAAAGCTCAAAAGAGGTGGTCCTTTGCAGGGTAAAGGAAGAGGGAAAGAGCAAGAGATGCTAAAGAGTAAACCTAGGAGGGGTCTGGGAGGAAAGGCTGAGGAGTCAGTCCTTGCCTCCAGATTCGCATTTTCACTCTGATTCCTAAAGTGGACCATTATCCTTTGTAGCTTCCCAATCCTTAAAGGAGCAGTGCCCTAGGACAGGGCACTTCCACATTATACTTTACTATAAACTTGGAAACAGTGATACTAGTATCAATTAAGAAACCATATCTCAATGGCATATTTAACTCAGGAATCTGTGACCTTCTAAAAGTAGAAATAACATAGATGCTGCAGGGTACTGAAAAGGTAACTTGCGGTAGATAGCATTGATAAAAATCATTTCAGGTAGGGGTGCCTGGGTGGCTCAATTTGTTTAGTGTCTGACTTCAGCTCAGGTCATGATCTCATGATTCATGAGTTCGAGCCCCACATCAGACTCACTGCTGTCAGTGTAGAGCCTGCTTTGGATCCTCTGTCTCCCCCTCTCTCTGCCTCTCCTTGCTTACACATGCACTGTCTCTAAAAAATAAATAAAACATTTAAAAAAATTATCTCAGGGGTGCCTGGATGGCTCAGTCGGTTAAATGTCTGACTCTTGGTTTCGGCTCAGGTCACGATCTCATATTTCATGAGTTTGAGCCCTACATTGGGCTCTGCTCTGACAGTGCGGAGCCTGCTTGGGATTCTCTTTTTTCCTCTCTCTCTGTCCTTACCCTGCATGCTCTGTCTCTCTCAAAATGAATAAATAAACTTAAAAAATTAAAAAAAAATAATTTTAGGTATGCTGAAAAAAGCAACCTATAAACCTGGAGCCTTGAAATGACCAGAGGCAGGGGTGGGGTGGAATGAGCAGTAGAAAAAGTTAGATTACCCTGGACTCAAGGAAGTAGAGAGGGGTACAGTAGGGGGAAGATACACATTCATAGAAATTACCTATAAGGGACCTGAGAAATGATCTACTCTCCACCTTTTGTCCCCCACATTTCACATGCAGGAAAAACTGATGAGATTCTGAGAGAAAACAAGGATTTCTAATTTGCTCCAAGTCATACAGTAAACAAAGGCAGAGGTGAAACTGGCTCTCACTCAAGGATTGTGCACATTCAATGTGTACACTCGGAGACAAACACCAAGGAGGTAAGGCAAACAGGAAAAATGGCAAGAGAAAAAAATGACACATTACACCAGGAACTAAGATGGAGTGAACAGGACTTCATAAGCAACAAAATTTTACCTGTTTAGAAAAATGAAAACCATGAGCTTCGGACAGGGCTTTCAGTTTGTGAAGTCCTTTTACATACAAGATCTAACTTGGTCTAACTTAGACAATTATGTGAAATAATTGTAATTACCTGAATTTTACAGATGCAAGGATCAGAAAAGTTCAAAACAGTTAAGTGATTTGCCAAGGTCTCATAGTGAGTTAGTGGCTGAGACTTAAACCCAGGTATCCTGATTCTTTACCTTGTTAATGAGAATCTTTCTACATCAAGTTTTATACTGAAATTATTACTCCCTATTTTAAAAAACCCACCTGGGGCACTCACTTTTGAATGTCCCCTCTCTGTAAAGAGAGCTTTCATTACTATTCTTCCTTTCTAATCTTAGACACTAATAAACTTTTGCCTGCTGCTCAAAAAGAAAGAAAGAAAAAAAAAAAGTCTACCCTACAATTAAGAAGTGTGTACAGAAGATATAATAACTTTCTTTCACACTGCTGCCCAGCATGGTTCATGCACGTGCTGGTAATGCTTTTCCAGGAAATACTGTCTGAAACCTATAAATGGCACCCAGTGCAAACTCACAAGGATAATTCCTGGGCCTCAGTGACACTATGTACACAGACTGTCCACGGTCCAATGCAAGAAAACTAGGTTTTCAAGGTGTCCCAAAACAAGGACTAGGATGGACTTTTTCTGTTTGAACTTAAGACTGCCTTGTAGATTCCCAAACTGGTGATCAAGCATAAAACCTTTCTCATTTTGCATAGCAAATATAAAGAGAAAAAGGTTTCACCTTATTCTTTGTGTCAGTGGGAACGCCTTCTGGAATTGCAGGTGCAGATGCTGCTTCATCCAAGTAAGAACTGTCTTCGTCAGCCAGAAGCTCATCACCCAGTGCATCCAACTCTGAGATTGAAACAGTTGACATTTCAAAAACGTTATGGAAGAAAATTGGCAGCTAATGTTAAGAAAGTTAGCCAAATTATTATGAGACATAAATTCCAAAACAAAGGGAAAAGGGTTTTTAAAAATTTTTTATTTTTGACAGAATGCAAGCAGGGGAGGGGAAGAGAGAGAGGGACAGAAGATCTGACACACGCTGTGGGCTGACAGCAGTGAGCCAGATGCGGGGCTCAAACTCACAAACCCTGAGATCATGACCTGAACTGAAGTTGGACATTTAACCAACTGAGCCACCCAGGTGCCTGGGGAAAGGATGATTAATATCTATTTTCAAAATAAAAGATCACCATCTTAAGACATTTTCAAGGGAACGGATGTGGTAAAATCTATGAAAAACACAAATCAAAGTAAAACAACCATTCCCCACAAGTTTACAAGGCCCTAGTCTTCATGAGAGTCTATATATAGCTATCAGTTGGCCAATTCAAATTAGAAAATCTGGACAATAACAAATGTAAAAGAATTTTCTTTCAGTTATTGATGAACTTGAGAGAAGGCAGTGAAAGGAGGCATGAAATTGTTGAATACTGAGTGACCATCACATGAAATCAAGCTTTAAAAATAAGTCTATGGTAAAGTGAGTTGGAAGTGACCAGAAAGAATGACAAAAGCAGATAGAGACACAGCAGGGGAAACTCAGGATGGGAAATAAAATAAATGAATGTGAAAATAAAAGGTTCTAGGCAAAAACAGAATGGGGGATAACGGGGAAGGGCTGAGGGGAAGGGAGGGGGGAGAAAGAAAGGAGGAGAAAGGAGAAGAAGGAGTATAAGAAAGAGGAGGAGGAGGAAAACTGAGACAGGAATCATGTGACAGAAAATCCAGTGTGAGGTGGTTCTGCCATCTACTTAGTTACTCATGCTAGACACTGACAGACATTTTTTTTTTTTAATGTTTGATTTATTTTGAGAAAGAGAGAACAAGTGGGGGAGAGGCAAGAGAAGGAGAGACAGAATCTCAAGCAGGTTCCGCACCATCAGTGCGGGGACTGATGCAGGGCTCGAACTCACAAACTGCAAGATCATGACCTAATTCAAGATCGAGAGTTGGACGCTTAATTGACTACACCACCCAGGTGCCCCCGACAGACATTCTTGACCTCCCCTCCTTCCACATCCACTTTTCTGTTTCTGCTACTACCACCTTAGTCTCAGTTGCTATCATCTTTTCTTTAATTTTTGTTTATTTTTTAAATTCCAGTATAATTAACACACAGTGTTATATTGTTTCAGATGTACAATACAGTGATTTAACAATTTTGTACATTACTCAGTGCTCATCATGGTACGTGTACTCTTAACCCCATCACCAATTTCTCCTGTCCCCCACCTACCTCTCCTCAAGCAGCTTGTTCTCTACAGTTTCTAGTCTGTTACTGTTTTTTTAATTTTGTTTCTTAAAGTCCACATGTTAAGTGAAATCACATGGTATTTCTTTCTCTGTTTCACTTAGTATCATACCCTGTAGATCCAACCATGTTGTTGCAAATGGCAAGATTTCATTCTTTTTTATGGCTGAATAATATTCGTGTGTGTGTATGGGGCGCCTGGGTGGCTTAGTCGGTTAAGCGTCCGACTTTTACTTAGGTCATGATCTCGCGGTTCGTGGGTTCGAGCCCCACGTCGGGCTCTGTGCTGACTGCCGGCTCAGAGCCTGGAGCCTGTTTCAATCTGTGACTCCCTCTCTCTCTGACCCTCCCCTGCTCACACTGTTTCTCTCTCTCTCCTAGAAATAAAACATTAAAAAAAAAAAAAATTAAAAAAAAAAATATTCGTGTGTGTGTGTGTATGCATGCACACACATGCGTATGTATATATCCACATCTTCTTTATCCATTCATCTATGGATGGACACTTGGGTTGCTTCCATATCTTGGCTATTAAAAACAGTGGTGCAATAAACATAGGGGTGCATGTACTTTTTTTCAAATTAGTGTTTTTATTTTCTTTGGGTAAAGGCTCCTCTCCTTGAGGCCATGCAACAACCCCTCCCATATTTTCCTATTAACTTCTACTCATCCTTCAGGACCCATGTCTGTCCCTACTCCCAAATAAGACAGATTGCCCAGCTATGTGCTCCACAGTACCCCACGCTTCTCCTTCCCAACAGTTTGTGTGCTCTTGTAATTAATTACTTGAAACAAATAGTGTCTTACTCCTGGTGACAGAAGCTTCATAAATACAGGGACCATATTTGCCTTCTTCAATGTTGGATTCCTAGCACCTAACACAGTACCTTGCTTATGGCAGATGCACACGAAGTATTTGCCAGTGACTGTTTCTTGATCCGCTTTGTTGTTCTGAGGGAGAGGGCTCCCAAAAATAGGAAGAGCAAAATCAAAAGGAAAATGGTGGGAAAAGGCAGTGCTTAGATACCAGGCACCAGGTGAGCAGACACCTTTGCCTAGACTTTCCTCCAGAGTTTATCTGTCCCAGAGTTGGTAGTGGAGCATGCAAATCTGACACGCCAGCTTCACAAGCTCTTTGCCCAGAGGCTGTACATAAACTAACACTCACAGAACCCTCACTAGAATTGTCTCTAGCATTTGGAAGAAGATCCCAGGTAGTTACTCCTTTCAGACTCTAAGACTTTTTTTCTCCTCAATTGCTTTTCTCATAACATACCTGCTTCCAGGTCATCTTCGTCTAATTCTGGGGTGCCATAACTGCGGCTCAGTGCTTCTTGGATTTCACTGGCATCTTCCATCATATCTTCTAGCTGGTCTTGTAAATCCTTGTAGAAATGTTATGACAGTTTTCATTACTTTTTTACTATTTTCCTCTAACCCCCACCCCACTCTCTCCTCTGAATTTCAGAAGTGATTTTGAAAAAGATAATTACATAAAATGACAACCACATACCAGTTTTCAACAGTTGTTAGTTCCCTTCCCTTAACCCAGTCCTTGCCTAGTGACTGTTTTTAGTCAACACATGACCAGGTGCTCCTCTAAAGGACAAGTCTGAATAATTTCTGAATGCCCCTTCCAATTAAAAGTATGAGAGAGCTTAAGGAAGTATTTAAAAATCACAAAACTGAAGATTCTCATAATAATAACTGTGAATGCCAATGACCCACATAATCCTCCTTTTTGGTGGCAAAATGTGAACTCAAAATTAAGGAAGAATGGGGGCGCCTAGGTAGCTCAGTCAGTTGAGCTTCCAACTTCGGCTCAGGTCATGATCTCGCAGTTTGTGGGTTTGAGCCCTGCATCAAGCTCTGTGCTGACAGCTCAGAGCCTGGAGCCTGCTTCAGATTCTGTGTCTCCCTCTTTCTCTGTCCCTCCCTTGCTCACACTCTATCTCTCTCTTTCTCTTTCCCAAAAATAAACATTAAAAAAACATTTTAAAGCAAAATTAAGGAAGAATTAAATTGGGGCACCTGGCTGGCTCAGTCTGAAGAGTGTGCAACTCTTGATCTTGGGGTCATGGGCTTGAGCCCCAATGCTAGCTAGGTATAGAGATAACGATAACAACAACAGCAACAACAATAACAACCTTAAAAAAAAAATTAAATTGGTGATCTTGCAGTTGAATTTAAGGTGCTTCATGGAAATCTAAAGTCCTACTGCAAGAATAGATGCCCATTAGTCTCTGTCATTACAGAAAGTTTACCTAAAACATTAAATTCAGCATCTACACTATCAACATTTTTCTAGTTTATGGAGAAAAGGAAATAATAGAGACAAGCGAATTAATCTTAAATCAGCCAAAGACTGACTGCTGCGTAGGGAAAAAAGACAACAGTGGAAACAATTGGGTGGTACAAAAAGTTGTACTGAGCTGACCCTGGATGGAGAAAAAGAAATGTTATCAGGATAGGCTTGATATCCGAGACCAGGCTGGTGAAAATAACTGACTGAGAGTGTAAGTCATCTGTGAATGATCTGTGATTAACTAGAAGACTACAAGGCCAGAAATAATGTAAAAAGCAATCTGAAAAGTGCTACAGCATAATAAAGGGCAGCTAATATAATGGCTAGGAGCACAGACTGGAGCTCAAATCTTGCCTTACTCAATGAGAAATAAAGTCTCTAAGCCTTAACTTCCTTGTCCAGAAAATAAGATTATTAATAGACATACCTCAAAGGATTTATTGCAGTAATACATGTGAAACACTAAGCACTTAATACTACATATCTTCCATTGTGTTAAGGATATGCAGGGCAACAATATGCTCATCATATGCTGAAAATTCCAGAGAAGGCAGAGAGTAGCGTTGATAATACAGAAAGTCCAAATTGGCACCATTTATCCTTCAGAATGTTTAAAGCAATGCAAAACATTTGAGGTTTAATGTTTTTTAATTTTTATTATTAAGACAGAGAGAAACAGAGCATGAGTGGGGGAGGGGCAGAAAAAGAGGGAGACACAGAATCTGAAGCAGGCTCCAGGCTCTGAGCTGTCAGCATAGAACCCGAAGCGGGACTCAAACTCACGAACCGTGAGATCATGATCTGAGCCAAAGTTGGACGCTTAACTGACTGAGGCACATAGGTGCCCCACAAAACATTTGAAAAACTCCTCCTGGTCCACAAATTAGAGGTTTGTTTTTCCATTTAAAGGTGAGGGAACAGGGGCGCCCGTGTGCCTCAGTAGGTTCGGTGTCTGACTCCAGCTCAGTTCACTGTGTGGGTTCGAGCCTCTGTGCTTACAGCTCAGAGCCTGGAGCCTGCTTCAGATTCTGTGTCTCCCTCTCTCTCTGCCCCTCCTCTGTTTGTGCTCTCTCTCTCTCAAGAATAAACATTAAAAAAAAATTAAAAAAAAAAAAAAAAAAGGTGAGGAAGACAGAAGTAAAATGAAAAACACTTTTTCTTTTTTTTTTTTTTTTAAAGTAGGCTTCACACCCAGTGTGGAGCCCAATATGGGGCTCAAACTCATGACCATGAGATCAAGACCTCAGCTAAGATGAAGAGTCGTACACGTAACTGACTGAGCCACCCAGACACCCCCCAAAAAACTTTTTTTTTTTTTTAACTTGAGAGAGAAGGAGGCAGGGAGAAAGGATGAGAGAGAGAGAGAGAGAGAGAACACAACCAGGGGAAAGTGGTAGAGGGAGAGAGAGAGGGAATTTTAAGCAGCCTCCATGCTCAACATGGAGCCTGACACAGGACTTGAACCCATGCCTCTGGGATCATGACCTAAGCCAAAATTAAGAGCTGGACGCTCATCTGACTGAACCACCCAAATGGCCCGAAAAACACTTTTTTAAAAAAGAAAACCCTATGCTTTTATGTATTTTTAAGTGCCAAGATACCATGTTGCACACATGTAATATTCTGTTGTACAGAGAAGTGCTAGCTGAAACTAAAATAAAAAGAGAGTGAAAGCACAGAGTAAGTAATTAGGTAAAGCTCTGCCATGCTATCACGTATTAAGACAAGTCTCCCCAAATCACTTATGAATAGGATTCCTGGCAATAGACTTTATGAAAGACACACACAAATCAGCACACAAAAAATCAACAAGTTTAATATCAGATAAACAACACAAAAGTAATATAAACAAATACAAGCACTAGATTTGATGTGCAGAAACTGAAAAATAGGAACACTAAAAACAAAGGAACACACAAACACACAGGCAAAATACAAAAGAATGAGAGTTAACAAACAGAATGTTTTATAAAGTATTTTAGGAAAACAAATGAAATTTAAAATATATAGTCCAGTCAGAGACAGACACAGACAGATATAGACACCAAAAGGGAAAGAAAGGAGCTCTCTACCTCCCATGTGGGCAAATCTACTAAGAGACAGGAAAAGGATAATTAGATAGGGAACCAGACAGATAACTACAGGTAAAAGATGGAGAGACAGAACAAAACAAAACAAAACAACAGAAAAATTATAGTTTCTGTTTTGTTTATTGTAAAGAACTCTAATTAAAACAAAGGAAACAGGGACGCCTGGGTGGCTCAGTTGGTTAAGCGTCTGACTTCAGCTCAGGTCATGATCTCATGGTTTGTGGGTTCGAGCTCTGCATCAGGCTCTGTGTTGACAGTTAGTTCAGAGCCTGGAGTCTGCTTCAGATTCTGTGTCTCCCTCTCTCTCTGACCCTCCCCTGCTCATGCTGTCTCTATCTCTCTCTCAAAAATAAATAAAATATTTTTTAAAAAATTAAAAAATAAATAAATAAAACAAAGGAAACAGAAAATAAAATTCAGTTTCATTATATTACCAAATAGCATTATACGAATAAGACAAACATACGTGGAACATTTTTTTCAGTAAATATCCTGGAAGATGTCACTGTAAGCAGTGTTAACTCTGTAACCAGAGACTGGTGGAGGACTAGAAGAAAGCCACAGGCAGTGTAATGAGAGGTGCTTGAAAAAAGGAGGAATATCATTTGTACTGAGGATCAGCACTCTCAGAGAATACCTCTTCAGATGTAGTAAGATGCTAGGAAGATCATAAGTATTCAACCAACAAATATTGCTTAAATCGGGCAACTGCTTTAGCTCCTTTAATAGTCTCTTGTTCATTTGCTCATCAATCAGAAACTTTCTGAGCACCAACTATGGCCAGGCATTGTTCAAGGCATGGGATGTAACTGAACAAAACCAAGTCCCTGCCCCTCATACAAAGAGACATTCTACTCAAGGATAGAAGTGAAGACCACATTGTACTTGCAGAAAGCCTCTTTCCTCTGGCCACTCACCACTCACTCCCTCTGCTATCCCTGCTCACCATCTGGGCTGTTCACCTGACAGAAGTAAGAGGAGCCAAGTGCTTAGGGCTCACCTCCCAGCCAAAGCACAATCTCAAAAGACGTGTTAATTTTAAAAGCCTAATGACATTATTATTAAAAATCTAAAGAGAATTGGGGCGCCTGGGTGGCTTAGTCGGTTAAGCGTCCGACTTTCGCTTAGGTCATGATCTCATGGTTCGTGGGTTCGAGCCCCGCGTCGGGCTCTGTGCTGACTGCCAGCTCAGAGCCTGGAGCCTGTTTCAGTCTGTGACTCCCTCTCTCTCTGACCCTCCCCTGCTCACGCTGTCTCTCTCTCTCTCTCTCTCTCCTAGAAATAAATTTAAAAAAACATTAAAAAAAAAAAAAATCTAAAGAGAATTACTAGCAAAGGGAATCAGCTAACACACACCAAAAAGTGTGGTAAGCACCAGACTTATTTAGCCTCATTTATACTTGTGACCATCCTGGGAGATGGGTAGCAATATCACTACTTTACAACTGTAGAAACAGACTCAAAATCATTCAGTGAGTCAGAAGTAACAGGAAACTGGGGGGGGGGGTTCACTGAGTGCCTATTATATTCCAGGAATCATGTATGTAGACAGACCAGCTCATTGATTTCATCCTCATAATAACCATATGTGGCATTAGGATCCTGGCGTTAACAAGGAAATGAAGACATTTGGTACCCTACCTCAACGTTACTCTATTAGTAAATGGCAAGCCCAAGATTCAGTCTGTCTTCTGTGTTCTTCCCATCACATTCACATTCATTTAGATCTTTTCCAAAGCTAGTATACTACATTTTTACAGAAACTAGGATACTAGTATATTGTGTGTGTGTGTGTGTGTATATATATATATCTCACCTCAATCTGGTCAATTTTCACTTGCTTGTATGCTTTCTTCATTTCCTTTACTCCCAGTTTCATAGCATCAACCTAAAAAAAGGTTAAGAGAGAATACAATGGTTTAAGAAGCCATGTTAGTGAAACGGTCTTTTAAATACTATGGGAAAAGAACACAACAGTAAAAAAAAAAAAAAAAAAAAAAAATCACAGGAAAAGGTCCTATGGAAGTACCGTGGTCTTGGTGTCCTTCAAAGACTGGATGGTGTAATTGGCTTGTTCCATGTTAAATGACTGTTGGGCAAGATTGTCCCGCTGCTGCTCATACCTTTTCAGAATCAATTAAGAATGGTAAATGTGAGCCATAAAGAAATCCTCAGGAACAAAGTATCTATAACACTAAATAAGAATTTCTTTTAAAAAACTTCAGGGGCATCTGGGTGGCTCAGTTTAGTGTCCGACTCTTGGTTTCAGCTCAGGTCATGATCCCATGATCATAGGATTGAGTCTCATGTCAGGCTCTGTGCTGGCTGCACAGAGCTTGCTTTGGATTCTCTCCCTCTTTCTCTCTGCCTTTCCTCCACTCATGCTCTGTGTTTCTCTCTAAGTAAATAAATAAACTTTAAAAAAATTATAAAAAATTAAATACACAGAGAAATTGGCAAAAACCATTTAATCACTCTAACTCAAGTATCATGATGTATGCCTCCAGTCTTTTGTCTTTGTATCTTAGTTATAAGACTAATTTTCCACTTAATACCTTTGCTGTTTTCTATGTTACTATATAGTCTTTAATGTGTCATTATGACATTTCAAATGATTTCTTATTATAAATTCCCAGAAGAACCTTGGGGTAAAAGGGAAGACTATTTTTTTTTTAATAAATATATATATATTTTTTATTTTATTTCTAGGAGAGAGAGAGAGAGACAGACTGAGCAGGGGAGGGTCAGAGAGAGAGGGAGACACAGACTCTAAAATAGGCTCCAGGCTCTGAGCTGTCAGTCAGCACAGAGCCCGAGGCGGGGCTCGAACCCACAAACCGCGAGATCACGACCTAAGCGAAAGTCGGATGCTTAACCGACTAAGCAACCCAGGCGCCCGAAGGGAAGATTATTTTTAAGGCTCTGCGTACATATAACTAAACTGTTTTTCTAGTAGACTGAACTCCTTGAGGATGGGTTATTGTATTTTATTAATCTTGTATCCATAATTAGGTAATCCACCTGGCCTGATATAATGCCTGGTGCTCAAAATATGTTTTAAAAAACCCTTTTTTGGGGCGCCTGGGTGGCTTAGTCGGTTAAGCGTCCAACTTTCGCTTAGGTCACGATCTCGCGGTTCGTGGATTTGAGCCCCGCGTCGGGCTCTGTGCTGACAGACAGCTCAGAGCCTGGAGCCTGTTTCAGTCTGTGACTCCCTCTCTCTCTGACCCTCCCCTGCTCACACTGTCTCTCTCTCTCTCTCCTAGAAATAAAAAAAAATAAATTAAAAAAAAAACATTAAAAAAATAAAAAACCCTTTTTTAATGTTTATTTATTTTTGAGAGAAAGAGAGACAGAGACAGAGCATGAGTGGGGGAGGGGCAGAGAGAGGGGGACACAGATCTGAAGCAGGCTCCAGGATCTGAGCTGTCAGCACAAAACCTGATGCTGGGCTCGAACCCACAAACCATGAGATCAGACGCTTAAACAACTGAGCTGCCGAGATGCCCCCTTTTTTTTTTTAAATGAAGTTTTACATCAAAGTAAAATACTACTTCAAAGACTTATGTCATTATGGTCTTTATACAATATCGGGAAACCATCTATCTATCCAACCAGCAGAAAATTGGTCAATTCATGGTGCGGGCAAATGATGGTAGAATATCACCACTCCGTTAAAAAGTATAGCATTTTCAGAGAACATTTAAAAGGAGAGAAATGCTCAGGATGTAACGTGAAGTGGAGAAGGACAACCTATATATACACAATACATTTTTTCTTCTAAAAAGCGATATGCACATATACCATGCATGCACAAGCAGAGAAAAGAAACTCTAAGAAATTAGCATTCTAAAAATGGTTAATTCTGGTAGTAGGAATCTAGGTAAGTGTTCTTTTTTTCTGTTCACGTTTATGAATTTTCTAAGCATCTATAATGAATATTATTACTTAAATACTGCAGGTTACCTACTAGGAAGGAAATAGTTTTTACCAAACTCTCACCAAGTTAGGCATTATAATTTTTTTCCAATTTTGTCTAATCTAAAAGGACGAAGGTGTTATCTGATAAAAAGACACTTTAAAAATAAAAACAGAGATATCAACAACCTTTCTGGTTCCTTATTAGCTAAATACATCTGACCCCTGCAGCCCTGCAGAAGGTCAGGGTCAGCTGGACAGCCCACAAGGGTAAGCATCAAAGATGCTATCTGGCTTCTGCTCAAATACAGAGACACAGTCACCTAAAATAATTCAGGATCCTTAAGTCTATTCTAGTGGGAGGGAACAAGTATTCAGGATTCTCAATTTTATAACCAAAAAAGAAATAAAAAGGCATACTCTAATTAAATAAATAATGGGAGAACCCTATAGATCTGGGCAGTCCAATACAGAAGCCACTTAGCCACGTATGGCTACCTAAATTGTTAAAATTAAATAAAATGAAAACTTCCCATTCCTTGGTCACAGTAGCCACATTTCAAACACTCAACAGCCACATGCAGCTAAGAGCTACTGTACCGAACAGCACATATATAGAACATCTCTTGTAGCAAAAAGTTCTGTCTGCATGGACAGTGCTGCAACAGATACTGAACATGCAGGGGGAGAAAAGCCCAGATTACTGGATACGTAAATGAAATTTGTAACTGAATCAAGAATGTTTATAAAATAGTATGAAAAACTGAAGACTAAAAGACCATTCCCCTTTTAGTTAAACCTGCTGGAGGAAAGGAGGTTACACTTATAACTTACATCCGCTTTTGCTTTAAAACCCTCAAGGCTTTCTGTTTGACCATATTCTGGGGAGAAAAACAGATTTTAATGAAAAGAAGTAGAAAACATACAGTAAAATCTCCCATATCCTCAGACTTACATACTTACTCTCTTCTTCAAAGTTGCAGACATGGTGGCTCCTGGACTCTTCCTCACCTCCCAAGCAGTCTTTAAGCCTCAGTTTGTCTGTCTTTGCATCCCACATCTCAGGGTACTGAACTATATTCCCTTTTCCTAGTGCATATTATCTCCATGGCCACCCCCAATAGTGCCTGTTTTGTATATCCAGTTGCCTTGTGGAGATTCCCAACTTGGACATCCTGCTATCCATTCAAACTCAACATGCCCAAACTCCTCAACCTGTTCTCACCTTGGAAATTACTAACAATGGTCCCACCAATCCCTTACTTCTCTAGAATAAGAAGCTTTAAATCAACCTTACCTTTCTTCTCTCTGTTGTCTCTACATGCAGTCATCTTGTTACTGATTTTCAGAACTCACTTTCAAATTGATTACTCCCTGTCATTCTCATGACTGCCACCATGGTTTAGGCTTTCATCTCAAGTCCAGATGTGCTTTCCTGCCTCTGGTCACTCTTCATTCCATGCCATCCAACTAAGACGGCTGAGAAAAGCCTCTTGTCACTTCCCTTTCTATACTGTTCCATAAATCTTTTTATTTGTCTCCTCCAATGAAGAAGGAAAAGCAGATATTATGTCACAAATAATGTTTCTATGTACCAGACACACTGTTATGTAGGTCACATGAATTACCTCATTTAATAATCATGCTATAAAGTAGATATTATCCCCATTTTATAGATAGGGAAACTGAGGTTCAGGGACGCTAAATAACTTATCCTAGGTCAAATAGTTAATAAGTTACAGAAACGGGAAAAAAAGTAGATAGTTCTATATCCACAGTCCATGCACTTAAATATAGTAATTTATGTTTCTACCAATAGTAGAGGAAAATAGATATTAAGTGACTTTATGATGGTCACGGCTAGACAGAACACTGGTCTCCAGATGCCTTGAGTTCAGTACTTTTTCCCAGCATGGCATTCCTCAACCAGTCTATTATATACACCTAACCTGACCAGCATGGCAACTCACTGTTCTGAGCACGTCCCAGCTCTACTCTCCAGACTGCCACCTTCTCAGTAGAACATGTTAATTCTCATGTATGTGATTCTGGACATGTGGTCAGCATCTTCTCTCCACCAGGCTAAACCCCAGCCCTCCTCTCCTATCCGGCTGCAAACTCCCCTCCCTGAAGGATACAATGTCACATATTTTCTCCTTACCAGAGTGTTAGTCTCTCTTCTGTATCCCTCACCAGCCCCTACTACTGGGCCCTATTTCCACAGGTGCTCAAATTAGGCTGTCACAGTGCCTTCTGTACCTGCCATCACCCTTACCTTGGCAGGACCCTCTCTCATCTTCTTGATCTGATCCTTATACTTCACTAGCTCAGCATCCAGTCGAGAAATCTTCTTGTCAATAGATTCTGCCCTGCTGTCCACCTTAAGGAAACAGTGGTAGTTATCACAATATACTTACATGAGAAGAAGCAGGAGAGGAAGGAAGGGTGGGAAACAGTGGTTCTGAACCAGGGGGACATTCCCAGTCAGAAACACTGGGGAGCTTTATAAACTATATTCCACCCCTCAGCTTCTCATAGTCCAGGGCCCCTTTCAAGTGTGTTTAAGTAGAAAAATATTTGAGACTCACTGGGTTGAGTTGACATTCCCCTATAACTGGAGACTAGTCAGGCTGGGAACTCAACCAGAAGATGTGTGAAATAGTCTAGTGCTGAGAGCTAATGCTATTCGCTTAGATAAAGGGTGGTGGCTTAATGTGAGAGGCCAGAGTTCTGAACTTGTTGTTATGAAGATCATACGGGGTACGGATATGTGGACCTAGGATATCACGCTGAGGGTCCTGACGTGGGAGAGGGATGAAGGATAAAAGAGGGGTAAAGGTTAGGACTGAAGTGGGAAGGATGCGGGCCTACGGCTGGTTGGGGTAGGAAGAAAAGGAAAGAGCAAGTAAACACGGCAATGGGCCTCAGAAAGGGTTGGGTGCAAATAGGGCGAGACACTGATGGCTTAGGGGTCCCTGGTTTGTGACGTCAGGAATGACCTGGGTAACAGGAATGAAGGTGTGGTGGTGAGGGCCGAGGTGTCCGGGACCAGGAATGGAATGGAGTAGGAGCCGGGAGCCGAGGGTGGGCGGGGTCGGGAAAGTCAGAATCCCTCAGTCTATTTATGCGTGGTCGAGTGCCCACCGTGCCAATGCAGTCAGTCAGGCTGGGCGGCGGAGCCTTGGGTTTCGCTTTTCCGAAGAATCGGTTCATCTTGGGCAGCCGCGAAGAAAACCCAAACACTGGAGGAAAACTAGAGACGGAAGCGGAATCACCTCTGCCTCCCCCTTGACTTCCGGCCCCTCCTTGCGCAAGCGCAATGTGCCTATTGGAGTTTCCTCATCCTATTTCCGGATTTTCAGCTCGGCCTTCCGGGGAAGGAGAGCTCGGGAAGGTTGGAGGGGGCAGAGAGTCAGCAGGGGCGTGGCCTCCTTGAAGGGCGTGGGGCGGGGCCTCGGCTGAGGGGGTGGGGCCTCGGCTGCTCTGGTAGAATTCAGCCGGGCCTGCTCCGAGGGGCGGGGCCGGTAGGCCGGCGGGGCCCGGGAGGGTGGGGCCGGCCGGGCCGGGGCGGGGCAGGGAAGCCGCCAGGCTGGGGTTCTAGGCGCGACTCAGCTCCCACCGCTGGGTGGTCAACTAGCGCGGGTCTGGCGGAGCGCGGTGGCGCGCGGAGATCGCGAGGCGACCGGGGCCTGGGTCCCCGGCGGCGAGCCCCTCGGCCTGGCCGGGAGTCGCGCCAGTCGGTGCCCCCGGCCGAGCGCGGTCCGCCTCCCTCTCAGCGATCGGCCGTCCGGAGTGTGGCCAGCGGACATGCCGGATCCACCAGGGGCGCCGCCGGCGGCGCTCGCAGGCCGCGGGTGAAGAAAGTGTGGCCTCGCTCGGCCCGGAACGAAGAGGTGGCCCGAAGTGAAGAGGTGGCCTGGAGCGAAGAGGTGGCCCGGAGCGAGGAGGTGGCCAAGAGTGAAGACGTGGCCCAAAGCGAAGAGGTGGCCGGGAGCGAGGAAATGGCGGCAGGAGGCCTCAGCGTGACCGTCACCCACAGTGAGCGCAGACAGCTGGGTGGGCTCCGTGCCGGGTGGGCTCCGTGCAGGGCTACGAAAGTCCGGTGGGGGTCTGGCGACGTGTCCTCCAAAGGCGTGTGTTCTTGTGTTGGTCCTACGTCTGGAAGTGTGAGGTCTTGTGTTTGGGGCCGGCTTTTTGCGCGGGTCTTGTATCTGCACACCTTTCCAGGGGCCAGTGTATTTTGTCTCAGACATTTGCCTTTTGTTTTATCGTCCGTGTATGTGCTTCACACACATCGTCCTCCTGGTTATATGTGCCAGTGTGTGCCTGGGCAGTTCTTGTGAGTCTTTGTAGCAGGATTGTGTCTGGCCATGTCATATATAACTGCTGTGTGTCTGGACACCTGTGTATGTGCTGAGTTTAAACTTATGTCCCTTGTTTGAGTGGGCATACAAGCATACACTCTGGGAACCCTTTGAGTCTGTCTACTGTTGGAGGTGACACGGCTCTAAACAAACTAAGTCCACCCAAGAGCTGAATCTATGAAGTTGCCTCAGGACTAGGGAGACCCCAGGGCCTCAGAATCTGGAGACCAGTATTCTAGATCCTTCAGTTTTGAGTGACCTTGGGATGACCCCAGGGCCTCAGAATCTGGAGACCAGTATTCTAGATCCTTCAGTTTTGAGTGACCAGGCATCTGGTTTCTTCCCTGTGAAGTAGAATTGGTAACACCTGTCCTGCTGACTTCATGTGGCTGTTGTGCAGGCTCAAGGCTTGGCATATGCCCTGGACATGGGCTATCTCCTTACTGCCCACATACCTGGAAAAGAACTGGCACTTGTGGTTCAAAAAGAAGTTTTCTGCTGTTTGAGTTTACTCACTCATTGTTTATTTGCTGAGCACCAGCCATGTTTGTGCCCAGGTGTGCCCAGTGGAAGAGACCTGGAGGAATAATAATCCCTCACCCATTACAGCAAAAGAGACAGGAACAGTACAGTACAGAGTACAGGGTAGTCAGGCCACAGGAAGCAGATGGCTTGTGATGAAAAGCATGGCCTTGGAAATCAGATAAATGTGAAGTCAAGCTCTGACTTCACAGTTGGGTCTCAATAGGCAGGTCTTTTAATTTAGGTCCTGAACTTAGTTTGCTTATCTGTAAAATGGGAATTAATAGGTAGTACCTCCTAAATGGGGTTGTTCTGAGGATTAAATAAGATAATGTATGAAATGAGCCTAGTCAGTCCTTTATGCATATTAAGTGCTTAAAATGCTAGCTGGTATCACTAGATTGCTAGTTATTATCAAAGAGGACACAAAAATCCTTGAGAAGGTTACCAGACAAAGCTGAGCAGATGGGGGGACAGATAGGCTCTTTGCGGAAGGTGGCAAATGAACTGGGCCTTGAAGACTGAGTAAATAAATATAATACAGTGTCGCTCTTTTTTGGTTTATGTGAAAGAGTTTTCTTCATCAAACACTCTTCTCTGTCCCCAGGCAATGAGAAGCTTGATCTTCATGTTACCCCGCAACAGGGCTGGAGTGAGCCAATTGTTCAAGACCTGGCCCAGGTTGTTGAGGAAGCCACAGGGGTCCCACTGCCTTTCCAGAAACTTATATTTAAGGGTAGGCATTTCTCTTCCAGCTTTGATTCCTTATGGCTAACGGGCCTACTTAAAACTGCTTAACCTTACCTAAAGGTAACTCATAGTTTTCAAACTGGGATAATTCTTATTTGCTTGTTGAGTCATCCATTCCTTCGACATGTATTTTACTGAAGCCCTACTATGTACTGGACACTTTGAAACGTTTGGACAGGTGTTAGAGTTGAAGTCTCATGAGAATGGCAGAAATCTTACCATTTTTGGTGAAAGCACACGGGCAGTGTTCCCTGGCTAAACTAGATCCTCTTCCCATCATGTGCACATGTGGCAATTCTGATCACTTCTGCGTATAACTTTTATCAAAGTTACTATTAAATAATTGTTTTCATGGTTGCTGAATATCTGATTTCCCTGTTAGAATAGCTAACATTGAGGGAACACACTGCTGTGTCCAACACTCAGCATCGTGCTGACATAGAGAAGATGTTGAACAAAATTACGAGGGGTCTGGATATGGCAGACCCAGTAGATGATACTGATTTCTGCCAGGACCCACCTCCCCATCCTATCCCCGTTCTCTCTTCCCATTCCTGAGGAATCCCATATTTGTGGTATCTGATAGGGCTAGATATATCCCATTTGGTGCCAGTCTTAAAGAATTTAGTAATGGGAAGCATTTTTATTTATACTTCATAGCACAACTCCTTGTCTTTTTTTTTTTTTTAAACATTTTATCATGGAATTATAAAAGGCAATAGAAATCCACGTTTCAGGGGTGCCTACGTGACTCAGTTGGTTGCGTTTCCTCTTGATTTTGGCTCAGGTCATATCCTGGGTTGGGATTGAGTCCTGTGTCGGGCTCCACACTAAGCATGGAGCCTGCTTAAGGTTCCGTCTCTCTCTCCCTCTGCCCTTCTCTCCTGCTCTCTCTCTCAAAAGAAAAAAAAGAAATCCATGTTTCAAAATAGAGGAAAGCACAAAGAAGAAAATGTTCTATGTTCTTCTGAATAAAACTCATCTTAGAATGTATCTTATATATATTTTTATTTTTTACTTTTATTTTATTTTTTTTTATAAATGTTTTATTTATTTCTAGGAGAGAGACAGAGAGAGAGACAGCGTGAGCAAGGGAGGGCCAGAGAGAGAGGGAGTCACAGACTGAAAGAGGCTCCAGGCTCTGAGCTGGCAGTCAGCACAGAGCCCGACACGGGGCTCGAACCCACGAACCGCGAGATCATGACCTAAGTGAAAGTCGGACGCCCAACCAACTAAGCCACCCAGGCGCCCCATTTTTTAAAAATAACTTTTTTTAATTAAAAAGTTTTTTTAATGTTTACCTTTTTTTTGAGAGAGAGAGAGAGAGAGAGAGAGAGTGTGTGTGTGAGTGGGGGAGGGGCAGAGAGAGAAGGACACACAGTATCTGAAGCAGGCTCCAGGCTCAGAGCCCGATGTGGGGCTGAAACTCATGGACTGTGAGATTATGACCTGAAATGAAGTCAGATGCCCAACTGACTGAGCCACCCAGGTGCCCCAAAATAAAATTTTTATTTGTTTTATTTATTTTCGAGAGAGAGAAAAAGACACAGAGTACACATAGGGGAGGGGCAGAGAGAGAAGGAGACAGAATCAGAAGCAGGCTCCAGGCTCCAAGCTGTCAGCACAGAGCCTGCCTCAGGGCTTGAACTCACAAGCCATGAGATCATGACCTGAGCCCAAGTTGGATGCTTAACTGACTGAGCCTCCTAGGTGCCCCTTTTATATATGTATATTTTAAAAGTAAGTTTCACACCCAGCACGGAGTCCAACACATGGCTTGAACTCATGACCCTGAGATCAAGAGCTGAGCTGAGATCAAAAGTTGGGCACTGAACCAACTGAGCCATCCACGTGCCCCTTGTTTCAGTATATTTCTATCCAACTTTTTTTTTTTTGTTCAGGCATCCTGAAGTGTGGGTTCTTGTTTGTGTGTTTTTAGTTGACAAAACTGAGATTATATTGACTATACAATTTTTTTTTTTCATTTTTCAGACTAAGGTACTGGCTGAGACATTTTTTATTTTTTTATTTTATTTATTTTATTTATTTATTTTATTTTCTAATATAATATGTTTTATTATTATTTTTACAAATAGTTTATTGGACTATACAATTTTTATAACATTTTTCTTATAATGCTGAGCCACAGCATTTATTGTAGCATTGAAGTTTCCTGAAAAAATTAGCTTTAATGCCTACAAAGTCTTCTACTGTACCGATGTATAGCTAATCAGTCCCCTATTCCTAAATGTTTGTCTTTCCAGTTTCTCACTATTACGATTATGGTTGCACTGAAGATTACCTTGTAACACTTACTGTGTAGGCATATGTCCAGTTATTGTTTAGGAGAAAATTTGAAGTGAAATTACTGGTTCAAGAAACTGTCTGAAAAGACTATTACCAATTTATCCTCTTCTCATTAGTGAACACACTTGTCTGTTTCCTGTACCCTTGCTGAAATCTCTTTTCAGTGTTGTACAATTATTACAACTTGGCATAACTTCTCTTTTCAGGAAAATCTCTAAAGGAAATGGAGAAGCCATTGTCAGCACTTGGAATACAAAATGGTTGCCGTGTCATGTTAATTGGGAAGAAGGTAAATTGCTTTTTCCACTAGAATACCTGAGAATCAAATGACTAAGGTCTTTTATACACATTTCTATTTAAAAGGCCAACCTGGGGACCCAGATTCTGCATTAGTGAAATAGGTCTCTCTAAATACGTGTAGCTCCATTCATTTGATAGGGTTACTAGTTTTGTTATTCTCATGCTCTCCCACTCCTGTTGGTTATGGCTTTTGTTCTGGGAATTAGGAACAGTTATGCTGCTTTAGTAAAAGCTCTTATGTTGATGGTGGAATCTCAATCCAGTTAAAATGGGGCCTGAATCAGGCCTTACTCACTTGGAGGGATTTGCAAGAGAACTTTTTGTTAAAATAAGCCTATAGATTTTTTAAATTTCTTTTTAAAAACTTTTTTTTAACGTTTTTTATTTATTTTTGAGACAGAGAGAGACAGAGCATAAGTGGGGGAGGGGCAGAAAGAGAGGAATCCAAAGCAGGCTCCAGGCTTTGAGCTGTCAGCACAGAGCCTGATGTGGGGCTTGAACCCACAAACTGTGAGATCATGACCTGAGCCAAAGTTGGATACTTAACCAACTGAGCCACCCAGGCACCCCCAGCCTATAGATTTTTTTTTTTTTAAATAGTTTATTGTCAAGTTGGTTTCCATACAACCTCCAGTGCTCATCCCCATAAGTGCCCTCCTCCATGCCCATCACCACCCCTCCCCCCACACCCATCAGTCCTCAATTTATTCTCAGCATTCGAGAGTCTCTCATGGTTTGCCTCCCTCCCTCTCCCCCACTATTTCCCCACTTCTTCTCCCCCACGACCCTCCGTTAAGTTCCTCCTAATCCTCCTATACGTGCAAACATATGGTAGCTGTCCTCTGCCTGACGTATTTCGCTCAGCATAACACCTTCAAGTTCTATCCATGTTGCTACACATGGCCAGATTTCATTCTTTCTCATTGCCATGTAGTATTCCATTGTATAGATAAACCACATCTTCTTGATCCATTCGTCAGTTGATGGACACTTAGACTCTTTCCATGTTTTCAGCCTATAGATTTTTAAAATAAGTACTCTGCAAATCTCACCTCTTTCACTAAAACCTCCTATAGGAGAAAACCCTTTTTGGCCAGAAAGAAAGGTTCAGACTAAAGAACTGAGGGAGGAAAAGAGCCAGTTGGTGAGGACAGTAGCCCTTGGGGTAACGAGTGAGGTTTATGGCCAGCCTTGCATTGTGACACAGTGGAATTGTTGGTCATAGGAAGTTTTCTTATTTTGAGTGAGGAAGCTGATTCAGAGTGGAGAAAGAGCAGAGACAGCAAAGTGGAGGTGGAAAAAGAATCCAGTTCAGCTGCAGAACAGCCAAGAGATTGGCACTTAGGATTTGGCCACAAAGAAGAATGTGATCAATTTGAGATAGTGTAAAAGCAGGAAGCCACTGGCCTTGACTACTAACTGTTTAGATGAGAGAAGGAGAAATATTCTAGGTTTCTTGCTCAAGGGTCACGGGGAATAGTTCTGAGCAATGGGCAAAACATAAGGGTTGAGTTTGAAGAAGCTATAGAACCCCTAATTCCTGGGGTATGTGGAGCCAAGCCTGATTCAAGTCCAGTTCCACCTCTTTGGGGTTGTGTGATCTTAGGTTACTTTATATTAACCAGTTTCATCATCAAAAATGCGACTTTCGTCACTGGGTTGTGGTAAGGTTTAAAATAATAATACAGGTAAAGTGTTTAGTGCCTGGCATTAATGTTGAGGAAACGCTTAACAAAAGTATTCATCGTTGTCATCATCATCATCATATTAAATGGGAGAGCTCAGTTGGTGGGTGACACTTAGGAATTCATTTAAAGGAATGGTAGAATTCCACCTGTCTCACCGTTCTGGACTCCTTACAGGTGGTCACTGTAATTTGTTCCCTCTTGAGGTAAGTCTGGAGTTGGCTATGGATCAGCCCCAGGTTTAGGTTGAATCTGGCACTTGGGTCGGCTCCTTCCTCCCAACCCAAGCTGTCAGGGCCCCTGGCCAAATGTTTACATAGTATCTACTCTCTAGAGTGTTTGTGAGGAGAAAAGCCTAATGTGTAATCCTCCAGCTTGCTTTCCAAGAAGCAGTAGAGTTAAGGCTTTTTTTTTCCGAGCAGAGTGTATAGCCCAGTTCTGGTCAGATTTTTTTCTTTTCCAGACAAAAGCTACGGTTCTTGGTGATTATTGACTTTATTTTATTTTTAAACATTTTAGAACAGCCCAGAGGAAGAGGTTGAACTCAAGAAGTTGAAAGATTTGGAGAAGTCTGTGGAGAAGATAGCTGACCAACTGGAAGAACTGAATAAAGAGCTTACTGGAATCCAGCAGGTCACTGTCTTGGCAGAAATTCAAATGTGTGGTTACCAGGGCAGCTTCTCTAGTCAGATTCCCTGGGTTCAGATCCTGGCTTGACCCTTTCTATTACTTTGGGCAAGTGTGCCCTATCTCAAGTTCCTCACCTGTAAAAAGATAATAATGATGGTACCTCCTCTTAAGGCTGGTGTGAGGATTTAACAATGCAGTATGAGGGGCTCAGTTGGTAGAGCATGCCACTCTCGTCTCGATCTTGGGATTGTGAGTTCAAGCCCCACATTGGGCGTAGAGCTTACTTTAAAACAAAAAATTATGAAATAAAATGATGTACTTTGAATCTGACACATACTAAGTGCTTTATTAGTATTACTCTCATTGTTATTTTTACACCCTGGCCAGCATCCATTTGTGCTCCTTGGGGGGACACCTGCCATGTATTATCTGAAATGGAGCAGGTAGCTTCTCTCAGTCCAGTCTGTTATAATGTGTTTGGAAAGGCAAAGAACATTTTGTTAGGCATAAAAGGTCCATGTTGCGCTTGATCTTAGGGGATGGTCATCCTGTTCAATTTCTTCTATTAGAGAAGAGGTACAGAAACCAAGTAAGGATTGTGAACAGCCCCAAATCACATCCCTCCCCCCTCAGTTTATAACATTAATAGATGTATGTTTCTGTTTTAATTGCAAAAGCAATACATGCCAATTGTATATAACTTTTAGGTAAACATATGGGCACTAATACCTGTAAGGCCCTGACTCAAAAGATAACCAATCCTGGGATACCTGGGGGGCTCAGTTGGTTAAGTGTCTGACTCTTGAGCTCAGCTCAGGTCATGATCTCGCAGTTTGTGAGATGGAGCCCTGCAGTGGGCTATGTGCTGACAGCATGATTCCTGCTTGGGATTCTCTCTGCATCTCTCTCTCTTTCTCTCCCCAAATAAATAAACTTAAAAAAAAAAGACAACCAATACTAAAGACTGGGATATATTTTTGCATCTTAAAAAAATTGATATAGTGTTGTGTACACTTTGCAAATTGTTGTTCTATTAGATTTAAAAAAACAACGTTTTCATATGTCATTAAAAATGATCATACATACTGGGGTGCCTGGCGGGCTCAGTCGGTAGAGCATGTGACTCTCTGGGTTGTGGGTTTGAGCCCCATCTTGGGTGTAGAGACACTTAAAACAAAAATAAAATCTTAAAAAAAAAAGGTCATGTATTTGGAAACTTGCATATGTATTATGGTTTACTCAACCAATTCTTTATTGTTCATCAACCTAATGCTACTTTATCATTATGCATTAATGCTTCTCTGAACATCCTTGGACATAAATCTTTTTTGACCACTTCTAACTTTTTTTGGTAGCATAAATTCTCTCACTTGAAATTGCTGGTTAATGTTTAGAGCCTTTACTACATGTGGTCAAATCTGCATCTTTGATAAACATCCTTCAAGATCCCTGCTGTCCACCTGTTGTCACCAGCTAACTGGTCACTGGGCCAAGCAATGTGAATAAACAGCAAGACAGTTTAGCAAGAATAATGTAAATGCTGCCATTTGTTTACACAGGTCTGTGTCAGAAATTATTTTAAGAGTTTACATATATTCCTCTTTATCCTCATAGTAACCCCCAGGGGTGAGGTATCATAATCCCTATATTAAAAATGAGGACATTAAGGCTCAGATAGGTTAAGTAACTTGCTCAAGATCATGAGCAAGTAAAGGGTAGTCAGAATTCAAGCCTGGGCCCATTAGACTTTAAACCTTGTGTTCCTAATGTCTGCCTCCTATGTGTGGGTATACACTGGTGACTGGAGGCTTCACTCAGGAGGCATTTGCAGTCATGTGAGATAGAGTGGACTGCAGCCTGTTACAGTGCATGGAGTGACCCTGGGCCAGCTTTTTTGTTTTTATCCAAGAGATGAAGTTGCGAGTCTAAGGTGTGGCCCAGCGTACTGGGGGGCTGTAGGCTCAAGGTGTGGCTGCTTTATCATTGCCTTGGCATGGAGTTTTCTGTCAGCCTCAAGGACAATAATGCATTATTCCTGCACAGGGTTTTCTGGCGAAGGATTTGCAAGCTGAAGCTCTCTGCAAACTCGATAGGAGAGTAAAAGCCACAATTGAGCAATTTATGAAGATATTGGAAGAGATTGACACACTGGTAAGTATTCAGCTGAGAAGAACTAGTTTCCTTTGAATACGTTTCAGTCAGTTTCAGTCTTTCAGTAATAAACTCTTATTGTGTGAGGATATTGAGCACCCACTGTGTGCCAGCACTGCCAGTCGTTGATGGATACACAAAAAGATAAGACAGTTCCTGGTTTTTAGGCACTCACATCACACTAACCTAAGGCTTCTGTCAATTTTATTTATGTACACTAATAGCATCCAGTCCTTGCAAAGTTGGGACCCAAATGGACTCTGATTTTATAGTCAGAGAAACACAGGGCTCCGCTTTCCTGATACTCCTGTGACTGGCGTCATTAGCTGGTCAGAATTCAGTTAGTGTCCACTCTTATGAGACTGTTGGGCCTCATCAAGTCCATGTTCCCTTCTGCAAAGTAATGGTAATGGTATTTCTAGCCTGATGCCTCTTTTTTTTTTTTTTTTTTTTTTTTTTGAGAGACAGAGACAGAGAGTGAGAGGGGTTGGGGCAGAGAGAGAGGAAGACACAGAATCCGAAGCAGGCTCCAGGCTCTGGGCTGTCAGCACAAAGCCCAATGTGAACTCATGAACTGCAAGATCATGACCTGAGCTGAAGTCAGATGCTTAACAGACTAAGCCCCCCAGGTGCTCCTGATGCCTCAGTTTTGAGGGTGAATTTCTCTGCTTGGGATTCTAGGGGAGTTAGGGGTTTGTAAAGAAGAAGCATAGTGAGCTCATGGTGTGGCCAGGATATACATAGGAAATAGAGAAAGGACAAAGTCTGTATAACAGATCAGTGTCTATGGCCCAGACACTGAGACAAAGGGAGCTTTTATAGAGGTGAGAGCCATGGAAAGGGCCATGTAAGATACAGACCAAGGGAATCATTCCTGAAAATTCATGTCTCATTCATGCTGGTGACTTAAGATGCATTTGGTGTACTGTGGGTATTCTATCATGTTATTATGCCATTTTTACTGAGATCATTTATGTATCAATGTATTCTTCCACAGATTCTGCCAGAAAATTTCAAAGACAGTAGACTGAAAAGGAAGGGTTTGGTGAAAAGGGTTCAGGTGAGTTGTATGGTCAAATGTTACAAGATTTAATATGCTTCTGTGTGTGTGTTTATCTGTTCAAAGTAGGGTAGGGTAGAAGTGTGATGTGTGGTGTGGACTTTTTTTTTTTTGGTTGTTATTTCATGAGCCCAGAACATAAGAGAAGAGCTCCTTTCATATCCCTGTAATACTATTTGGATTTAAACTAACTGGGGAGGAAAATCACACAATTCCAGGAGACACTATTCATGTGAATACCACTCCCTGAAATTGCACATTCACAGTGGCAAGCCTTTCTGTCCTCACCACCTTCTGGGGGTTGTTGTCAGAAACCCTGGTTCTGTGCCGCCTCTGCCCTCACCCTCCACTTACCTTAGAGCCAGGCCAGCTCCATCCCTACACAGCCTGTTTTGAGTCAGTCACCCACAGGTTCTCCACAATGGCTGAGCAAAGAGCCTTGCACGGGCGGGGATTGGCTAGCCCAGGATGGTCCCTCACTGCCCAACATTTGTGTTTCAGGCATTCCTAGCAGAGTGTGACACTGTGGAACAGAACATCTGCAGGGAGACAGAGCGGCTACGGTCCACAAACTTAGCTCTCGCCGAGTGAGGTGAGGCAGAGAGAGCGTGTGCTGCCCTGAAGAACAGTGCCACCACCTCTGTCCTTTTTGGAATAGAAGTGACCTGATTTTTCCAGGGCCACTGGGGACAATTGACCGGTTGCCAATTTTCTTGCTCCTCTACCTGTTCTCAATGAACAAGTATTGTCTGCAATCTTCAGTAGAGCTCCTGTCTGTTTTCTCATTCTGTCTCTGTATGGCTGTGCTGTCCCACAGCCCACCTTGTCCGGAGAGGGCCTCTCCTGCCCAAGTCTTCCCGGCTCTTTTGACCTTTGGGTGCTTTCTTTGGGCTGGAGAGACCTCTCGTTTGGGTTTATAGGCCACCCCATCTTTAGATACATGAGGCTTTTTTGCCCTTGTGATTCTATAGCCTGTAGATGTAACCCAGAATCACCAGGAGGTTACATCTAGTCAGGAATGTTGGGAGTAGCTCAGAACAGGTGTTTTGCATGTGGGGTGGTCCAAACATCCCTCGTTGTAACCTGATTCTGGCACAGCTGGCTGGGCTGTTGGTTCACAGACCCTGACCTCACTTCCCAATGACCCTGCCCAGCCACAGGCCCTGAGATCTCAGAGGCCTATTCCTGGGTGGGGCTTGTATCGATGCTTGGACTTCCTTGTCCTCAGATAAATCTCTAGAAGGTTAAGGCTAGTGTTGACTAAAGCTCTGCTTGAAACCAGGCCACAAGTATGGTTTGGTGGGGGCAGAGAAGAGTCACAGTGAGGCAGGTGGTGAAGGCATCCGGAAACTTCTCAGGAGTTCCTTCAAAGGCATTTCTGTTTCATTGTACCCTTCTGAGTTTAGTATTTCCCTCAAGGCTGTTCCTGATTTTTTGTGGCCTTTTCCCCCTATATTGTTATTTTCTTTTAAAAAAGCAGTTATGTACACATCAGCAAGCAAAAGAATATTTTAACTTTTCTTGATGAAGTATGAGAAGCAAAAGCCTTGTGTGGTTCTAGCTGTAATTTATGTTTAATAAGGTTGAGAGAGCTCTGTATGCTAGAACTCTTAACCGGGTCGGCTGCCTTCACCCCGGGTTTTCCCACAGTGCGCAGGAGATTGGCTTCCAACAGTCCACTCTGAAGCTGACCTTATGTGGCTGAGAGGGAGTCCTTGAAGCCCCAGGAATTTAGGGCTGTGCGGGCGGGGCCTAGGACAAGATAGTGGTGGGGGAGTGAGGTGGTGGACAAGTGGATGAGGCTCTGCCCTGCCCAGCCCACCTCACACTTTAATCAGCAGTTCAATATTTGTCTGTTTTTATACAGTAGCCACATAGCCCTGTGGTGTGGGGCCAAAACGTGCAAGGAGAAGTCCCTGTGCGCCAGGTGCTGGTCTAAGTTTTTGAGGTGTATTTAGTCATTTAATCCTTACACATTCTAGGAGGCAGACAGATACTCTCCCCATGTTAGAATGTGAGGAAGCAGAGAGCTCAGGTAATTTCTCAAAGTCATAAATGGCAAGGGCAGGATACAAAGCTAGGTGGTTTGATTCAGAGTCCACCCTCTTAATCTCCACTGTACTGCCTGACAATATGGGCTTTCTCACTCCCTTTCATCTTCTCTCCCCCCCCCCCCCCCCCCCCCCCCCCCCCCCCGTGTCTCTCTCGTTGATCTCCACTTCCCCTCTGGCCCTCTGCAGAGCAGCTTGAGTGGTCATAAAGTACAGATCTTACCATGTCAGTACCCATAGGATGAAGGCCAAGGTCCTGCCTGGTGTGCTCTCTCTGTCGTCTCAGGCCACTCTCCTGTTTGCTGTCTGCTCTTGGGCACACAGTCTCCAGATGCTCTGTGCCCTCTCCTCTCTTGGGGTCTTTGACGCTGTCCATTTGGACAGCTCCTCACCATCTCTCTCCGTCCTTACCCCACCCCTTTCCTAGGTATCTGAACATCCCTTGAACTTAAGTCAAATGTCTCTTCCATGGAGAAACCTCACCTACTGTCCGAGAACACATCAAACCCCCAGGCGATATCGCTTCCCATTTTGCCATAACTTTTCTTTATGATAAATAGCATGATAAACCATGTTGATTTATTTGTGGGATTATTTGATTAATATTTACCTTTAACCCTAGACTCTCTAAGTTCCTTGGGTTAAGGAGCTTCTTTGTCTTGTTAACAGCATATTCCAAGCACATTGTCTATTTATAATGGGTGCTCAATAAATATTTGGAGAATGAATGGGTGAATGTTGAACACACACATCTTCAGTGAAATTCCCACAGCTGCTCTCAGCCACTGAAGCTCTGTCAGCACCGGAATTTACAGCATCAACAGCCGTTGTTTTATTTAAGGGTGGAGAAGAGAGGCCCTGAGGCACACGCTGCTGGGCAGGTGTGCAGGGTGGTGACTGGGGTCTGTGCACAAGGCCCACCCACATAGATCTGCACATCCACAGGGTATCTCTGCCTGAGATACCATCGTCCACTTTCCCAGGACACGGTGACTCCTACTGCGGGGGAACAAATGGGGCTCTGTGATCCCACAAACATCTTTTAGCCTCACAGAGCTGGAAAAATCCTCCCATACATTGTCTGTGTAGTCAACAATTTCTACTTATTCTTTAAGACAGAGAGTAAAGGTTACCTTCTCTGAGAAGCCCTTCTTCAGGACTGGTAGTCAGGACTCTTAGTTGAAAGCACCAGAAACCAAATTCCAAAAAGACTGTCGAAATAGAAATTTTGGCAGGATGTCTAGTTACCCATGTAACTTTGGAACATTCAAGGGCAGTTGGGCTTCAGGAACTCAAATAAACCTGGAATTACTCTCTGTATCTCTCTCTCTCTCTCTTTTTTATTTTGAGAGAGAGAGTGTGTGAGAGTGGGGAGGGGCAGAGAGAGGGGAGAGAATCTCAAGCAAGCTCCACACTGTCAGCACAGAGCCCGATATGGGGTTTGAACCCACAAACCATGAGATCATGACCTGAGCCAAAATCAAGAGCCAGTCGCTCAACTGACTGAGCCACTCAGGTGCTCTCCCTCTCTCTCTCTCTTAAACTTTTTTTAATGTTTATTTTTGAGAGAAAGTATGAGTAAGGGAGGGACAGAGAGAGGGACAGAGGATCTGAAGTGGGTTCTGCACTGACAGCAGCAAGCCAGATGCAGAACTTGAACTCATGAACTGTGAGATCATGACCTGAGCTGAAGTTGGAGATTCAACCGACTGAGCCACCCAGGTGCCCTGTATCTTTCTTCGCATGATGGTACCATTCTCTCAATCCTACTTCTTCCACAAAGTAGGAAACATGGCTGTCAGCAGCCCCCATTTCATACATCTTACAGCTTCATTACCAGAGAGGAATTGATTGCTCTTCTTATTTTCAACTCAAAAAATCCTGGAGAAGAATCTTGGCCAATCAGTAATGGCCAGGGAAGCAGTGTCACAAGCCACAGATAGGGCCTTTAGGGGCCCACAGTTATGTTTCCAGAGACAGGGCCAAGTTTCCACATCTGTAAGGTGGGGAATTAGGTATTACTTCCAGTGTGGTGCCTGGGGCCTGGCACGTTGTTCAGGCATAATCTTTGAGATTCCTGATGTGTGAAGGCCTGGCAGGGGGGAGGGTCAGTGAGGGGAAACTTGACTGAGAAGCTATATCACTTGAGTGTAAGTATGGTTCCCCACTTAGGGCACAAGCTTAGATATCACCAATATTTACGCTCCTTTAGTAAGTGAACTGATTTTCAGCTTAACGCATGGCCAACCAGATAGCATTTTTTCACAGTTTTATTGTGCCAGCATGGCCAAGCGACTACATTTTAGCCAATGGGATATAAATAGACTGTGTACATCTTACTGGAAGTGTCTTCAGAGGCAGTAGAGCACCCTTCTCTACCTCTCTGTGGACTGGAATGTAGACATGATTGCTGGCGTTGGAGCAGCTGTATTGTACACTGAAGAGGAAACTGATGAGGATGGCAGAGTAACAATATATAAGGAACATGAAGGTAGCATACCACATAGGTCTATGTGTTAGAGAAATTAACTTTAAGCCACTGTTACTTTGGCTTTTGGTTTCTCACAGCCAAATGTAATACAGCATCATTCCTAGCAGGAGAGGAGCAAAAGTTTCTGTTACCAGTAGCAGTAGTAGGGCCTATAGGTAACCTCCCAGTCCCTGCCACCTGCAAATCTATCAGCAACAATTCCTGCCTGTGTCCCCATTTCTGTTGTCTGGGGAATGCTGATTCCTGCCTTTCCTGCCCCCACTATCTTCCCAGTATGTTTTCCCACAGCACATTTCCTGCTCTCTCTGCCCACCCTAAAGCAGGAATCTGGGTCCATGTGACACTGCTTCTACTAGTCAGACTCCTCTCCACACTCTTTTCTTCTGCCACCATTATCAAGTGGCTCCTTCTTTGGCCAAAAGAGGGTATATTTGACATGGACCACAGGCTGGGGCTGGATTTCTGGATGCTGTGTGTTTTCGTGGGCCATTGTATAGGTCCATGTATGCTGTGTGTGCCTGGGGCTGTGTCCAGTGCCAACATACTTAACAGTCAGAATGGATGGTGACCAAAAGAACAGAGTGAGGTCTGGAAGTCATCTTCCTGAGGGTGACCAGGGTGTAGGGGGACACTCAAAGGCTTGGGGCAGCTATTTTTAACTGTTATAAAACTAGGTCACTATTTTAACAAGTAGCTCAGATATATTGTATATACTACCTAGATATCAGCTGTGGTGATATCAGTGTGTGTGTGTGTGTGTGTGTGTGTGTGTGTGTGTGTGTGTGTGTAAGAGTTGGGGTGCTGGTACAGCCCAGGGAGAAGGCACTGAGGGGTGTAGGACTCTCCCAAAGGCTGAGACATATCCTCAGGCAGTAGTAGACGGTACATGCGTCCCCTAAGTTCTTGACCTTAGTGACAAGCAGGCTGGGGCAGACAAGTGCGTTGGGGACAGGGGCTGACCTCTACAACAGGGCCAAAGATACTTGGGACCTCTTGGGGGACAGGTGACAGCGTTGAAGAGCGCTAGAGTGATGGAGAAGACATCAGATTCAGAGTAGGGAGGTCAGGGCAAAATCACCCGCCCCCCCCCCCACTCAAACCACCACCCACCTCACCAGAATCCTCAAAGCCGCTGGCCCACTTGGTTGATTTAGACTGGATCTTTTATTTCATGTCACCTCCCCCACTCCTACCACTCTTCTCTAGCCTGAAGCTTCATGGCTTAAGAGGCTGCTATGGGGTCAGCATTTGCCATCCATGATCTGGATGTCCTATTTGGTTTTCTTAGGATCACAGGAGACAAAGATGAGGCCATCTCCTCAAGGACTAGAACATACCCTTCAGGGACCCTGCCTGGTCCTGTCTATCCAGAGACTCTCCTGAGATCTCTCCCCCCAACTCCCCACCCCATGCAGGTGCAAGGCAGGTCCTGGAGGTCCCTGGGCACATCCCTCTATAGCTTTTCCTTCTTGCAGGAGATCTGAACTTTCTGGGATTTTGTCTACCACTGCATACTGATGGCTGCTGAATCTATCTCCAGCCCTAACTCTGTCTTGAACTCTAGCCATACCTCCACCAGCCTGTCCCAGAGGCTCAACTGTCCATAGACCTCAATGCCCCACAAACTGCCTAGACCCCCACTTCCTCCCATCTGAGGACAGTGTTCTGCTGATCTCCTGCACTCTCTGTCGAGAGTGCTATAGCTTCTAAAGACTATTCTCTCTTCCATGATCCTGCTTAGCTCTGGCCCAGCTCAAGGGTTTTGGTTTGTTGTTGTTGTTGTTTTTTAAGTGTAATTTATTTTGAGAGACAGAGAGAGTGTGTGAGTGTGAGTGGCGAGAAGCAGAAAAAGGGGAAAGAGAGAATCCCAAGCAGGCTCTGCACTCCCAGAGCAGAGCCCAACATGGGGTTTGATCCCACAAACTACGAGGTCATGACCTGAGCCAAAATCAAGAGTTGGATGCTTAACCAACTGAGTCTCCCAGGTGCCCCTCAATGGTTTTATTAATGAAGAAAAGAGACCAAATAGGTGATAAGCCATACCAAGGTCACATTCAAGCCCTTCTCACCTCTTAAGACTCATTTCTTGCCTCTCCCCACTCTGCTTTAAACTTTATACTCCAGAATATACAATTTCTTATATTTTCCAAATACAAACTTTTCTTTCCCTTCTAGACCTTTCCAAACCTATTTCACTACTTGGAATTGCCTTTCCTTGTTCCTTCTTTTCCAGGCTAATTTCAACTTATCTTTCAGAGCTAGGAAGTCGTCCCTGCCCCCACCTAACCCTTGAACATTCTATGCCACAGTTGGTTGACCATTAGCTTGGTTTCCCCTTTGGACTGACCATATGCCCCAGAAGGCCAGGGATGCTGTCTAGAGTATGCCCTGGTATATCACCAGTGCCTAGCATATAGTAGGCGCTCAATAAATGATTGTTGGCTGCAGGAATAAATGAACAAATGAAGTCACCTAGTCAGTCAGCTACAGAACAAGGGAAGGAACCCAGGGTTTCTGCAGTGCTCTCCCCCCGACCCCCCAACCTTCTGCCAACTGAGGCTTTGTGCTTGGAGCCATGTGCTTTCTTTGAAATACACTTGTGCTCATTCTATTGGGGGCAGTGTTGGAGGAGTCAGGCCAAGGTGTGTGAAGGAAGAGGTAGGTCAAGTATTCCTCCTTTCAGACTTGAATGTACCAGAGATGGGTCTAGCCAAGAGGAAGGTGTGCGGCAGACTTATAGCCAGGTCAAGCAGAGGTGGCATTCACTTTCCTATGTGACCCCATCAGTGCCACAGACCAGGATGGATGTCTGGAAACAGGCTGGAGATTCTGCCATGTGCTCACAGATGGGCTGTGGAAGAGAGGAAAGGAAGAAGGGCATTCAAGGATTCAGAGGCAGTGAGGAGGGACCCAGGGACTCTGCTTGGAGTCATGGGCTCCAGGGGAGAGCCAGATTCAAGACGGCCCCACTGTTGGTCCAGGAGGCATGAAACTAAACCCTTGTCATGTTTGCTTATGTGTGCGTGCATGACTAAGTGTATGGCTGTGGCCGTGTGCACAAATGTGTGCCTGTGTCTGTATGTGCAGAGTGAATTTATGCCCTCAGGCTTCTGGGGATGGGTTCCCTCTCTTCAGAGGGCCTAACTAGAACCTCTGCTGCTGGTCCCAGTGGGGACCCCAAGAGACAGAACAGCCCAGCAGTCCCAGGGGGCTCCTCCTCACTGAGGGCCCCTCAACTCACTCTGGCCTACATGACCCATCAGGCCTCTGGTGTGGGAAGACTGGAAAAATGAGACAGGGCTTGGGGTGGGAGCATGGGACAGCATAGGGTGAGAGAGGCAGTGCCAGCAGCAGTGACGAGATCTGGAGCCTGAGTTCTGTACTGATTAGCTGTGTAAATTTGACTGAGCCATTTCTACTCTTTAGGCCTCAGTTTCCTCATCTACAAAAACTAAGTAAATAATAGTATTCTTCTCACATAGGGTTAATTGAAATAATGTATGTAAAGTACTTGGTTCCTTGGCACAGTAATAGGCCTCGGTTCTGATGGGCTGAGAATGAACTTGCTGAGGCTGCTGGATGGGAAGGTTTGTGCCTTCTTGTTCATTTACATGAAGGAGGGTGTTGGGGGTCTCAAGGAGGCCAGGCCAGCACCACTGCCTTGGGATCCCTGGGGACATCAGACCGAGGGCCGAGGTGGAATCAGGGTTCAGAGACAACTTGGTGTCTGTCCTCCAGAGTGAAGGGATGGATGATGGGCTGTGATTGCGGGAGGCTGGCACACACCAGGGGGCCATGGAGCCTTGGCGTGAACCCCATAGCCTGTCCCATCTGCACTACACAAAGCAGAGAATGCACTCGGTCCTGCTGAGGCTGGGCAGGGGATCTCACTGCTAGCAGGGACATTGGAGACCACGTTGGGGTAGATCTCTCGAGGTCATTGAAGGCAAGTTTGGGACCTTGGCAAAGGGGCTGAGCCAGCTCGGCCTGGAAGGGCTAACCTAGGGAACATGCAGGCTCAGGAGCCATGCTGGCCTGGGAGCCATTGGAGTTATCTGAGCAGGAGTATAAAGAAGAAAAATGATTTCCTAGCACAGGTACAGAAGGAAGGCCAGAACAGCAGCCCTGGGGCTAAAACTACAAGCTGCTGCCTTACCATTCTTGAGAAAGTGAGCTCTTCCTCTGCAGACACTGGCACTTCTGAAAGGAAAACATGCAAGAGTTAGGTGATTATGGTTCCAGGCAGCAGGTCTGGAGTCTGAGAACTGCTTCAGGAGACCTGTTCCAGCTACTGCCCAGTCTGGAATTCCTCAAGGAAAGGTAGAGTCACCAGACAGTGGGGCCCCCAGAAAGCTGATGTGACCTTGGGTTGCTAGAATAGAGACACAAAATCTAGAGTTGGGGAAGTGATGCTCCAGCCTGTTCCTTATTAGTCAGATCCCACTGGGATTGTTAAATCCCATATAATAATGAAAAGAATTCAGGTACTGTGTACCAGGCATCGAGAATACATGATCTTAATTAACTAGTCTTCACATCTCTATCACTATTACGTAACAGGGAGGAAAAGGAGGCAGTAGTAGATGCTGTGGTCTGCTACGCAGATCCCACGTGCAGGACTGAGGTGCTCATTTCCTCAGCTGCTGGGGGTATTGCCCACTCCCAGCATGTCCTTTCCTAGGAATTACCCTCAGAACAGAGCTGCGTCACCTATGTTTGCATCCCCTACCCAGGAACAGCCAATATCCAATGACAAGTTGATGTTGGTACAATGGCCAAAAACACCTCATATCTATTCAAAACAATGTGGAAGGGCCACCCCAGCTCCAAAGCTCCTTGTGGGATCATTGGAGGCTTCTGTCGCACAGCATCACAACTTTCCTCATCCCTTGGGGGTGTACCCTATGAGCACACCCCAAGACACGGCATGCCCATCCGTGCCTGCTTCCCGGGGAATTGCCCAACCTAGGAAAGAGGCTTAGAAGGTAAAGCAAAGCAGTTTGTCAAGGGCAGAGCTGGGATTGCACACAGGTCTGTCACTCCCCAGCCTGTTCTTGTCTCATACGTAGTTATGCCACCCAACCCTCCATGGTCTAGGTACACTGCTTGCACATGAACAAACTGGTATGACTGGCAAATATGACAGGTGCAAGGAGGAACGGAGCCACATCTAATGCCATAGGTGGAAAGTAAGGTGTCCACATGAATTGGAGAAGGGCAGGATGCTTCCTGAAGTCTGAAGGGCTGTCCTGGGGCCAAGGGAGAGACAAGCTCTTCTCAACCTCACAGGGCAGAGCCCATTTGTGCAAGGAGACTGCAGGGAGGCAGGTTTGAATTTTAGAATTTTCTCTCAGTGGAAACATACCTCTGCAAAGGAGGCTGGCTGCAGAAGTGGAGAGTTCTCCATCACTGGAAGTGTGACCACCACTGTGGTTTTAGCTTTCCCTGAGGTTGCCATTTTAAATGATTTCCAAGGTAGAGAGGGAGGAGGGAAGTGAGCTGGAGTGACCTCTGATGTGCTGTTTAAGCATCAGGACAGTTCTCTTTCTGTTTGCTCACTGATACATCTTAAGGGCCCAGAACATTGGCTGATACACAGTAGGTGTGAGACTGGAGAGGGGCTCCAGGGCCTGAGGAGGCCCCACTCCAGCTGCATGTGTCTAGCCTGGGACAAGGGCTCCCCTGGGTGCACACAGCTGCTGTCTGTCCCACAAGCACAACCTGTCACAGCAGACAGGAGCTCAGAGGACCCAAGCCAAGATTCCTTCAGCACCCACCACCTTGCAGCCGGAAGACTTACCTGTTTCCTGAGATAAGCCTGCTCTCTGCTGCCTCTTCTATCTCTCACCAAGTAGTTGCTGAGAGAAGCTTTGAACTAGGACAACTTCCTATGCTACAGCTGGAGAAACAGAGGCCCCAAGAGAGGAGGGATTTTTGCAATTCTGGGCCAGAGTCAGGATTTGAACCCAGGTTTCTTTTCTCCTAGCCCAGGGCTTTTCCCACCACAGTGGAGAGATACAGAAAGAGGGTATATGCAGAAAACTGAGGCCTCACAGGGTGCTCTAGTTCCTGTCTCCGCCACAAGCTCATCTACTAACACCAAGCCACAGAGAATCCAGACTCTGTCCACTCACCCATGTCCACAATGAGGAGGGCGACCATGGCCAGAGTGACTACCTACAGGCGGACGGCCATGCTGACCCTGGGCTGACTAGTCCTGGCTGGATGGGGCCTGGGCCAGGGCAATGATCGGGGCCTGTTTACAGGGCTGATCCCCACCCTTATCTGGGACCAGATGGAGAGGCCAGGAGCATCATCCAGAGAATATCTGCACCCTGGCATCAGAGATACTGAGCCTATGGTGGCCTGGAGCTGTGCCTATGGGGCTGGCAGATTTCCAGAGTGAGGAAAGTTTGGACAACGTAACAAAGCTAACACCAATCTGAGGGCTGGAGCAAGTGGGAGAAGGAAATTGAAGTAGAAAAACAGAGAGAAACCAAGTCAGAGACAGAGGGAGATGGACAGACAGGCAGGTCAGCAGGAAAAACAAAAAGTAAAGCAGCCACTGAAAGGCGAAGAGGTAGGGAAAAGGGGCTGGAGCCATGGGTTCCTCTGCCGGTGCCTGCACTAACCAACTCTGTGACCTCAGAACAAACACCTTCCTTAACTAGGCCTCAGTTTACCCATGCACAAAATAAGGAGGCAGTTCTGACTCTGTCTCCCTTCTGGGGCTGCTGTGAAGAAGGGAGTGGGAATAGCAGATGGGGAAATGTTTTTGCAGAGGATGAAGTGGGGTATAAATATAAGTGAAATGTTCTTTTTGGGGCACCTGGTGACTTCAGCTCAGGTTATGATCTCACAGTTCACGAGTTTGAGCCCCACATCGGGCTCTGTGCTGACAGTTCAGAGCCTGGAGCCTGCTTTGGATTCTGTGTCTCCCTCTCTCTCTGCCCCTCCCCTGTTCATGCTCCCATCTCTCTGTCTCTCAAAAATAAACAAACATTTAAAAATAATAAAAATAAAGAAATGTTCCTTTTACTCCCTCCCCACCATGAAAGAGCACAACTTTCATGACACAAGGTGGAGGAGGGGGAGGCAGAAAATGTAAAGAAGATGTGTTCATGCCTTTCATGCCATTTGCATTTTAATGGCTTAAATAGACAAGATTCTTTTCAAAAAAATCAGTATCTAAAACTCCCCCATACTTATAAAATATATATGAATGAGATATTTGGTTATTTGCTTTCAAAGAATTTTCTGATTTATAAAACAAAATAATGAAATGTTATTATATATGCGCTTTTCTAATTAATTTAGATCAGTGATTTTTAGTTCCATTGACAGATTCGATTTCCCTGGAGAGAATTTAAAACTACAGGTGCTGAGGTGCCTGGGTGGTTCAGTCGGTTGGGCATCTGACTTTGGCTCAGACCATGATCTCATGATTCAGGAGTTCAGGAATTTGAGCCTGGTGTCAGCCTGGCATCAGGCTCTGTGCTGGCAGCTCAGAGCCTGGACCCTGCTTTGGATTCTGTGTCTCCCTCTCTCCCTCTCTCTCTGCCCCTCCCCCACTCATGCTCTGTCTCTGTCTCTCTCTCCCTCAAAAATAAATAAGGACACCTGAGTGGCTCAATTGGTTAAGTATCCGACTTCAGCTCAGGTCATGATCTCACGGTTTGTGAGTTCAAGCCCCACATCAAGCTCTGTGCTGACAGCTCAGAGTCTGGAGCCTGCTTCACATTCTGTGTCTCCCTCTCTCTCTGTTCTTCCTTCACTCATGCTGTCTCTCTCTCTCTCAAAAATAAATCTTAAAAAACATTAAAAAATTAAATATAAATAAACATTAAAAAACTTAAAAAATAAAACTATAGATACTGAGTCTTTTTCCAAAATGAATCAAAGTTTCAATGTTTTTTAAAATTCTTTTTATTTTACAACATTTCAAGCCTACAGATAAGTTGTAAGAAACTTAAATGAATCAATGGGAAGGATCCTTCTTCAAGAATAGTACTCCAGGCAGCCAGACAGTCACCCCTACAGACTGATAAGAGGTCCCAGATCTGCAGCCACACCCAGTCTCAGGTCCATGACTCATCTTCAAGATGAGGAAGCTCACAAGATCAGGAAGCTCACAGGCCCACAGATGCCTCTGAGCCAGGTGGTAGCTATCCTTCCATTGCTTAGCCAAGCAGGGCAAATATTTAATGACGATTTCCTGTCCTAAAGTAAGAACATTTCATTAATGGGGAGGGGAGGAAACTTTAAAGGTCACTGAGGTCTTGTCTACAATCTTCCTCGTGGACCTTCCTACAGCAGCTCTGCCAGGAAGTCATTCATCCTCTAGAGAAGAGAAGCTCACTACCTACCAGTTTCATCATTGCATGGCTTTTAACTGAGTCCTTCCTCACACAAATGGTCTGTTTCTCTGAGACTCCTTGGGGGAGTCCCAGCTCTGTCCTTAAGCCTCCTGCACTGACATGAACCACAGTGAGCACCTCCAGGCTAAGCAGGTCAGGCCCCTTGCCTGTCCCCATCCTTCCACATGATGAAGCTCTTGGGCCTTTCTGCATTTCTCATCTGGTCCCCAGGTCTGCCTGCCAGTGATCCAGGTTAGAGTGAGAAGGGGACAGAGGGAAACAAAGGAGTTTGTCACCTCCCTTGTTTTTGGACCTTAGGCCTTTATCAATATGGCAGGAAGGTCTGTTGATGCTTCTAGATGTTTCAAGGGACCAAGCACCCTGAATTCGACATCCTTTAAAGTTCAGAGTAAATTCAAGGGCAGCCTGTGGGGTGCCGAGCCCACCTATCATCCTCCCTGCCCAAAGTCTCTTTCCTTGGTCAAATACTTCTTGGATTCACTCATAGTGATAAACTTCAAATATGTCCTCTCACCAAAATAATGAACCTGAATTCCTATATTCAACTGCTATTGGACAGCACTCCTATAGATGTCAAGGTATACAAATAAACCTCATCCATTAATGCAGAATTCATTCATTCACTCAACAAGAATTTAATAAGCAGCTAAGCTCCATGCTGAGTGTTTGGACACAGCAAAGAATAAGTCAGACACAATTCCTGCCCTCAAGCAGCTTGTCAGGAAGTGGATGGGTGACTGGTACCAGAGCTTTATTATTGCCATTGAAGTAAGTCTCACACATGAGACACGCTCAGTGACTTGGAAGAATCCAAGACTGACCTATCCGTCTGGGAAATCGGAAAAGGCCAAGGGTAAGTGGGCGGGGCAGGCTGCAGCAGAGGGGAACAGTGTTGCAGACAGAGGAAACAGAATGTGTGAGAGCCTGGGGGCAGGAAGAAACTTGGCACATCCAGGAAACAGAGAGAGGCCGATGCAGCTAAAGTGACGTCAGTTGAGTGGACATAGGCACGCAGTGAGTCTGGAATGGTCAGGGAGATCAGAACTCCGCTTCCCACCCCACATCCCACCTTCCAGCAGTGGAATCTAGAAGCTGACTCTGTGACCTTGTTTGGCTTCCCACTGAATATATAGGTGCTGCTTCCTAAGTAGCTGTTGATCGTATAAGCGAGAAGGAGTGAGTCCTGTAGAGATCTGGGGGGAAAGTCTGCCAAGAGAAGTAGCTGCAGGAAAAGGCCCTGGGACAGGAGCAAGTTTGGTGTGCTAAGGAAGTAAATACCAAGGAGTGCAGTATGGCTAGGGTAGAATGAACATGGATGTGAGTGGCAGGAAGAGAGGGCCAGCTCCCCTCACGTCCCAGCCCAGACCAACTTGTTGGGTGAACTTGAGTGTATCCCTTCCTCTTTTTAGGCTTGTGCACATGCTCCGATCTGGGAAATGGGCCCGCTGGTCACTAGTCTGACTCCCAGGGCAGCTGTGAGGACCCTGAAGAGGAGATTGTGAAGTGAGATGTGTGCAGGCCCTGTGATGCCAAGAAAGCAGCTTGAGTGTATATTCCTTTAAGCAGAGCAGAAGCCAAGCGCTCAAGGCCCTATAAGCTGTACATACACTACACAGGTGTTGGGATCAATACAATAAAGACAGAGATGCCCTTAAACTGGGCTCTGGCAGAGTCGCTGCTGGTTCCTCCATCTTTTCCACAGGTCAGAGTGAGGGCTGGGACATGCGCACTGGCTGAGCCAACACCTCCAGGCCTCACCCCACAGCCTTCATGCTCTCTGCTGTCTTGGATCGAGCCAAGGATTATAGCCCCTCATCAATGATGACAATGCAAGATCCATTAGGTCTGAGTCACCAGCCCTGCTGTGGGCAAAGGAAACAATGGCCTTGTTTGCTTTAAGGTGGACGAACTGAGCTCAAGCAGGTCTTGGGCTTCCAGATGGCACGCCAACATGGCCAGCCTGCCCCTGGACCGTCTTTCCTGGCCCCTCATCCCACGTCCTCCTCCACCTTCCTCCAACCTCAAGTGCCTCTTGCCTGCACTGAGCATCTAGGTATGGGCACCTTCTCCCAGGAGGCCTGGTCTGGACACAGCCAGCTCTATGGCTTGGCCTGTCCTGGGCTCCTCAGCCACCTGACTCTGTGTCCCAGGTTTAGCCACTTCCCATTCAGCCTGGTCCAAACTGCAGGGCCTTCACACAATGGCAGGAAAAGGAAAGGGCACTCCCCCTACCCCTTTATTTTTTATTTATTTATTAAAACATTTTTTAAAACATTTATTTATTTTTGAGAGACAGAGTATGAGTGAAGGAGAAACAGAGAGGTAGACACAGAATCTGAAGCAGGCTCCAGGCTATGAGCTAGCTGTCAGCACAGAGCCCAACACAGGGCTCAAACCCACGAACCAGGAGATCATGACCTGAGCCGAAGTTGGACACTCAACCAACTAAGCTACCCAGCCAGGCACCCCACCCCTCTACTCCTTTAAAGGGAGATTTCATCTATTTGCTTGGGATCTGACTCCTAGGAGGACTCGGAGATGGCAATAGACTGAAGTCATCCAATCATGGGGGCACCTGCCCTACTATTCAACAGCCCCTTATTGAGTACCTGTTGTTGGGCACAAGTCATTGTGCCAGGTCCTAGGACCGTAGAAATGAAGGGTAAATGGATCCTTATGCTCAAGGAGCTTGCAGTTTGCAAGTAGTGAGGAAATGGAATGGACACACCAGCACTGAACATTTATAAATTTATAAAGGTATTTCTAAAATGCAGCGGTCAGGGAAGTGATGGAAATGGTGATAGAGATACCCCATGGACCCCTCACTAAATATGTCTAAAAGTCAGTTTACTATCTCCTCTCCACCCAGAGAGGCTCCACTTCCCAGTGCCCCCATCCAGGTGGACAACACTACTATCATCCAGGTGCCCTTGGCAGACATGGGCGTCCCTCTGAATGTGCCCTAACTTCTTCATTCTTACTGATTTCACCTCCTTCTCCTTTCACATATCTATCACCTCTTCTACATTTCCACGCTGTTGCTCTGGTTTAGCCTCTATGACCTCTTGGCTTCATTGTCTCCCTGCTTCTGGTCTCACCTCCTCTAACTTGTCTCCATACTTCTTCCAGAGCAATCTTTCTGAGATGCAGAAATGACCCCATGATCCATCTGCTTAATATATTCAATTATTATTATTCCATTCAATTGAAATTATTTAATCTCTATTGACTCAAGGGTGAAACCAAATTCATTGGATGGTACACACATTTTTCCATGAGTGGGCCTTTGCCGGCCTCTCTAACTTCATCTCTGGTCACTGAACCCTGAACTCCATCAGACAGAACCACCCACCATGCTCTTATTCCTCCAAGTCTTCGCTTGTGTGGCACTTCTGCCTGGCATGCTCCTCTACCACCTCCCTTAGGCTCTCTTCTGGGATGCTTAGCCCTCCCCAGTTTGGGCCCCTCATCTGTACAGATGCAGCACATGTAATGTCCCATGGCCTTTTCTTCCTTATGAGACTATGCTCTCTATTTCCTTACAGAGAGGAATGGGTAGGCATCCATTTTACCTTAGATCCCCAGTACTCTGTGCAGGGCCTGACACACGTGTGTTGGGTATATGAATATCTCCGGGACTGGATGCAGCTTCAGGACAGCAAGGAGTCCAGTTCCACATTCTTTCACCTGGGCTTGAGGGCTTCAGAGAGTTCTGAGGACCAGGTTGGGCCAGTGGGTCCAGCCACTGACCATTGTATGCTGTGTTCGTATGGGAACAAAGGTGGCACTCTATTCCAAGGGTCCCATTGTTCTAGTTCGTGGCCCACCTGTCGGGGCCCCAGAGCACTCAGCATCTCCTCCAAGATCTAGATGTGGTGTTTTATTCCAAAATCTGTCCCAAGTCCATCTGTAGGATTCACAGATAACAGCTTCACACCTGCCTTCTCTCTCAGTGTATGGAATCCTGGCTTGATTATCATCATCGAGGAGGAATTTTTAGGTCAATCCTCACTCTAGGAGTGTCCTGGGGTCATAAGAGACCTGGTGTTCTCAGGTCATGTTCCATCTAAGGACTTCCATTCACAGACATAGCTCAGAAGTCAAGTCTTCTGAACTTAGCTGTGAAAGAACTTAGGACAAAGTCTCATAAGACCTTCTTGCTTCTTCTAGATCTCTGATGGTCTTTAGAAAGAAGACTATAAGTTCTTATGGCCAAGTGCAAAGTCACACCACCCTGGACCACTGTTAATTCTGTTAGGGTCTATGATTCGGGAGGTGATACCAGGAAGCATTGGAGGGGGAGTCAGGATAAGTGAGGCAAGAAGGGAGGAGAATTAGTAATGTGCATTAATGAGGTTATCACTGTGGGAAACCAGGCCTCAGTCCCGCAGGGATGGATGGGGCACTTTGTGGATCCCATTTCAGTTATCCCCATTGAGGGGTAAGGGAGCTGGGATATACATCTACCAACTCCCATAAACCACTCATTGAGAACTGCTGGAGGGAGGTCCTTAACTCCCTGGCTCTAATCGGCTGCCCCTCTCATGTCTTTGAGCACATGGAGGAAGCCTCCAGCCAAAGAATTGCGGGTGTTATGGACGGAAATGCAGGTGTGCAGAGGAATGGTGAGTGCCAAGGAGATGTGGGTGGAGTACTGACAGAGTACACACCATATAATTCCACATACATGATGTTCTACAACAGGCAGGACTTATTTACAGTGTCAGAGACTGATCAGTGGCTGCTTGTAGGGTACTGTGTAGGGAGGATTTCCTGGGAAGGGCAGAGGGAACTTTCTGGAGTGATGGAAATATTCTCTATAGTGTTTAAAGTGATGATTACACTGATGTACCGGATTGTCAAAATTCGTGAGTTAAACATTTAATATCTGTGCATTTTGTAGTATATAAATTCTATCTTTAAAAAACCTGAATTAAGGGGCACCTGGGTGGCTCAGTCAGTTAAGCATCCGAATTCGCCTCAGGTCATGATCTCATGGTTCATGAGTTCAAGCCCCATTTCAGGCTCTGTGCTGACAGCTCAGAGCCTGGAAGCTGCTTCAGATTCTGTGTCTCCCTCTCTCTCTGCCCCTCTCCCCACCTCTCAAAAATAAATAAACAGTAAAAAACAAAAACAAAAAACCGTTAACCGAAACAGACCTGTAAGTACAGATGGCTACCTGAAGGAAGAGATGTGAGGGGATGGACAAAATGGATAAAGCAGAGTGGGAGATACAGGCTCTCAGTTCTGGAATGAATAAATCATGTGCACAAAAGGTATAGCATAGAGGGGCAACTGGCTGGCTCAGTCGGTGAGGTGTACAATTCTTGATCTCAGGGCTGTAAGTTTGAGTCCCATTCTGGGTGTGGAAATTACTTAAAAATAAAAAATCTTGGGTGCCTGGGTGGCTCAGTAGGTTGAGCATCTGACTCTTGATTTCAGCTCGGGTCATGGTCTCGCAGTTCATGAGATCGAGCCCTGCTTTGGGCTCTGTGCTGACAGCATGGGGTCTGCTTGGGATTCTGTCTCCCTCTCTCTCTGCCCCTACCCCGATTGTTCTTTCCTCTCTCTCAAATATATAAATAAACATTAAAGATATTTTAAAAATAAAAAATCTTTAATTACAACAACTAACTAGGGTGACATATGGTGACTACACTTGTGAGCATAGCATAATGTACAGAGTTTTGGGATCACTATGTAGCACACCTGAAAATAATATAGCACTGGGTGTCAACTATACTTCAATAAAATTTAAAAAATAAAGCTACGTTGTGATAGTACTACATATCACAAAGATGGCTAAACCAAAAAAGGACAGGCAGCATCAAGTATTGGCAGTTCTTACAAAACCAAAATAAAACAAAACAGCACCCCAAGAAACCCACTGGAATTATGCCTCAATTTTGAATTGCTGCCACCAGGTGGCAGCGGTGCCTGAGTCCTAAGCGTTCAACTGTAAAGTTTGTATGGTGACCAAGATTTGCGAATCATTCTATTTGTGAATGTTCTTGAAAGCATGAGGAATTGTTTGTGGTCATGTATTTTTAATTTCAATCGATAGATCAATAGTATCGTTCTGGAGGTCTCTTGTTCTTTACTCTCCCCCACCCCGCCCCCCCAATATTCAGCACCATGTTTTAAAGATCTGTTTACATTGTTGTGTGCATATCTGGTTCATTGCCCCTTGACGGTGATAGAATATTCCAGTGAAGCATCCAGCACTCCAACTATCACAAACAACTTTGTGATAAAAATCCTCTTACATGTCCCTTCATGCACCTGCGCAAAAATTTCTATAATTGCCTAGACAGGAGTCAGATCCTTCTCATCTCTCCTCATAATATTTATTTATTTGTACCTTTTTATCTCCTACTTAGGAAATCTCCCCCAAATTCTTTGTGTTAAAACAACTTAATCTGAGCAACATCTTAAACTTTTAAATTAGGTAAAATATTTGCTGTGAGTCATTTTATTTCTATAGCTCCCTGCTTGCAAAACATGTCCCCTTGTTTGTGATGTGATTTAAGCTTACAAAATACTATTGTTGAATAAGATTTGGGCCATGATACTGATGATCATGGATTTTCTTCTGCTAAATTAACTTTTCCCAATTCTTTACAGCAAAACAGCTGAATTTAAGCAACATCCTAAATTTTATTTATTTTTTATTATTTTTTAACATTTGTTTATTTTTGAAAGACAGAGAGAGGCAGAGCATGAGCAGGGGAGGGGCAGAGAGAGGGAGATAGAGAATCTGAAGCAGGCTCCAGGCTATGAGCTGCTTGTCAGCACAGAGTCCAATGCAGGGCTTGAACTCAAACCATGAGATCATGACCTGAGCTGAAGTCAGACGCTCAACCGACTGAGTCACCCAGGCAACCTAACATCCTAAATTTTAAATTGAAGGTGAGATTTCAGAATATTTAAGGCAAGTTTTCTCAACAGTGGCACTATTTTAGCCTTTTAATTTTTTTTAATGTTTATTTATTTATTTTGAAAGAGAGAGAAAGAGAGAGCATGCAAGTGGAGGAGGAGCAGAGAGAGACGGAGAGAGAGAATCCCAAGCAGGCTCCATGCCCAGCACAGAGCCCAGTGCGGGGCTTGATTCCACAACCCTGAGATCATGACCTGAGCCAAAATCAAGAGTTGGATGCTCAGCTGACTGGGCCACCCAGGCACTCCTTGGCCTTCTAATTCTTTGTGCCATGGAAGATGTTTAGCATCATCCCTGTTCACTACGCATTAGATGCCAGTAGCACTTCTCCCCAGTTCTGACAACCAAAAATGTCTTCAGACACTATCAAATGTCCATCTATTTGAGAACCACTGTTTTAAAGTAAATGAACTCTGGGATTCACATGAGGCCATTTTCTAGGCTCTTCCTTTCTTTTCTTCAGTTTATTTCAACCCTAATCTCAGCTATAAACTTGCTGTATGTGATCCCTTTTAAAACGCACCTCCCACCCCCTTACTTTCTGGCTGCACTAAAGCTCTTCCTGGAGATACTTACTGGAGCCCTTAGCCTCTTAGGGGCCTAAGCTCCAAGCAGTCCTCTGGGTTCTCTTTTCTCCAGGTTTCCTGGCCTCCCCCTCAGCCACTACAGTGCAGCAGAGCAGAAAGAGGGAGTCCACCTCCCCGGGTTATCCAGAAGAGAAAGGAGAGCCCCACAGTGGCTGATAAAACCTTAAAAGACTTAGGACTCAGTCTGCAAGGGGGACAGATAAGGGAGTCTCTTTTTTCAGCTCTCATATCCTCTCTTCTCGTAAGGAGCTATTCTCTCTCTAGATCTCTCATGTAACTTAATTTTTATCTACAATCCTTGGATGAAAACGCAGAGTGACAACTGTCCACTACATTCCTCAGTATACTAGCCCTGAAAGATGCTTCTGAGGAAAGTTTCCTGTGGTCAAGTAAGGGAGGGTAATGCTGCCTCCTGGACCCCTCCCTTAGACACTGGCAACAACCATTAGTTTATTAAAGGCTTTGAGAAGCTCTTCAGATGTCTATTTTTAATCTAGCATTTCCCAGATTGAATACAGAACCTTCCCATTCCCCCTCATCATTTAACAAGTATCTATTAACACCCCTCAGAGCTGATGTCCCAAGGTAGACAGTTTGGGAAATGTTGTCCTAGCTATTAACGACCTACATCTTTTATAAGTTGCCGTCAAAAGCCATTAATGTGTTCATTCATTTATTGAAAACTGTTGGGTATCCACCATGTGAGGAATTAGAGCTACAAAGAAAACTTATGCTGGCAATCACCAGGCTAGCAAGGGGACAGATGAGTCAAGTCAGACTGTTGGTCAGAAGATATGTCAGGATGCCTGGGTGATTCAGTCAGTTGAATGTCTGACCTCATGGTTCATGAGTTCTTTTATTTTTTTAACTTTTTTAAATGTTTTATTTAGTTCTGAGAGAGAGACAGAGAGAGACAGACAGAGAGAGAGAGAGAGAGAGACAGGGACAGAGAGAGAGAGAGAGAGAGAGACAGAATCCAAAGCAGGCTCCAGGCTCTGAGCTAGCTGTCAGCACAGAGCCCGACGTGGGGCTCGAACCCATGAACTGTGAGATCATGACCTGAGTCAAAATCAAGAGTCAGATGCTTAACCAACTGAGCCACCCAAGCGTGCCCCCCACCCCCACCTTTTTTTCTTTTGATTCTCTTCCCCTCTTAACAGGTCATGCCTTTGTCTGGGCCTGGCCCTGGGCACTGGTGGCATGAGCTCTGCATGCAGGCTAGGCCTTGGCTAGGGGCCTTGGTGAGGACCCCACGGAATGCTCTTGGCTTTTGATGAGTGAAGGGTGGCTAGTTGGGTGGGGGGGTCACTAAGGGGAGGGAAACTGAAAACCACAACTCAGTAACCACCACGAAGGGTGGTGGACCACATCATCTCAGAACATGCCACTTTGGCATATTGATTATGTTGAGCTGTAGGTCCTTGAAAAGCAACCCATGCTGAGAGAGGTTTTCTCTAAATTCTTCTTATCTGCCTAAAGATAGATCCTCCAGGGGCACCTGGGTGGGTCAGCCGGTTAAGCGTCTGACTTTTGATTTCAGTTCACGTCATGATTTCACAGTTTGTGAGTTCAAGCCCCACATTGGGCTTTGTGCTGACAGTGTGGAGCCTGCTTGGGATTCTCTTTCTCCCTCTCTCTGCCCCTCCCCTGCTCATGCTCTCTCTCTCTCTGTCTAAAAAATAAACTTAAAAAGATAAAAATAAATTAAGATAGATCCTCCAAAAGGAGCTCATTTATCATAGATCCCTTCCCCAAAGGTGTCATCAACCAGGGAAAATTTTTTGTTACAGAAGAGGAGACTAGAAGTCAATACCATACCCAGAAGACAAACTTTGTCTCAAATTATTATACTCTTCTGAAGGCCCATTCATCTTTCCTAAAAATCATTTTCTCTCCTCTAAGAGGCCTTCATTCCCTCTTCCCTTTCCCTATTCAGATGGTATTTAACTCTGAATTCTAAACCACCTCAGGGACCTCCTCTTCTCCTAAGTATCTCCCATGTACACATGAAGTATACATGTTAATAAACTTCTGTGTTTTTTCCCCGCATTAATCTGCCATTTATTACAAGGGTCTCAGCTAAGAACTCAGAAGGGTAGAGAGAACATTATTTCTCCTCCCCTACAACAGCAAAACTAAACAAAATATTGAAATACCAACACAGCCTTTCAGCATACTTCCCTGCCCCTTACTCCAGGTCTAATGTGTGGCACATTCTCCAGCAGGGGACGCCTGTCTGCTCCTCCAAAGGGCCAGCACAGAGCAGCCAATGCCTGGATCCACCATGATGAACTCTCCTTGTTATTCTACCTGGATACTCAAAGGTAAGTCAGCAGAAATTTGATAGACAAACATAAGGTTTCAAGTAGATAGAAAGGCCCACGCAAAGGCCTAAAGGCACGCCCGCCCACATTCACCTGGGTGGGGAAAGGGACATCAACTTACATGTCTCTATCCAGTCCTGAGTAAGCTGGCCTTATGTTTTCCATGCTCCAAAGACACCATTCATACCCTGTACATGTCACTGGTGATAGAGTCCCGTGTTTGTTCCCCAAGGACAGGGCTAGTTCTGATTCAACTTGTTTCCCAGCAGCCCACTACAGGTGGCCCAACCTAACCCTGACTGGAAGACTAAGAATTCCCCATATCTCCATGGCAGGTGCTTAGGACAATGGGATCCACTGTAGCAACCTCATTCCTACAGGTTGACCTCATCAGAAGGGTCCCTGTCTCACCACCTCCTACTCTTTTGTGAAGAAAGAGTTAACTCAGAGAGCTGTTGGCTGAGGTTCCTGGCACTAATCAGGCCAACGCATATCTGGAGGCAAATTCCTTGGCTGGGACTTGCCAGGGTCAGTCTGATTTGTTTCCGATAGTGTGAGCAGAACATGATGTATGTGTTCTTTAAAAAAAAAAAAAAAAAAAATTCTAGCTACAAAAGTAATTTGTGCTCATTGAAGAAAAATTTGAAAATAAAGAAAAATATAAAGGAAAAAATAAATACCACCCCCAAACCCACAACTGCCCAAAATCTGCCATCTGTTCACCACCTGCATTCAAGAATTCTAAGCAGGCTCCACACTGTCAGCACAGAGCCTGATGTGGGACTGGAACTCACAAACTGTGAGATCACAACCTGAGACGGAAACAAGAGTCATTTGTTTAACCAACTGAGCCCCCCAGGCACCGCTCAAACTCTAAATGTTCTTTTTTTTTTTTTAATTTTTTTTAATGTTTTATTTATTTCTAGGAGAGAGAGAGAGACAGCGTGAGCAGGGGAGGGTCAGAGAGAGAGGGAGTCACAGACTGAAACAGGCTCCAGGCTCTGAGCTGGCAGTCAGCACAGAGCCCGACGCGGGGCTCGAATCCACGAACCGCGAGATCATGACCTAAGCGAAAGTCGGACGCTTAACCGACTAAGCCACCCAGGCGCCCCTCAAACTCTAAATGTTCTAATGAAATGAATATATCATGAGAGGAGGTGCAATGTCTCTTAAAGTCAGATTGTCTTAGTTAAGTCTCTTTGCGGCTGAGAAAGAGCATCCCGGGCAGGGCGTCCCACCCCTACTCCCAGGGCTGAGATCTAGACCTTGCTGGGGAGAGTGTGGCTGTGGCTCATTGGGCAGTGGAGACATCTCTGTGGTGCTGCGCCAGCAGAACGTGCTTGGGATGTGTTCACTGGAGTCACTCCTCTACAAGAGGGAATAGAAAGAGTGCCAGAGGATGCAGGCAACCCTGAACTGCAGGAGCTGGACACTAAAGAAACCATCTGTCCTGCAGGAACCTGATGCTAGAGACGTCACTTGCATTGCAGGGGCTGGGTACTGGAGAAGTTGCCCATGTTGTAGGAGTCAGGTGCCACGTGCCACGGGGGTGGGGTAGGGTTGCAGAACAAAGCACACCCAAATCCGGAAAAGAATATGCCTCCCACAATGTCTCTCCAGTGCCCTCTACTGACAAAGCTTGACATCAGTCACTTAGCATTTTGAGGTGGTCTGCTGTATTTTTTCAGGGCGGGTAATGAAGACTGATTTTGGAGCTGAGAGGCATTAGATTGATAACTAGCACCATCACAAGTCTGTAGGCCCAAAGAAGGGATGTTGATTGGTTGGGCTGGTGCTACCCTGGATTTGTCAGTCACCTGCACTAAGAAGGGAACTACATTACTATAAAGAGAAGCATGAGCATGAAAAGGCAGGTGCAGGAAAGCAGACTCATCACCAAGCAGCCTCTGCTCTCCCAGGAAGAGAGACAAGCATTTCAGTCACTAGAGACATTGCCTATCCTATAGATCAGGAACATTTCATCAAGCCTCACCATTGCTTGAAAAATACTCCTTCAGAACTACCCATTTTCTTATATTCAAACATACAGCTCACCAAGAAATCTGAATTTTTGTACCACTTATCCCACTATCAGCTGAAGGACAGATCTTGGGCAGTGGATACACATATTCTGCCATTTGGAAAGGTATGTCATTCACCGTGATCTCATAGATTGGCCTTTGATGGCTATATAAGCCTTGAGCAGTATTAGTGAAAATCTGTCATGAAGACTCTGCTCTTAGCTGGTGCACTAAGAAACACCAGTCTCTGATCTTAAGAAGCTGAGAACCAGGTTTTGGACTTGAGAGACTCAATCAGAGTGTTCTCCTAAAGGGCCTGCAGCCTTCACCCCAGACAATTATTGCTGCCAGCACATCCCCCAAGGAAGAACTCTGCAGAACACATAATTAGGCATGGATAAATAATATTCTATAAATGTCTAACCAACAACCGTTCTATAGTTGCTGGACTTACAGGCATTTTTCAGTCTTTTACTATTACATATAACACAAAGATGAATATCTTTGTGATTAGTATTTGTGATTTGTGTTCTTTTTTGCTGCTGTTTTTACATTTCAAGTGGTTCCTTTAGGATAGATGATCAGAATTGGAAATAAATTGGTGTCAAATCGTATCTTCCTTTTAGTGGGAGGGGAAACATGAACATTTTATTTGCACTTGAGACCTACTCCCCTGTTATTTCAGAAATGCACCAACTACAGTTCCACTTGAGACCATTTCAGGACATTCTGACTCACACAGAACGTTACGGTTTAAAATGTGTGTGTGTGCACGTATGTATACATATGAAGTCTTGCTTTCTCTGCATTTCTTTAGTTAATATTGATGTTAGCTATTCATATGCACAAAAGGTATTCAGTCCTCTTGCCCTCTTCTGAGAGTCATCTGTTCAGATCCTTCACAACTGAGATGATTGTATTTCCATCTCTGGGGAACATCATGTCCCAGATTCTTCATTCTGTCCTCTTTTGAATGGAGGGGAGCTCTTCTCCCACCTCTAACTCCTTTGGAAAGTCCCTTCTAGACTCAAATGTCTTTGGTGTAGGACTGGGCTTGGGTGGCCAAGAGCTTTGATGAGAATAGAAACAAGGGTATGGAAGTCTGAAGCCTGCAAAGCAGATCGAGTTTCAGTCTTGGGTGGAGAGTCTTCAAAGGGAAGGAATTGGTCTGTATATAGTTTTCTTTTCACTCCCCATTTTTAAATACCCCAGAGGGACCCTGGGTCTTTTTCTTCTCCTTATTTGACTCAGATTGAGTCTTTAAATAACCTATGCTCCTCTGAGGAGCCTAAGACACACATCTAGAGGAAATGTGTCATTGAAAGTGCTAGTTTGAAGTCATGTGATAAGTTATCGGAGCAAGAATCTCCTCATCCCCCTCTGAGTTCTGTGCCTTCTTTGGCTCCAGATAAGAGAGAAACTTTCTTTTTTTCCCCTCTTCCACTCCTTTTGCCTTCTTCTTTTTTTTTTTTTTAATTTATTTCTAGGAAAGAGAGAGAGAGAGAGAACGTGAACAGGGGAGGGTTAGAGAGAGAGAGGGAGACACAGACTCTGAAATAGGCTCCAGGCTCTGAGCTGGGAGTCAGCACAGAGCCCGACGCCGGGCTCGAACCCACGAAGCGCGAGATCATGACCTAAGCGAAAGTCGGCCGCTTAACCGACTAAGCCACCCAGGCGCCCCTCCTTTTGCCTTCTAAAACTGACACAGAGAACATGGCTTGCCCTGAGAAACTTGAATGCAGGTGGTGAACAGATGGCAGATTTTGGGCAGTTGTGTGTGTTGAAGTAAGTGTGGCATGTGTGGGAATGCAAGTGGTGACAGTAACTCCTTCATGTGGAGAGTGGGGCTTAGCTATGGTAATCAATGGAGCTTTGGGGAAGGGGACCATTGGTGGTCACCTTAAATGATGGACAGGGATGGGATAAACAGCTAAGGTGTCAGCTAAATTTCTATTTGTTTTCTCTCCTGTCTCACTGGTGCCACCAGGAATCCTGGTGCTCCATGTTGCTGCCAGAGACAGTCACCCATTCATTCATCATCCATCCATCCATCCATCCATCCATGTATGCATATATTCATACAGCTGACATTTTATTCATCCATTTATTCATCCTTCCAGTGATTCTTCTGTCTTTCCATCCATTTTTACACTATCTACCAAGGCCCTACTCTCTGTTGCATGCTGAAGGCCCAAATATTAATAACACAAGATTCTAGCTTTCAAGGAGCACACAGTCTAGTGGTTAGCCAAACAACTTAAAAATAGGTAACCGTACGGTGCAGTAAGTGTATCCTGTAGGAGTTGGTCTAAAGGATGCCTGTATAAATGTCTCTTTTACCCAAAAGGCTTTGCCTGACCACCCAGTCTGAAATAGGGTCTTCTTCTTACTCTTTATTATAATATTCTTTTTCTTTTCCTTGGAGCATTTATCACAATTTGTTGGTATATATTTAACAGTATGTTTATTTGCCTAATATCTGTCTTCCTCAATTGACTGGAAGCTCCACGGAGATAGGTTCTACCTCTGCTTTGCTTATTACTGACTATGCAACAAGTGGTCTATGTACAGCATACAGCAAGCCTGCAGTAGACATTCACTGAATGAATTAATAAATAAGCACTGATCATACCCAGGAAGGATCATTTATTATGCTAAACCAGTAGTTCTCAAAATATGATCCTTGGACCAGCAGCATCACTTACTGGAAATGAAAAGTCTTAACCCCACCTGTTGTTTCATAAGCTGGCCCCATGCACAGAGGGCAGAGAGGACAAAGAAAGAGGCAGATCACTCCAGATTGGTTGGAGGCAGAGGTTTAATAAGCAAGGAAACTTACTTAGGAGGCTTGGCTTTTAGGGCCACAAAAGAAATACATGTCTGCACCCACCCGCCTAATCTTAAAAGTTCATACAGAGGCCTAACTGGGCTCAACCATATCTTCAGTCCAGGTGATCACAACAACACCTTACCCTTTCAAAACTTCATCCTTGGAACAGCTCCCGCTGTGGGAACAGTTGGCAGAGCATACATTCCAAGGACAGGGGAGGAGGTGATGAGCCTCCCATTGCCCAGGACCTCCTTGAGGTTCAACCAGCAGTCATGTCCTCTCGATTACCTCCTCCCACACCACCCCAGGGCAGAACTAGAATCAGAAACTCTGCAACAGCAACCCACATTTTGAAAACCTCGTGGGTGATTTTGATGCACACTAAAGTTTATGAACATTGTACTAAATTAATAAATGGCAATTCTAGTTTATTTTAGAAATCTATAGATTTCAGTGCAGAGACCAGAGTAATTGTGTCTGGATTGGGGAATACTTCATGGAGATAGTGATATTTGCAAGGAAGCCTTGAGCTAGAGGAGCCAGAAAAAGACAATTCAGGTAGAAAACTGTATAACCAAAGGCACGGGTTAGCCGGGCCTTTGAAGAGATCCATAAATAGTTCTGCAGGGCAGAGAACGGCATGAGATGAGGATGGAGATGTAAGCAGGGGTCTTGAATGCCTGATTTCAAGAAAGGAGGTAACACATACCCCATCTCCCCTTCCTACAGCTGTCAAGACTGGCCTGAGTCAGACTTCCCTGGACTCACTTCCCATTTCTTCCCGCCTTTCTCTTCCTTCCCTCCTCCTCCTCCCTCTGCCCTCCTCTCCACCCTTCCCCTGGGGGTGAGACAGCCTGCTCGGAGGCCAACTCCACCCCTCCCCCATCTGGCCAGCTCACTGACGTAAGCTTGGCCGGGGCGGGGCGTGTCTGGTTTGCAAACGCTGCCTCCCTCACCGCTCCTGGCTTTGTGGGAAAGCCTGGGATGCTGGTGTGCTCTAGGAGCTCATCGGGGCTCCAGGGCTCAAGAGAGTCTCTTCCTCTGGAGACATCTTGCTCTTGGGGAGGGAACAGTGGTGTCAGAGCCAGGGTTTCTTGGGACCGAGGCTTGCGTCACACCACCTCCAGGGGAACTGGCTTGAGGCCCTCTCCTCCCCTAGTGACTCACTGCAGGCCTGGTCGCCAGGGTCCTCAATCCAATTGTGCTTGGAAGTGATGAAGTATGATAACAGCCCTAATGACAATAGGCCCTGTGTATCCAGCTCCTAGTGTGTTGGCATTATGAGTCACCTGCACTTTGTAACTCTCAACTTTATGCAACCCAGTATTTTTCAACGCCAGTTTTAGCATTCATAGATAACATAACCAACCTGCATCACAGTTTCATAATATTAAAAAATGCCACAATTAATTTAAAGGCAGAAATAAAAGGTATTTAGAATATAAGAACATATATTTCTTGCTTGCTTGCTTTAGTAGCACATATACTAAACTTGGAACAATACAGGGAAGATGAGCATGGACAACATGTAAGGACATGCAAGGACAACATGTAAATTTGTGAAGCATGGGGCACCTGGGTGGCTCAGTCAGTTAAGCATCTGACTTTAGCTCAGGTCATGATCTAATGGTTTGTGAGTTCCAGGCCTATGTTGGGATCTGCGCAGACAGTGCGGAGCCTGCTTAGGATTCATTCTCAATCTCTCTCTCTCCCTCTCCCTCTCAAAATAAATAAACAAACATTATAAGAAATAAACAAACTTACTTTAAAAAAATTTGTGAGGGGCACCTGGGAGGCGTAGTCGGTGAAGCATCTGATTTCGACTCATGTCATGATCTCCAGTTTTGGGAGTTTGAGCCCCATATTGGGCTTGCTGCTGTTAGCACAGGGCTGGCTTCAGATCCTCTGTTCTCCTCTCTCTCTCTGCTCCTCCCGCACTTGGCGCTCGTGTGCGGTCTCTCAAATAAATAAACATTAAGAACACTGTGTGAAATATTCAGTACGGGAATCGTTGGACAGACCCCAGCCGATATAATGAAGCAGTCGTCCCCCGTGAATGGGCAACAACTACAAATGCAGACTGTTACAGACATGTTCTATTACTGGCTCCAATACCAACCACCAGCACTGTTGCCATTCACTTATCATTTCTGCAATGGTGAACTTTCCTGCTGAAGTTCCAAATAAAACAGAATCCAAGCTTCCCTGATTGACAAGGTACTCTGGTGTCTTTTGTTTGCCCCTTCAGATCCAATCTCTCCACCCCCCAACCCCGGTTTTGCTATTGGCCCTGGGAGCCTGACACACCCACCACACTCATGGCCTCTGATTTCCTGTTGGGTTGGCCAATGAAATCCCTGATAGATGGAATGAGGGAAGGAAGGGTGATTGGGGTTTTTATTTTTCTGCTTACTTTCTTATCCGTATCCTCACCTTAAAGTCATTGCTGTTCTCAAGGTGGCTATAGAAGGTTGAATGAGAGCCCCCAAAAATTGTTTGTGGGGTGACCTGATATGGTGGAGGCCAGCAGCACAGGTGGTAAAAGAATTCAGCCAAGGCAAAATAAAGGAGATAGAAATCTATTGAATAAGTTGCACAGGAAGCAGCAGGCAAAAAGCAAAGAAGGCTATGGTAGGGGGTGGTAGTTAAGGGGGGAAGGTGAGGAGGTATGGGAACATATGGAATTTTCCCTTTTTGGTAGCTGTGCCTGGGTGTAAGTAGCCCATTGTTCAGCTAGGGCTCATGGGTGTTTTGATGGGGTTGCCTACAGGGCCTGTTTGCTTTCAGCTTGGTGGTCACTGTGGGCCCTTTTACCTTACTCAGGTTTCCATTGCTCAAGCCTGTTGCCTAAAAGTGGCCTCAACAATGTCCATGTTCTAACTTCTGGAACCTGTGCATGTAACCTTATTTGGAGAAAGGATCTTTGCAGATATAATTAAGGCTCTTGAGATGTGATCACCCTGGATGATCTGGATTAACCCTAAATTCAATGACTAGTGTCTTCATGAGACACAGAAGAGAAGACACAGAGAAGAGATGGCCTGTGAGAATGGAGAGAATAAAATTTTGCTGTTTTGAGCCACCAAGGTTATGGTGCTTTGTTGTGGCAGCCCTGGAAATCTGATACTGCCAGCAACACTTCTCCCCTGTCAGGTTGCAGGTTCCAGTAATCTCGCCACCCCCCACCCCACCTTGAATATAGTGGGGGTGACAGCTGTGCTTCTGCTGAACCTGGGTGTCTGCCCTGTCCTGTCTAGCTTCCCCACACCTGTCCACACCTTTGTAATTAGTCATTTTGCAAGTTTACCCCTCCCTGAATTATCCTCATGTGCTGTTTCCTGTCAGAGTGCTGACAGCAACACAGGGCAAACACATTCCGGGAACGTTCATCTAACATTAAAACCATGCAAAAATATTTTGTGATTCTTTATAAAACAGAGTCTAATTTCTAGGCTCACCTAATTGTAGCATCAGATAAATGAATGTCCAATGGACTGTATGAAAGCTTGGGGACGAGTGACAGCTTGTTACTGTGGAGGAGTGTCCTAAGCATCACAGGGCATATAGCATCTCTGGTTAGAAGGGTTTCACAGTCACGGTTACAACAAAACATGACCTTACAAAATTTCCAGCTCCTTCCTCCCTCCCAAGACCCTCTCTCCCTCCCAGGGTGACATCATTCTATGGTGAACCACTGATTATATGATATCTTTTTAAACCCTACAACCGCAATGGGAATGGTCTCTACTTGACACATGTGGAAATAGGCTCAAAGAGACAAAGAAACCTGCTTGGGTCTGTCTGGGGGGTGGGAGCTTCCGATTCAGATATGACTGGATTTAAGGCCTGTATTCCTAATCGCAAAGCTGTACTGCGCCTTTGTATGTGGGTCTTTGTCAGGGTCAAAGGGCAGAGTCAGTGCTGGAAGAGGTCAAGTCTAACTCATCATGGAGAAGAGGGGTTCCATCAGAGAGGTGTCAGCCTGAGAATGCTATGCTACACCTAATAATATATGACTTCAAAATGTCAGTGGCGGGGCGCCTGGGTGGCTTAGTCAGTTAAGCGTCCGACTTTCGCTTAGGTCATGATCTCGCGCTTCGTGGGTTTGAGCCCCGCGTTGGGCTCTGTGCTGACTGCCAGCTCAGAGCCTGGAGCCTGTTTCAGAGTCTATGTCTCCCTCTCTCTCTGACCCTCCCTTGCTCACGCTGTCTCTCTCTCTCCTAGAAATAAATAAAACATTTAAAAAAAAAATGTCAGTGGCTTCACACAGTAAGGATTTGTTTCTTGCACCAGTAAAATCCAATGCAGATCTTCTTGGTAGGGTGACTCCTGGACAGCTCTCCTGCAAGCAGTGAAATCAGAGATTTGGCCTCTTCTTGCATGAGGAGGCTTCCATCTCAGAGCCTTTTGTTTTCAACCTCACAGAGGTAAGAGAGAGGGTGTGGAAGATTACCTGGTATATTTTATGGGCAAATGTGGAAGTGGCATGCTTTCCTTCTACCTTCCTCCTACTGGCTGAACTCAGTCATATGGTCCATATCTAGATGGAAACATAGTCTACATCTGGGAAACATAGTCTACATCTATGAACACAGTATTGTCTCTGCAGAGGTGTCAAGCTCTCCCAGTCCCTATATTAAGAGCATAAGGAAGAGAGACTTAAATTCAAGTGTTATCTTTGCTATTGATCTGCTAAGCAACCACCCTTATATCCTGTCTCTTTTTAGGACCTCAGTTTCCTTGTTTGTCAGATGGGTTTGGAAGCTCCTCCCTCACAGCTGCACGATGGCCAGATGTAAGAGGAGAAGTAGAGTGCTGATTGGAAAAGATCCTGGAGAAAGCTGCTCCCACCTGTTCTCTGACCTTGCCCAACAGCTCTCCTGGCTCCACTTTCCATCTTCTGCAGCCAGGAAAGCCCAGCAGATTTCCTGGTTGTTGAGGAGGTCCTCCCTGTGAAGCTCAAGTTCCCATGGTGTCTCTGAACATTAATATTGTTGGGGAAGAGGGGTTTTGGGGAATGAATAAAGAGTTGGAAGCTAGATGCTAGAATCTACCAGAGAACTCTCGCAGTGGCCCTGAAGACCCACGGAGGCCTCAGAGATCCAGGCATTAAAGCAAGGAGATGCTGGTGCTATGGCTGAGGAGCTGGGGCTAGTGTTGGGGGGAACTGATGCTCACTCCAATGGACATCCACTGTTTGGTCTTCACAAAACCTCTCTTTCAGGAATCAACTCTCCCATATCCAAACTGCAAGGTTGCATTGGGAACTACCATGTTTCTATAATATGACCCTAGCCCCTGGTCACTTGGATTGGGCCAGGGTCAGGCACTTGACCCATACCAGAACAATAATTTTTCTGCTTGGAATTTGGAAGAGATAGAGATGAGAGAAGAAGAGCTGTCTTAACTTCTCTCAGCTGATTGGTCCAATAGCATATAACTCTTAAGTTCTTTTAACAGCCATATTTTCCTCCATGTGTAGAAGTAACAAGCAGGAGAAACTGATCTAATAAGAAAATGAAAGATGAGGAGATTCTCAGTGGCATATGAGTTTCTAGTTATGCTCCATTACACATAATATTTCATTCCTGAGGGCAGGTTCTAATCTAGTACCTTGTCTCTAATCTAGTACCTTGTCTCTGTGACATGCCCTCATATCATTATAAGGATTTTTGTTATTTACAATCCAAAAAGCTAAGGAATAATATGAACTTTCTTATCTGATACCTTCATTCATTTGAGTGCATTCTTCTTGTACCACTGCTGTATTTGGCTACCAGGCAAGGTGCTGGAAATCCAATGATCAATAGTATAGACATAGTATCCGCCCTCAGGGACCTTATACTTGGAGGTGGGATAACAGGTTAGGGTGGGGCAGATCTGGAATACATACTGTATGGGTAAAATCCAGGTTTCTGAGAGCACATAACATAATTATGAGAGCAGACAAGCTGAGAACTGAAGGAACAAGCAGGAGTTGGCTGGAAGGAGTTGGGAATTCTGATGGAAAGGAGGGAAAGCATCCCAGTGTGGAAGAAGAGGATGAATAATTCACCATGAAGCCAGCATCCTCTGGAAAGAAAGCAACACTTCAGTTAAGGGTCCTGGTTTCTCATCTTCCCCTACTTTGGGCCCTCCACTAATACACTGGTAAGAAGACTCTTTCCTTTTGCCCAGAAGCAACTAGACTCTTCTATTCCTTACTGAGCTATTACAAGGGGAGAAACACAAAACACCCCCTTTCATTCATTCCCCTTTTGGTAGAGAACACTAGACTTCATCCTAATAGCCGCTATCCTCACCTTCCTTACTGCTATGTTAGGGGCAGCAAAGTGGCTGGCTAATAAAACCACATTTCCCAGTCTTCCTTGTAGAGGGGATGGCTAAGGAGGGGTCACTGGAGGTGATTGGGTAAGGTTTTTAGAAAGTTGTTTAAAGGGGTTAACTTAACTAGCAAGTACCACTTTGTCCCCCCCCCCCCCGTTCTTGCTTATTTGTCTCTGGGACCAGGACTTGATGGGTGGAGCTCCAGCGGTCATTTTTATCTGGGAGTTGAAGTCATGTGCTAAGGATGGCTTAGCAGAAGACAGGATTCCAGCTTTTGAAACTTGTAGAGTTCCGCACACCAGCCTGACCTGCCTGCCTGGAGACAGTTTATCATGTAAGAGGAAAATAATCCCCAATCTCATTTAGGCTTAAAACTGTGGTTTTGGATTGCTCTTAATAGTGGCTGAACAAAATTCCTTGTTGGTGTAATCTTAAAAGCCCTAGTTGTTTCTTTTCACTAAATAGTCCCCAAGTCATTCATTCAGTCATGTATTCATTCACTCACTCAAACACCCTCTCATTGAAGATAGCAATTTCATATTTTGGAATCAGATGAGATAACATGGGTATGAAAAGGTAGTGTAAATACCAAAGCATTCTGTACATATTAAATTGTGCTTTCATCATTTTATTAATATTTTGATTTGTTGTTACTCAAGTGTCCAATGAAGAAGTTTCAGTATATGGTATGCAATTTGCTGGAGGGAAACTACTGCTGTTAAGTGATGTGAATTATTGAAATCCAGTGCTATTGAGTATCTTCTCTTTTTTTACAAAAATTTTAAACATTTATTTATTTTTGAGAGACAGAGAGTGAGCAGAGGAGGGCAGAGAGAGAGGGAGAGGGAGACACAGAATCTGAAGCAGGCTCCAGGCTTTGAGCTGTCAGCCCAGAGCCTGACACAGGGCTCGAACTCACGAACTGTGAGATTATGACCTGAGCCGAGGTGGGCTGCTTAACTGACTGAGCCACACAGGTGTCCCTAGTATCTTCTCAAACTGTAATATGCACAGAGAAAAATATAGGTATCTTGTTCAAATGCAGATTCAGACTCAGAGGGTCTGGGGCGGGCCTGAGATTTTGCATTTCTAACAAGCTCCTAGGTGAGGCTGCTTTGCCTTGGACCTTATAACAGAGACCTAGGAGATCTTTCCAGGTGCTGGGGAGAGAAATGATGAGAAGAGGAAGGTACGATAACAGGTTATTTAGAGGCTCTATCTCCAGGCAGGTTGGTAATAATTTAAAAAAGCCAGGAACTATGCATATAGTATTTCATTGGACTCTTACAACCTTACATAAGAAGAATTCTAATCCTTATTTTACAGTTGAGAAAATAAGTGGAAGCTCAGAAGATTACAGGAAAGTCACACAGCAGGTAAGTGGCAAGGATTGGATCGGGACCCAGGCTTTTCAGAGGCCAGAATCCATATTTCTTTCTAAGCACCTTGCTAAAATTCTGGGGACACTTACTCCTTTCACTGAGTTCTTCCTTCTCACCCAGGAAATGCTAGTCAGGGAAGGAGGAAGAGCTGCCCTAAGGAACCAGGCCAGCTGCTTGGCAGCTCTCATCTACATAAAGGCTTTCAGTGGCTATGCTTTGTTTTCAAATCCTGGGGCCCCAGGGGGTGGGAAGTGGGAGGGGTACAGGTAGGATGTTTATGCGTTTTATTGGACAATTTCCACTTTGTAAGCCTAATCTCTTCTCTGGAGAGAGCCAATTTCCAGAGCAGCTGGAACTTGTCCTGGGAAGTGGGAGCCACATAGGTGAGAGCAAACCTGCTCTGACTCTGACCCGGACCCTTGCTCTCTCCCTGGATGCTTGAGGCATTTGAGGGACTACTGGCTCAGCACTTGGGCAGCTGGCAAGTGTAAGGCCCCAGTGAAGACCCTCGTTTGTTCCACGGTAGCAGATGTAAATGAGCACTTTGTGTCTCCACAAAAGGTAGACCACTCAGAGCAGAGCTTCTTTGATAGATCGATAGGCTCCCTCTGCCAGTGCTGTGCCCTGGGGCTCTGACGTAAGAAATCTGAGCCATTTCTGTCTCCAGTTTCCCACGTGTGACTAGATTTTGTCTAATTTCATCACCACAGGGAGCTGGGGAAGACCCTTGCCCAGTAAATCTTTGATTGGGAAGGTGGTTCTATCATTTGGAAAGATGATGTTAAGGAGAGAGAGGACTAAGTGACTAATGTATACAGTGGGGGGGGGGGGGGGGCTGTGCTAGTTCAGAGAAACAGCTCCGGGTGCAGGATCGGGAAAAGCCTGGGATCCCAGAGCAGGGTTGATGAGGTATGAGGGCAGAAAATCATGGAGGCACATCAGGAATGCCAGCGTGAGGCCTGATTGCAGAAAAGCATGAAAGAGCTTCCTGGTAAGAAAAGAGACCAGGACACATGATGTGGTTCCATCTCCTCTCCAGAGGACAAGCTGTGGTCTGCTTTGATGTTAGCACCACAGGTATGCCAAGGCTATTAGACAGACTGGTTATAGGTCTGGGATCCAGCTACAGCAGCAACACCATAGGTGGGAAGAGAGGGGCCAGAGGGGCCAGCCTTCTCATTGAAGGATGCCCAGAGGCATCCTAGTGTGGACTCTCTGAAGAGGAAGGACTTGATAGTATCTACTCTGGCTGAGCCAAAAACATCCTCTAGCCTTCATTCCCCCAGGAATGTTTTCTGTTCTCAGGATCCCTCCTTTCTGAGACAGGACCAGCATGTCCAAGGGTGTGAAGGATAGAATGGTGTTGGATATTCCAAATCACCCTCACTCTGGCTGGTCCTAGAAGTAGAAGAAAGCTAGGAAAACCCTCTTAGGAGCACATGACCTTCATTGTCTCCCACCCACCACCATCTTTGGGGTCAGGCTACTCTAAATGGTTGGCAATACTTGCTGCCTCAACTTTCTTGATTATCATTTTCCCAGAATTCTGCTGTCTAGTTTCTGCCCCACTCTATGCTACCCCACTGAAACTGCTCCAACTATTGGCGTCAACAGTCTAGACCAAACCCAGGGACCATTTTTCAATTCTTACTTCTACTCTGAGCCATTTACCTATTAGCTATAATCCTTTCTTTTTGAAAATCTCAACTCTAGGGGTTCTTAGCCAAGGGTTCATGTGTCCTTAGATTGTCTTCAGGAAAAAACAACATGCGGTCCTTGAAATTGTTATACAAAGAGTTATACAAATGTGCATTTTTTTTAGGGAGGATGGTCTAGGGCATTCATTGCATTCTCAAAGGAATCAATGAACTGCTAATGTTAGGAATCAGTGCCTTCAACATCTGTATTGGCTAGGATTAAGTTCTTGCAGGGGCGATCCAAAATAACAATGGTTGATTAGTCTTTCACGTATACAGAGGTAAGTTGTCAGAGCAGGAAAGATGGCTCAGACTTAGGAAGTCCTCAGGGACTCGGGCTCTTCACAGCTGTGCTCTACCAACCTCAGGATATAGCCCTCAACCTCAAAGTCCAAGATGGTAGCGTCTCATGCTCCAAGTAGCATGTTTGAGGGAGGGACAAAGAAGGATGTAAAGAGTATGTATGCTTCTGCTGTCTCTCAGAGGTTCCTGGGAGCTGCTTTGTGACATTTCCATTACATCATTGGCCCAAACTTAGTCGCGTGGTCATATCTATCTGCAGAGAGGCTGGGAGACATCCTTATTCCGGACAGTCATGTACCAAACTAAAGATCCTATTACCGTGGATGAAGGGTAGAAAAGATTTTGGGGGACAGCTATCAGCACCTGTCATACTCATACAATATCCCTTTCCACTTCATTCTAGTACATTAGAGATGGGAAGCACTTGCAGCTGGCATTCCAAATGTGGTTTAGGAACTGCCAATTAAATGAACTTAAATGAGACTTGATCCTGGAACTCAGATGGGGAGAGGCAGCAGGTAAGTTTTGCTGGTGTGGAAGGACGCCAGCTTGTTTCATAATCATCAGCTTCCTACCTCATTCAGCAGCTTCCTGTAGCACTAGTTGTTGGGTGGCTTCTTTCCTGATCATGATGGCAGAGGCAGGCATGGTGATTCTGAGGGTTTACAGGTATCTCTGGAAGCTCCATTTAAGTCTACTCCTCCACCCCTCCCAGCACTGCTATAAGCCAGAGCTTCTCACATTTTAATGTTCATGTGAATGACCAGAAGATACAGTAAAGGGTAGATCTGGAGTGAGATCTCAGATTTTGCATTTCTAACACGCTCCTGGGTAATATCTGATGGTTAGAATAGATTTTTGAGTAGCTTGGTCTTAGCGTGTCCTCTGCTCACCTATACTCGATCATAAATTCCTTTCTGCTTTAATATCTAAATATGTTTTCTGATTATCCAAATTCTGTGGCCGTTTCTTCTTTCTTGAGGGATCTTCTTCCTGTGCTTGTCCCTTAATATTGGGATACCCCAGGACTCTGGCTTAGGATCATTCTCCAGGCTCTTCCTGGACGATCTCTTCCATCCTCTGGGCTTCAGTCACTACCTATATGCTTCTCAACTCCCTATCCGATCTGTACTCTCCTTTGCTTCAGATTCCAGTATCCACAGCTGACCAGAACTGAGTTCTATAGATGAGCAGCGCATGAAAGAAAGCTTCTGTGGTCAAATAAGTTTGGGAAATACTGCGTTAAATAAATGAAGTTTATTTCCTTGCTGAGTTACTTCTAGAACTGTTAATGTGCTAAAATGCATTGCAAATTTCCAAGAGGGGGCATGTAATATCTAGTACTTCTTAAATTTATTTGACATCTGTAGTAGATACAATCTATGTTTTCTCAGTTTCTGTTACACTGAGTTATCCTGAGTGGTGGACTCCTAGCATTTTGCTTTTCTTTACTGTTGCTTCTGTAACCAACTGTGTAGTTTTGTGGCCCACCAGCTGCTTCGCCCTGCATTTTGCATTGTTTCCCTGCGTCACTTCCCTTTGGCATCATTCTCGAGGCTTTGGGTTTGCACCTTCTTAAAAGGCACCAGCATATAAATCTTGCCTCTGGCTCTGTTTCCCAGGGAATCTGGGCTAATACAGCCTTCAACAGACTCCCCACCGACCACCCCTGGCCTTTTTCTTGGAATATTAATATCTCCTGGAACTTGGGTTCCTAGAATACACTTCAGAAGTGCTGTGTTGGTCATCTTTCCCTGTATATATACAAGCACCTGAGGCTCAGCATGTCCAAGACCTGATCAGTTCCTTTTCTTTTATATCTGTCCCTTTTCTGGTCCTATCTGTTTTAACAACTGACACCATATTTGCTCATTACCCAAGCTACCCAGGGGTCATTCTTTGTTTTGAAGATCTCATGGGCTTTATTAAGCAATCTGGATGTCATTCCTGACTCCTTCTTTTCCTCCTTCATCCGATCTGTTGCCTCCTCCTCCTCCCTCTTCTTATGTGACTAATTAACAATTATTCATCCATAAAGAGGCAGTATAGGTACCATCTTCTTATCCTATTTCCTTGGTCATCTGAGTGATGTACTGTTCTGTTGAGCTCTCATAGGCCCCTAAACTTGTCTCTCTTATAGGATTTATCACACTTTATGGTATTTTCTTTCTTTCTTTCTTTCTTTCTTTCTTTCTTTTTCTTTCTTTCTTCCTTTTTCTTTCTTTCTTTCTTTCTTTTTCTTTCTTTCTTCCTCTTTCTTTCTTTCTTTCTTTCTTTCTTTCTTTCTTTCTTTCTTTCCTTCTTTCCTTCCTTCCTTCCTTCCTTCCTTCCTTCCTTCCTTCCTTCTTTCTTTCTTTCTTTCTTTCTTTCTTTCTTTCTTTCTTTCTTTCTCTTTCTCTTTCAATTTAAAAAACTGTATCTGTCTACCCTTGGCCCCACCTTTGGTGTCTCATTCAATTCTTAATCCCTGGCATCCAGGATAGAGAACTAACTGATTAATTGGATAGGAGATAGGAGTGAATGAGGTAAGTGGGAGAGAGAGAATTAAAATTTGTACACCTTCCAGAAAGGAAAAACAATTTCCCCTCTACCCTTCTGCATTTTTGGCTGAGAGCCCTATAATAAAAGGCAGGTTAGGGGTGTCCGGATGGCTCAGTCAGTAAAGCATATGACTCTTAATCTCAGGGCTGTTAGTTGAAGCTTCATGGTGGGTACATAGCCTACTTAAAAAAAAAAAAAAAAAAAAAAAGACAGGTTAACAAGAGAAAACAAACAAAACTTCTTAACATGTATACCTTATGTATACATGGGAGACACCCAGGGGAAAATGAGTAAGTCCCTGAACTGACTTAGAATTCAGGATTAAATGCCATCTTAATTGGCAGGGGGTGTAGGCCTCATAGGGGAAAGGCGGATTTTTGTTTTTAAGTAGGCTACATGCCCAGCATGGGGCCCAAACTCACAACTGTGAGATCAAGACCTGAGCTGAGATCAAGAGTTTGTTGCTTAACTGACTGAGCCACCCAGGTGACCCTAGAAGAGGACATGATTTTTAGGAAAGATGGATGGGAGATATGTTTCGTGACAAAGTCTGAGTGTGGTGTTAACTTCTAGTCTCCTCTACTGTGACAAGAGCCAGTCTTTCCTGGTTTATAAAATTCCTGGGGAGGGGATTCATGACAATTGAATTCCTTTTTAGGGATCTGTCTTTAGACAGATAAGGGAAATTCAGAGAACACTCCCCCTGCATTTGCTATTTCTCAAGTGTCCTACAGCTCAAAACAACTATTACACCAAAACAGCATATTTCAGCATGTCCTGAACTCCTGTAACCATATTTTGGCATGGCATATTCTGCCACCCTTCTTTCCACACCTTTGACAATTCTTTAGGAAGTTTCACTATTGAGAATCGGAGCTGGTAGATCTCATTGAATCAATCTCTTAGTTCTGAGAATAGGTCAGTTCAGTTTGGTCACACTGTTGCACATCTGAAACTAATATAATGTTATATGTCAATTATATCTCAATTTTATTTCAAGAAAGAGCACACCAATACCCAATAGAGCTTTTTCCTTTTAACAGATGAAAGAAAATTAAATTTTAGTTTTATATAGGCACACTTTTTTTGACGTTTATTTATTTTTTTTGAGAGAGAGAGAGCATGCAAGCATGAGTGGGGGAGGGGCAGAGAAAGGGAGACAGAGGATCTGAAGCAGGTTCTGTGCTGACAGCAGAGAGCCTAGTGTGGGGCTTGAACTCACAAGCCAAGCTATGAAATCATGACCTGAGCTGAAGTTGGATGCTTAACCCACTGAGCCACCAAGGTGCCCCTTCATAGGCATACTCTTGATACTACAGCTTATTTCTTTTGATCTCTTTTTTATTTTTAATTTTAGTTATTTAAATGTTTATTTATTTTTGAGATAAAGGGAGAGACAGAGTGTGAGTGGGGGAGGAGCAGAGAGAGAGAGGAAGACACAGAGGCAGGCTCCAGGCTCTGAGCTGTCAGCACAGAGTCCGATGTGGGGCTTGAACTCATAAACTGTGAGATCATGACCTGAACCAAAGTCAGATGTTTAGCCAACTGAGCCACCCAGAGGCCCCTAAAGCTTATTTTTAACCCCAGAGGCCCCTAAAGCTTATTTTTAACTCCCCCCTTTTTCCCCTCTAAAACCCTTTTAACAAATTAATTCAGTTTTGACCAGTTTGACCACAAGAGGTAAGATTCTCTGTCATGCTCTCACACTCCCTTTCTCCAACTTTCTACACCCATTTAGCTGTTGTCTTTTATTCTCTTTTTCTTTCTGGAACAACCAGTCATTCTATTTTAGGACAAAATTACTCTCTTTTCCCCTTGACAAAAATGTGTCTCCATAATTCATACCTTTCCTTAACCAAAAATATACCCTTTTTTCTTAAATATTTTGCATATAGAGCATTTTTTCTATTAATTTTAATTAAATACATTAATTAGAATTCTGAACTCTTAGAAACATGAATTTTTAGTGAACATTAAGCAGTAAGCAACTGTGAATTGTTACACCAATAGTCTGTAGAGGTCAAATTAGCTTTTGTTCCTCTGTAAGAAGAGGACAAAAGTAGGTAAACTTAGACGTACGTTTAGCAATTAGTGTTTCCAATTATATATAATGTTCCAATATATATAATGTTTACATTATCTTAATTGAAAATGACCTAGGTATTCAATGAATATCTGTCATGTAATGTAATAGTGTAACTTTAAGGTTTCAAGTTACCGAAAAGATAATTTTAGAAATGATTTTTAAGCAGTTATATTTTATAAAACATAATCATTGTTGAAAAGATCATTTATCAACTTTTATCCCACCTACATTTACTTGATTCACTTGTTCTTAACAATTATATTTAGATCAGTCCTGAAAATTTCATGAGACATTAGACAAAGTTAGGCATCACTTTAAGTTACTCTTCTTCCTGACAAATGTTGGGCTAGTACACTCAGCTAGAATAAAAGTTGTATGTCTCAGTATTTTTAATGCTGACAACTCTCGGGGCGCCTGGGTGGCTCAATTGATTAAGCGTTCAACTTTGGCTCAGGTAATGATCTCACAGTGTGTGGGTTCGAGCCCCGCATCGGGCTCTGTGCTGACAGCTCGGATCCTGGAGCCTGCTTTGGATTCTGTGTCTCCCTCTCTCTCTGCCCCTCCCCTGCTCATGCTCTGTCTCTCTCTATATCAAAAATAAATTTTAAAAAAATGCTGACAACTCTGAAGATGTGTCTTTTTGTTCTGTCTTGTTTTTGTTTTCACGAAACCAACAATATTCTTGTTTACAAAAGACTACTCAAGTCACATGAACTTGAAAAACATTTAGGTTAAGTTCTATACTGCTCTCAGAGAATGTTTAATTTATATCAGCACTTACGTTTCTTTAAGCCAATTAGACAGAACTCTTTTACAATTAATTCTGACAATGTCATCCAGAGTAACATACATATATGGACATACGTAAACATACAGACAAACATAGAGATCTTAGAGCCTTTATTACAATTTACCCATATGTTGGGTACATGAATACAAAATTCGCTAGTTTATAAAAGAACAGCTGGATCCAAATTGTATTTCTGGCAGACAAAAAAGCTAAGTTTGCCTACTCAGGTGGCTACAAGTTTTTCCTAATATTTTTGGAGACAACTTTTAAGATTTTTCACTTGCCAAGTTTCCAAAAGCTCCTTTTTCCTTTTCAGCCTCAAGTAGTTACTTGTGGGTTTTCTGGGTTCCTTGACAGCCCCTAATAAAGAGTAAGGGGCCTCAAGTTGAAGAGACCATAGGGAACTAAAGGCTGAAGAGAGTGGGGTGGACAGAGGGACAGAGGAGGTTGGAATTTGTAGGTGAACCTATCAAAACATTCAAGGAGGGGCACCTGGGTGGCTCAAACGGTTAAGCGGGCAACTTCGACTCAGGTCATGATCCTGAGCCCGGTGAGTTCGAGCCCCGTGTTGGGCTTTGTGCTGTGCTGACAGCTCAGAGCCTGGTGCCTGCTTCTGATCCTGTGTCTCCTCTCTCTGCCCTTCCCCCACTCACGTTCTGCCTCTCTCTCTCAAAAATAAAATAAACATTAAAAAATTTTAAAAAATTCAAGGAAACTGAATGGAAGATTGAGAGTGGCAAAATCAAGAAGAAGGAACAGAAGAAATGGGAAGCAAGAGGTCTTAAAGGAGCCAGTTTAGGGAGAGCTTAAGTTTCCCAAAGAAACCAATGAGGTTTCTGGGTCCAAATTATCTTTAGCAAAATCATGCCAATATCCAGGCATGGGTGGAACGAACATGTAGTCAGCAGGGGTTTGAGAAGAGGATTTTAGTCAACTGAGAAGTCCCCACAGGAGGAAAAGGATCAAGGAAAAACAAAGAACAGAGAAGCCTTTAAAAAAAGAAGAAAAAAGAAAGCTCCTATCAGCCTCTGAATATCAGCTTCTAATTAGGCCAATTTCTGACCATAGAGCTCTTTCAAAAAACCCTTTCAATATCTTATTATCAGCTGGAACAAACAGTAAATATTTCTGGCAGTATTAAACTTCCTTTTTAAATTATTGTTTTTCCTTTTTCTTTGAAACCAACTGTATGCTTACTAAGTGGCTCACAACCAAAGCTAATAAGCCTTTTGTGACTTAACATGGATACAAATGGTATCCCTAAAGAGGGTGCAAAGATGCAAGCCTCTGAAGATCCAGAACTACTCACTTGCATACATAAGCACCATGTCCCAAGCTGAGTGCTCAGGACATAAAAGGAGACAAACAGAAAAGCAATAGCTGTCTCTGGGAGGGAGAAGATAAATAACCAAAGCATACCCCAAAAACCAAATTCATGAGTCACAGTTCAAATAATTTGTTCCTACAAATGCTTTTTTCCTGCTAATCTGAATTTGGAAACGAAGGGACAATATGAAATTTTACCTTCCTCTCTCAACTGGGCACTACAGAGATCCAAGGGAGCTGATTTTAATAAGAACCCTTACCCTTCTGCCAGTTTTCCCAAGGTTCTATCTGAGTAGGGTGTCTCAGCGATCCTATCCTCATAGTTTTCTTTAGTCTTCTGAGTTGGCTGAGACTCCTGTAATAAGGCAGAGTTCAACAAGAGAAAAGCAAACAGAAGTTTATTAACATATATACTGCATATATACAGGGGAGATATCCCTGGAAAATTAATGATTCCCTGAGATGTCTTAGAATTTGTGATTAAATACCATCTCTCTCTTTTTTTAATGTTTTATTTCTTTCTGAGAGAGAGGGAGACAGTGTGAGCAGGGGAGGGTCAGAGAGAGAGGGAAACACAGAATCCAAAGAAGGCCCCAGGCTCCGAGCTAGCTGTCAGCACAGAACCTGACATGGGGCTCCAACCCACGAGCCATGAGATCATGACCTGAGCCGAAGTTGGAGGCTTAACCAACTGAGCCACCCAGGTGCCCCCCCATCTCTCTTTTTTTTTAAAATCTAGGCTCCATGCCCAAAGTGGGGCTTGAACTCACAACCCTGAGATTGTAAGTTGCGTGTTCTACGGACTGAGCCATGCAGGTGCCCCTTGTATACCATCTTAATGGGTAAATGGGATGAGAGGATGTAGGGCTTAGGGAATAAATGATTTGGGGAAGGTTGAATGGGCTCTTAGAAGGATAGGAGATGCAATAGTTTGTGACAAAGTTGGTCTAGATGTGGTGTGGACTTCCAGGCTGCTCTTCTGTGATGAGAGTCAAGCTACCCTACTTGATGAAACTCCCTAGGAGGGGAATTTATGACAATTGAGTTCCTTTTGGAGGATTTAAGCAGATTAGGGGAATTCAGAGAAAGCAAACACTCCTTGCATTTGCTGTTTTTCAAATGCCTACAGCTTAAGGCAACCAGCACACCAAAGTGGCATAATTTGGGGTGGGTGTCCTGATCTCCTGTAGTCATATTTTGGGGAGGTATATTCTGCTACCCCTCAGCCTCTGCCTTAAATAAAGAGGAAGTATTCTGAGATTATGAGAAATCCATGTTTCTTCTGCCCTAGATTAAAGTGGCTGGAGACTACATTTTATAAGCAGCTCCAAAACACCGCTCAAGAATGTTAGATAATGCAGTCAGGCCAGACGACTGTCACACCCTCCAGCGTGGCCATACATGCCCGGCTCTCAGGGAGGCACTCTCAGGGAATCAGCACTTGCAGGAACCTGAGAGAGTAACCACCTCCTGAAGTCTGGGACCCTAGGTGCCTCACCCTGATCCTGGCCCCACGAAGGCTCAAGCTGGAAGTCCCACTGACTCATGCTGAAAAGCGGAAATTCATACTCAATATAAAATGAAGTTTCATTTAGGAGAGTGTATAAGTTTCCTCCAAGACTGCCATAACAACATATCATAAACTGGGTGGCTTAAAAAACAGTAGTGTCTTCTGTCATAGTTCGGAAATCAAGATGTCAGCACGGTTGTTTCCTTCTGAGGACTCTGAGAGAGAATCTGTTCCCCGTCTGTTTCCTGGTTTTCCAGGAGAGCTAGCAAACCTGCCATTCCTTGGTCTACAGATACATCGCTAATCTCTGTCTGTTTTCACAGGGCATTCTCCCTGTGTCTTTCTGTCTTCACATGGCAGTCTTCTTTATAAGGAGTCATGCTAGATTGGGAGTCAGTCCTACTTCAGTATGGCCTCATGTTAACTAATTACATCTGCAGTGACCCTATTTCCAAATAAGGTCACCTTCTGAGATACTTGGGCTTAGGAGTTCAACTTTTGGAGAAATGGGAAACACAATTCAACCCATGACAGAGTGAAAAATTTTATTTTCTATCCTTTTTGAGAGCTGCCTTGCTCCAATAACCCTCATTTTTGTTTAAAGCAGGGTCACAAGCTGGTGCCCCAGGGCCAAATTTAGCTTCTGAACATTTTCGTTAGGTCAGGGCGCAGGCATTCCCTAATTTCTTATGCAGGCCCCTTCACAAGTAGCCATTAAGGCATTTGCACAAATGACTCTTAGTTTAGAACTTGCTTTCTCAGAGTCTTCATTGGTAAAAACCTTAGCCTCAGAACTACCCTGAGAGGCATAATAAGTGTGTTCCCATCTCACTGACCAGTGAGTCTCACTGACTCAGAAAGTGCCTGGATCATACAGTTGAAATAGTAGATCCAAGGCTTGCTCACTGATCACGGCCACATCTCAATAACCCCAGTGCCACAAAGCTGAGGGGGCTCGCATGACCCCCCCTTTCTTTCCATTTCTCCAGCAAAATTTTCACAGCAGCAAATGCTATAAGCATTGTTGAGTCTTAGAGACTTTTTAAAACCAGAGACATTCCTGAGGTAAAACCTTTGCGGGTGTTTCTCCCAGAGAGAAGAAAGTCTCATAATGTGCTGAGTTAAGGGCAGTCTGGTTTTGAGCTTGGTCAATCTCTCCTTTTGTGGGTGTGCAAGAAAAAAGAGTGAGAGAGATCAGATGTAGAACAACCTAAATTAAGGGCCAAGCCCTTCTCGCCAGCTTCCCAGTGTGGAGATGCTCCCTTCATAGGGGACAGCAGTTCTTAGACTTATTTTCTGGTTGCTGTTTTAAGAACTGAGTAAGTGTTTCAGATCCTCTTCCTGGAAAAATGCACTTACAAATATAAGAGAATTGAACAAAATTGCTTGGCATTTCCTTTATACTTAGTATTCTGAAATTTCATCAGAGTTAATATATGCATAGGTCTTTTTCTGGGGAGAGGACAGTTATTCTTGTTGGTATTCAGTGAGCCATTTCAGTGTGAAAGCTTATGCCTTTCTTCACCTCTAGGAAATAGGCCATGACGTATTTATTTTTCCCCTCCCTTCCCTCTGTTATCTTATTCTGGAATTCCTACTAAATAGGATGACAGAGATTCGGGATCCATTTTCTATGTTTCCTAACTTCTCTGCTAACCTGAGGTATTTTTATGAGGTGACTAATACAAATGATAAAATGAAGTTCCTCAAATTCCTTGAAGACTTGGACCTGCTGTGTACACAGTAGGTGCCAAATAAATGTGACCTCCTTCTTTTTCAATCTCAGCACCTACCTGAACAACTACATCAGCAGTCATAACTAGTGTTTATTGGCTGCTTAGTATGTATAAGGTGAGGAGTAAAGTACTTGACATACTGCCCAGTTTAATTCCCCCAACAACTCTATGAAGTTGGTACAAATATTGTCCTCAGTTTACAAAAGAGGGAACTGAGAGCCATAGAAAAGAGGTTGGCAAACTCCAGCCAGTGGGCCTAACCTGTCACTGCCTCTAATTTCTCTTTTATACCTCCTACCTCTGTTCTTTTGAACTGCACTTCATGAGAATTTCTCCACTTGACCCGTCAACTCTTTTATTAATTCTTCATTAATATCTATTTTGTGATTTAGCCCATAGAATTTTTATTTGGAAAAACAAGTGCTTAAAGTTCCAAATCACCAGTCAATTTTTTAAAAATCCTTTTTTTAAATCTTTTTTTAAAAAGTATGCTTTGCACTCAATATGGGGCTTGAACTCAGGACACTGAGGTCAAGAGTTGCATGTTCTACCAACTGAACCAGCCAGGTGCCCCTTCCAGTTGATTCTCTTTAATAGATGAAATATCCTTTCACCTTTCTTTTTTTAATTTTTAATGTTCATTATTATTGTTATTATTGTTTTGATAGAGAGAGAGAGACAGAGACAGAGCGCCAAGTCAGGGAGGGGCAGAGAGAGAGGGAGACACAGAGGGGTACAGAGAGAGGCTCCAGGCTCCTAGCTGTCAGCACAGAGCCCAATGCATGGCTCAAACCCATGAACTATGAGATCATGACCTGAGCAGAAGTTGGACGTGTAACTGACTGAGCCACCCAGGCGCTCCTCCTTTCACATTTCTTATGAAGACATTAATTACACTTAATCTGAAGTCTTGTTCTTCAGTAATCGTTAATTCTGTTTCTTAAATGGTAGTTTTTCTGATGGTAGGTTTTGATGATTCTGTTTCACTGTTCTGACTTTTCTCAAATGTTTAGTAATTCTAGACATCTGTTCAATTTTAAATTGTGCATTCTTGTTCCTATTTGTTGTGTTTACTGAGCCTGCGTGTAGTAACTTTTTAGAGGAGTGGAATGCGCTGGATGGTTGGAGATGTGGGGATGTGTATAAGGAAGAAGAGGACCTGTTTTGTCTTTTGACTATAGGAGTTTTCTTCCCCTCTTGGATCCCAGTTGTTGTCTGGGCAAGGCTTTGCCTCTGGCCCCAGAGCCCACACTTACTGGTTTGGTTTGGGGAAAATCCCCTTTGCAGCTGTCTGATTAGTACAAAATGTGAGAAGGAAAGGAATAATTGCATCAGATACTCCAAATGCATTTTCCCAGTTAACCACTCCAAGGAATGGCCCAGGGCCTCTTCTCCTTATACCCACTAACTCTGAAATTGGAGGTCTTTGTTAACATTTCCACTTTCGTGCCAGTCTTCTTGTGGATATAATATTTTTTCCACCAGTCTTTTATTATCTGTCTTTGGTGTCAAACTTAGTATGGTCTTCTGTACTTCCCCTCCCTTCCAAAATTATAAATATTCATCTATTTTGTTCTTTTACTATTTTTGTGATTTCATGTTTTACATTCAAATCTTTTAGCCATCTGGAATTTATTCTAACGTCAGCCATGACTTGGAGCTCTAAACTTAAATTTTTTCCTAATGGTGAGCCAGTTGTACCCACCATGCTTTCCATGTGTGGGCTTTTAAAAGGCAGCTCAGCCCCCAGAGCTCCATAAAAGCCTAGGAGTTAAGAATAGAAAAGCTAGGACTATAACTCAGTCAGATCCTAATCTCTGTTCCATTATTGCTCACGATGGGACTCTGGCAGAGCTCGGTTCTCCCTAGGGGAAAGCTCCACCGATGATGTAAGTAGGGCTAGGAGGGCTGTGGCAGGGAGAGGATTTGTAGAGAGCCCTCTAGAGGAGTTTCCTGGTTGCTGTGTTCCTGCCGCTGGGCATGATCTCATGGGCAACAGCTGCGCAGTCTCGCAAGAAACTCCAAGGGCTCCAAACTCTACTCTTTAACTGTATATTTGTTCTTTAGCTCCCATAGCCTTCCCTATAGATCACTTCAAGTCCACCTCCTGCTACTCCTCTGTGAAGCCTGCCCTGATGTGCCCGGCGAGGCTTAGATGCTGCTCCTTCTAGTCCCCACTGTTTTGCACAGATCTCCAGTGTGATTTTTGTTAACTGTTGGTTGATATGTTGTGGATGAATAAATTAGCTAACAAATAAACTAAGTTACTAAGCATGAAGGACGCTATCTGCCAGGTGCAGGGAGAAAAGGAAAGCTACCAAAGGGTATGGAGTTGCTGCTGACTATGTCCACATGTTCATCTGTGACGTTCGTTGAGGCCCAGGTGTTCATGGCATCGTAGTTGGCCACAGACCAGCTGTGGCTTTGATTAAGTGCCTGAAGCTACTAAGGAGTCTTTTTTTTTTTTTTTTTTTTAACCAAGTGTTAGGTCCTGAAGATACCAGGGAGAGCCAACTGTGTCTCTTTCCTCAAGGGGCTGACAACCTTATGTATAAGTGTGTAGACAGAATCTTGGAAGAAACTTTAGGGAGGGAAGAATTGGGCACACAGAAACCTTCAAAGAGAACAAGTAATGGAGTTGAGTTGGAGAATGCTCACTCGTCTATAAAATATGTGCACCACCAGCAAGCAAGCATTTCCTGTGTGCTGAATATGTATGAAGCTCTAAACTCTTAATACACTTTATCTTTTTTACTCCTCATGAAAACCAGGTGGCACTATCAGTTCCATTTTGTAGATGAGGAAAGTGACTCTCAGAGAGGTAAAGTGATTTACTTATGGTCACAATGAGGAAGCCACAGTCGGAAGCCCAGGTGGGGAATGGCTCAGGTTCAGAGAAGAGAAAAACTTAATCTTTGGCCATTGAACTCCCTCCCTCTCTCCTTTTACTTGGAATTAACCAGTGGGGTTGAGTAGAGTTTTGTTTTGTTTTCTGGATCTTTGCTTCTGTGGTAGAGATAAACAGGTATAGATAAACTGTACCATTTCTGGTCTCTCTAGGTCCTAATACAGGACTGGCACACAAGCTGGTTAAATAATGCAGGAAGAAAACCAACATTTTCAAACACAATATGCCTGTCTCCGAGCTTGCACGGTTCAAAATGTATCCCTCTGAATTCTCGCTGAAGATTATGTGAGACATAGCCAAGAACCATGAAAATGTTCATTCCTTTGACTTGTCTTTTGTACTGTTTCCTGGGGAATTATCACTTTCTTTCAAAAGATAGTTTTCACTTTGAGAATTAAGAGAATTTCCTAAAATACATGAGACACAAAATTTAACATCTCAACCATTTCCAAGTGTATAGTTCAGTAATGTTTAGTATATTCACACTGTTGTACACAAAAAGAACTTTTCATCTATAAACTGAAATTTTATACCCATTAAAAAACTCCCCATTCCCAATTCCTCCTGTTCTTCCTGGAAATGACAATTCCACTTTCTGTCTCTATTAATTTGACTACCCTAGATATCTCATATAAGCAAATCATAAGTGTTTATCTTTTTGTGACTGGCTTATTTCACTTAGCATATTCAATTCACATAATGTCTCAATGTGAATTGATTTGTAGCATGTGTCAGAATTTAACGTTGACTAATATTCCATCCAGATATTGTTTTTGTTTTTGTTTAATTTTCAACTTTTCTATTGCTTCTCAGTTTCTATTTTTGCTATTACTTCCTAGTTTAGCACATTGTGATTAGAAACTGTTATCTGTACTTATTCTACTTTTTGAAATGTATTGAAATTTTTCTGTTTGTTTTTTTATGGCCTTATATGTGGCCATTTGTTAATGATCCAGGGATACTTATAGAGTATAAATTCTAGGTTTTCAAGGTAGACAGTTTGATATCTTTTAATTCAATCTACCTTACTAATTTAACAAGTCAAGTCCTCTATATCCTTACTTTTTGTATGGTTTATTAATCAGTCATGGTCTAAGAGAGGTGAATTAAAATTTTCTACGGTTACTGTATTTATATCCATTTTTTCATGTATTTCTTATTGTTTTTACTTTATGAATTCTAATGCTGTATTATCTTGTGCATAGTTATGATAGATCTACATTATTGCTCTCTTCCAATATCATTATATTTTCTCTTGTGCCTTGTTTTCTGATTTTCTGTGAATTCAATCATGTCTGATATTAATAACAAAACCTTTGCTTTCTTGTTGCTTGTATTTGCATGTACGACTTTTGTTCTTGTTTTCTATTTTTTCCTACTCTTACTTTCAATATTTCCAAGGAACACTATTTTAGATGTATCTCTTGCATGTAGCACTAGTTAGGTTTTATTTTGTGACTCCACAAGTTATTTTTAAAGAGTGAGGTTACCGGGTCAAAGTTAAAGAGAGCTTCTATAGCTCTTGACCCCCATTGCCAAATAAATTGTTTTTCACTAGTTGAACCATTTTATTCTGTCACCACCCTTTTAGAAGTGAACCATCTCTCCACCATTGCCAGCATGGCTATTATGCTGCTGCTTAAATTTTTAATAGGTGAAAATGGGACATCGTTGTTCTTTCATTTGCTTTCCTTGGCTTTATCTAACTCTAAGTAAATAAAGATGGAAGAAAAATTAAGTCAAAATGAAGGGCGCCTGGCTGGCTTTAGTACCTGGGGCCTGAGACTCTTGATCTTGGTGTTGTAAGTTTGAGCCCCACATTTGGTGTGGAGATTACTTAAAAAAATAAAATCTTGGGTTGCCTGGGTGGCTCAGTCAGTTAAGCAACCACTCTTGGTTTTGGCTCAGGTCACGATCTCAAGGTCTGTGGAATCTAGCCCTGAGTCGGGCTCTGTGCTGAGAGTGTAAAGGCTGCTTGGGATTCTCTCTCTTCCTCTCTCTCTGCACCTCCCCTGCTTTTGCTCTCCCTCTCTTTCTCTCAAAATAAATAAATAAATAAACTTAAAAAATAAAAAACAAAGTAAAATCTTTAAAAAAAAATGGTTAAAATGAAACATTCCTTTTCACTCCAGCAAGATTAAGATGGGTGGTGGTGTTTCTTATTCTAGATTCCCATGACACTGAGTCACTTCCCAAAGGCTTCTCAACTTGGGCCTTGAATTTTCCCAGGAGAAATTGTCAAGGTTCCCTTCTCACAGCCCTAGACCTTGTATTCTTTTATTCTGTAGTGAATAGACAAAATAACATAATAAGAAGATATAGGGTCTGGAGCTAGATTAAATGGATTTAAATCATAGCTCCACCTCTATTTACTAGCTGTGTGATCTATGAGAGTTACTTACCCTCTCTGTGCCTTGTTTTCCTGAGGTAATAATTCTCAAGGGTAATGATGACTACAAGAGCGACACCTATTACAGTTGTTGTGTACAAGAGTTAACTTTTGCAGACTCAAGACAAGATTTTTCTTTTAGAAGTAAGCTCTAGGGGTGCCTGGGTGGCTTAGTCGGTTAAGCGTCCGACATTCGCTTAGGTCATGATCTCGCGGTTTTGGGTTCGAGCCCCGTGTCGGGCTCTGTGCTGACTGCCAGCTCAGAGCCTGGAGCCTATTTCAGAGTCTGTATCTCCCTCTCTCTCTGACCCTCCCCTGCTCACGCTGTCTCTCTCTCTCTCTCTCTCTTCTAGAAATAAAATAAAAATATTAAAAAAAAAATAGAAGTAAGCTCTATACCCAATGTGGGGCTTGAACTCACAACCCCAAGATTAAGAGTCACATGTTCTAGGGGCTCAGTCAGTTAAATGACCAACTTTGGCTCAGGTCATAATCTTGTGGTTGGTGGGTTTGAGCCCCACATCGGGCTCTGTGCTGAGAACTCAGAACCTGGAGCCTGCTTTGGATTCTGTGTCTCCCTCTCTCTCTCTCTCTCTCTCTCTCTGCCCCTCCCCCATTTGTTCTCTCTCTTTCTCTCTCTCAAAAATCAATAAACATTAAGAAAATTGAAAAAAAAAAGTCACATGCTCTACTGACTGAGCCAGCCAAACTCTCCAGGATTATTATTAATAGCTCCACCTCTGTGAAATACTCCTTTTCTATTTCAACTATGAAGTTTTGGTGGAAGCTTTTTCCTTTCTATATGACCCTGCTTCCTTAGCTGCTGCATTAAGTCTTAGGCCAGGGGCAGGTTCCTACACAAGCAGAGCCAATCAGAGTCCTTCCCTGGGGTTTCTGAAATTGGGACACAAGAAAGGAAGGCTTTATTGACTCTTTGGTGGAGGAGCTCTCAGAAGTGAGACCCAGGCTCCTGGCAGCCATATTTCCAGACATGGAGGAAGCCAGACTACGAGAATGAGGCTGACTGACATGTGGAGAAAAGTAGATGTTAGAGATGGAAAGAGTCTGGCACTGTTGGAATCCTTCATTCTGGTGGTCCCCAAATGCACCTTGCAAGCTTCCCATTGTCCCTAGGCTTGCTTGCATTGATCTTGTCACTTGCAACCAAAACAGAGTTTTAATACACTTCCTAAGGCACCTCAGGACAGTACAGATCATGAGGTCTCGTTTGTCTGTCCACCTTTCTCTAAAAAGCCAAAAGTTCTTGCAAGCCTAAGACACGTGCACACACACACACACACACACACACACACACACACACGGCAATTCCCAGTTTCTTGGAGTGAGCTGTGACTCCTTCCCTGCCCATGCTGCCTCCACATACTTCTACTTCGCCACACACATCAAAAGACAGCTGTGCCAATGTCCAGGCCTAAGGAACTGTACTTGCGAAACAGGATGTTATCCCGGAAATTTGTGCCCTTCTCTGTACCCCCCTTGTCCTTTTTCTCACTACCCTATTCAGTAATTGACAAATATATAATGAGCACCTGTCAAGAACCATGTCAGGCCTGGGGCCCCAGAGAGGCAGAATACAGTTCCTGATGTCAAGGATCCTGCAGCCTGAAGGGCTATCAGGCTGTCACAAGACGGCTCCATGAGAGACAGTAGAGTGAGTGTTAAACAGATGCTTTTGCCAAGTGCGGCAAGAGCTCACAGGGGCTCCACCACTGGTTGCCTGGGATGGCTGGCTGGTCTACCGCCTCCAGCTTCTCTCCATCCCAGTCCACCCTGCGCACTGCTGCCAGACTGTCTTTCTGAACACGGCTCAGTTGTGTGACTGCTTCTGCCCCCTGTAGGCCTAAACCCACATTCCTTAGCCTGGCAAGATCCTAATCCAGATATTCCTCAACCTACTTTCTCAGCCACATTGTCCATTGTTCCTTATTCACAGACCTTACCCACAAGCCTAAGCAGCCCACTCACCTCCATCATACACGCTCAGTGTCTCCCCACCACTGGGCCTCTCCTCACTCTGTTCCTTCTGTTGCTGATCCCTGCAGGTCATAATTATATACACCTTGCAAGATGTGATAGCAAATGCCTTTCTTTTCTCATGCAGCCGCTCTGATTATCTGGCTGGGTTGCTGTGTTGAGAAGGGTTCTGTGGATATACCCGGGCTTGTGACAGGGTGCAGGGAGCAGTTAGCAAAATCTGCCATTGCCACCAAATTGAGCGAGTGTTGACAGCAGGGAAGTGGTGGTGGGGGGGGGGGGGGGTGGGTGGAGGATGAACATTGGGCGCACTTGCAGATTTCATTCCAGGTCTGGGTCTAATGCATCCCCCCCCCCATCCCCATGAAGACCTTCTTCCTCCTCCAAGTAAAATTAACCTGGTTTCCCCCCCCGCCCTGAATATTTATAACCTTCTCCCTACACTCTGTGAGAGCATAGATGGTTCCTACCACCTTCTATGGGTACATCAGTTTTGTTGTCCTGTTTTGTTTGTTTTCTATCTGAGGAGACAGGCGGTATCCTACAGCCTATGATACAGGTGGGGATCCAAACCACATTAACTGAGTGGATGGAGCCACGTGAACACCGGGATGAGGGAACCGCTGCAGAAGAGCCTCCAGGAGCCTATCCGGATAAGCTGACTTACCCTGCAGGCCTCCACCTGGAACAGACTCTGAGGATGGTGTTATGGTGGCCGTGTTCTCACTCGTGAACCAATTTCCTGCATTGTTACTTCTGTCTGACCTGTCATTTGCTATCCTCTTGTGAGTCTGTGACCACTGAAATCTGAGGTCCTAGCCTCACTTTCATTCTTTTACTCAGGAAACCATTTTTGATGCCTCGTGGGTGGCCACTTCTGTGCTCACTGTTAGGGGCCCGCGGATGATGTCTCGTCTTCAGTCTGATCACTGACTTGGGGAGAGTGAGGTGCTGGTCGAGGAAAGACTGAGAGCCAAGTCACAGGATATGCGGGGGCAGTGATGTGCACCCTAAGAGAAGAGAAGGGGAATGGTGAGGGAGGACAGCAGAGGCTGCTGGGGGAGGAGGGGGTGACAGAGGTTGTTAACACACCCACCCACACCCACCCAATTCCCTCTTTGTCTATACTCCTCCTCACCTCATAACTATGTTGCCTGATGGTCACTGCCATAAGCTGTCCTCTCCAGTGCCAGGACCCGAACAGATGGAGTCAGGAAATATTTTTATTTTTGTTTTTATTTATTTGAGAGAGAGAGAGAGAGAGAGAGAGAGAGAGAGAGAGAGAATCCTAAGCAGGCTCCACGCTCAGTATAGAGCCTGATAAAGGGCTCGATCCCACAACCCTGGCATCATGACTTGAGCCAAAATCAAGAGTCAGACACCCAACTGATGGAGCCACCCAGGTGCCCGGAGTCAGGAAATATTTAAACAGCCTTAGTACATCCTAACACCCTGCACCTGGCCCCACTCCACACAAACGTCAAGAGCCCAGCACCAAACACCCTTCTAGATCTGGGATCCTCATGCTATCCATTGGACTCTCTTGAATCTCCTTTGCTGCAGCTCACCTCTGGGACTCTGTGTCCAGGTATCACACTGGCTCCTGAGCTGCATGGCAGCCCTGATTTTCCTGTCCTCAGACCTGGGTCACCACCATGGGCATCACATCTCTGATGTCCCCAAATTACTACAGGGGCTCCAGAACTCTTGGCAGATTTGCTAAGGCTGCTCTACTCCTCTGTCCTTCTGGGTTTCTGGTCTCACTGCAGGCACCTTCCTCTCCCTCCTGCCACCCCCTCCCCCTACAAACATGCATAGGCTGCTGACCCAGCAGCAGAGCTGTCTAACCCTGTTGGCAGGAGACGGCTGGCTCCAGAGAGCTGGCTGGAGGGGAATGCAGAGGCTCACATTTCTTTAGCTCGTGCCAAACGTTATTCAGATGTAGCTTTTCAGACAGACACAAATTGCTCATCCAATAAACACAGAAGGGCTAATCCCAGGACATTTATCACAGCGAGGAAAGATGAGAGAAAGGACAGTCACAAGAGGCCTTTGAGAGCTGGCCTGGTGTGGCTGGCCCAAGGGGAGGTGGTGAGATCTGCATGTACTCCTGGGGTTTTCTCCTTAGTGGGGCTGAAACCTGGCACCAAGACTTTGGGATTTGCTTTCATTGTGATACACAGAGCCTGCGTTGGTGCATAACCCTTCCCGTGGGGAACAGGGGAAGAAATCAACATGGGTCAGATACTTTTGTGGGCAGACAGACCTCACCACCAGTTGTCAGTGGTCATGTGGGATAATAGCTGGCTGCAAGGACTTCCTATACTTCTTCCACCACGCACATACACAATGTCCTCAAGTCATTCTGTAGTTGTTTGCAGAGTTCTTATGAGGTGTGCCTCCTGGCCCAGGATCTCTCATTTCTGGACTTCTCATTTCTGACAGGTGTGAGAGCATGGCTTCTGAGAAAGCAGGTTGAGGGACTAGACTGACCACAATGGCAGGGGACCAGAGACATAGGGATCCTCTGTCCACACAAGAAGGCTGGCCAACCCGCTGAAGTCCTTTGCTGATCCCCTTCTGTGTTCCCCTTCAGGGACTGTTCCCCAGAAATGAGAGAAACCGGGCCCTGCTCCAAGGCTCAACCTCAGAGCCCAGGGTGAGGAGGACCAGGTGACACCTCTGTAGGCAGCCTGGGTTGCCCCAGTGCCTTATGGCTGGGTCTGTGCCATGCCACTGGGACTGCGGAGTGTGCCAGGGAGTGAGGGTCTCCTTAGTGGGAGGGGGCAATGACTAGATCAGGGTAGGGACATGACAATAGTTGCCAGCTTTCACACAGTCAGGCACTATTCTCACTTTTCTCACAACACCACAATAAGGCAAGTGTATTATTGGTACTGCTTTTCAGCGAGGCACTGAGAATTTAGACAACTTACCCAAGATCAGCCAATTAGTGAATAGGAGGCTTCAGAATCTGTGCTTTTAATTTGCTGTGTGGTCTACAGGTGGAAGGAGGGATGCAGTGGTTTCAGAAAGCAGTTCAGAAATTCCAGTCGTGTGGGGATACTCAGAAGAGTGGGGTTTGGAGGTCTGGAGTCACGAGATCTGGGATGAGCCCTTCAAGGAACAATGCTAAGGCGGGTTTCCATTGAGGACCCTCCCAGTTTTCCCAGAACTGAGAGGGGTCCTGGGACACAGGATAGTCCTGGGCAAACAGGAATAAGTTGACCATCCTATGTGTAACAAAAGAGCTGGTCTTGGATCATTGCTGCAGACTTCAGGACCCACCTGGGGACCAAATGCCTCACACATCCCAGGTTAGAGACTCACAGAGTGGCATGCTGATTAGGAAGATGGGCAGAATAACAACCAACTGACAGCAGCTCTTCCCAGATACTTGGGAGGAGCAAGACGATACTGTCAGGTGGCTCTAGAGCAGGGACACCACAGTTCTTAGAGCTTAGTGGAAACAAGGTGATATGGCCAGTCCTGACACAATCAGGAAGACTGGCGCAAATTCCCAGGTGAGGAGTGGCAGACAGATAGGCAGGCAGCATGACCCTGGTGGCCTCAAAGGAAGCCAAAAGCAGGACCCAGCCCACTGTCTGCAGGGAGGAAGTTTCTTTTCTGGCTCCTGAGACTTCATTTCAGCCTGAAACAACCTCTTATCTACCCAGCTGTCTGGTAAACCCACAATGACCTGCATTCCTAGGCTCAGCAGCTCTTAACCCTTCTCCCTCTCTAGCTTTGTCCTCATTTGTTATATGACCATGTCTATTTGTCAGTCTCTTTGATTGCAAAGATCTAAAACTGACTCATGTAATACCTGGAAGATTTCAATACAGGGTGATTGAGTTCTGAGGCACAGAAATGCTATTAGGCCTTAGGAGGGATGGGAATGGGGCAAGAAGCCTAAGGGATGTAGGTAGTGCTCTCTTCATTTCTAGGTCTTCTTTATGGTAGGTTTCACTCTCTCAGTTTTCTTTGCTTCTTTGTATATTGGCAGAAGGTGGAATATTTATATAATTTCAATTTCAGCCATACCTAGGGTCTGACTGACTGTCCTGAATCTCAAATCCAAATTCTCAGGAGAGACCCTCTGATTGGCCCAGCTTGGGTCAGATGCTCACCCTTGGTCCAATTAGCTGTGGCTGGTCGGTGGGTTCAAGCAGTACAAAAATAGATATGGAGGACCAGTCCCAGGAGGATAAAGTTTTTTGAAAAAAGAGTCACCATGAGCTGACTAGCCACTTTTACACTCTATCCTATAAATTTCTGAAACTGACTGGCAACTATGCCCTCACTTCCTGGAGTTTATAAAATTTCCTCTGTGGATCCCTCAGTGCTTGGTTCAGTGTTCTTCTCACTCTGGAATATTGAAAAAATTAATGTGAGCACCTGTGGTAAACTATTCGAAAGATAGTTCTTAAGCCTGGTGACCTGTCACCTCTACCTTGTACAGCAGCCTGTCTTTTCTCCTTTGACAGATGAGCAGCAGTGTAGTCCTTATTAGAACTACAGGATTCGCCACCCCCTCCCACAGATTTCCCACCCCTTTGCACATACTTGAGTAGCTTCTGCATTTTAACATCTCCCCACGTGGTTTACATTAAAGTCTGATAAGCACTGGAGGGGCTTCTGGTCTTATCTCTGCTAATACATTGGAAATTTTCAGGGCAGGGACTCCATTCAGTGGAGTCTGGTGTATGCTTTCTATGTCCAAAGTGACTAGTTTTGTCTTGCAAGGCACAAAAGTCTTCAAATACAGTAATGAGGGGGTTTAAAACTTAGAATAGTGGTTGGAGAGGATAAATTACTTATATGGTATCTGAGTTTTGAAGTAATCCTGCAGGAGGTGGAGGGAAGTTGGAGTATAGATGAAGCAAACATGGGACGATGGAAACACTGAGGTTCATTATACTCTTCTCTCTACTTTTGTGTATTTTTGAAATTTTCCATAATAAAAACTAAAAGAAAGGAATGATGGTGGAATGCATTATAAGAAATCATCTGGCTGCTCAAAATAAATTTGTTTCCTGGCCAAATGAAGTAAATGAGGTAAATCCATTCCACTTCCAAGTGGGATTGCACAATCTGTGTCAAAGACTTTTGGAGGATGGGAGAAGTTTGGAACATGGGTCATGTGCAAATGATTTTCTAATTTTGCAAAAATAGGGGCGGTAGTTTCTTTCTGTCACTTCAAGATGACTTAAGACAAAGTGGGGGGAGGGGGATATTTGCCAGTTCATATAACTGATCAATGCAGGGTCAGATATGGACATACTAGGGCATATACCTTGTGACTCCATGTTGACTTAATTCTCAGGCAGGCTCTTTCCACTTGATAGATGTAGAGGGTCAAATAGGGTATCCCCGAAATTCATGTCTTCCCCACACCCCAGAATAAATCTTGTTTGGAAACAGAGCTTTGCAGATGTAATTAGTTAAATCAAGATGAGGTCACACTGGATTAGAGTGGGCTCTATTTCCAGTGACTGATGTCCTAGTAAGAAGAGGAGAGGACACACTGACAGGAGAGAAACATACACACAGAGAAGGTCATGTGAACACAGAGGCAGATTGGAATGGTGCAGCTAAAAGCCAATGAACACTGTGGCTGCTGGAAGCCACTAGGAGCTAGAAGAGGCAAGGAATGAGTCTTTCCTAGAGATTTCAGAAGGAGGATGGCTCTGCTAACCTCTAGATTTCAGATTTCTAGCTTCCAGAACTGTGAGAGAATAAAGCTCTATGGTTTGAAGCCACTGAATGTTTGGCAATTTGTTATAGAACCCTAGAAAACTAATGTAATAGCCCTTGGCAACTCCAGGCTGGACACCCCTGAGGAATGGAAGAGACTTTTTCTCAGTGTGCCTCCATATTTCTCAATCAGAAGTCCTGAGGGAAGATGGGTTCTTTGCTTCTTGGCCTCCTTGGGTCATGTGTCAACTGCTGAACCAATTACTGTGGCCAGAGGGAAACAGTGCCCTGATTAGCCAAATATGAGCCCACTGAGGAGCCCTATCCCAATTAATTACATGGTATCTGAGTTTTGTGGTTAGGCTTTCCTGACCACACAGCAAGAGTGGACCTCCTCTTACCATAAGGATGAGTGAATAAAGAGTAGACAAAATTAACAGCTGTCGATTACAAAGAAAACAAGTTGATTCTGCACACTATACTCTTACCCCAGAATTGATTTTTAAAGATATAAAAGGGAGTAGAGATTTCCCAGAACAAGTCAGGGCAGGGGCAATCAAATTTCCTTTTATGACAGGTCCCTGAACTGATAGATCCCAGAGCTGTAACTGATAGTCTGTTTGTTGGCAAACTGGATCTTCAGCAGGGCCTTTACCAATCTCTGCCATGATATTCCTGTAGATAAAATGAGAAAAATGGGTTGGATGATAGCACAATCTAGAGGAAAAGTAACCTGCTGAATGACTGGAGTGAACCTTTGTCATTATATTTGTCCATTCAGCATGCAATCCCTTATTTTGGAATAATTGTCTTTTTAAAATGTTTTTTAAATGTTTATTTATTGCTGAGAAAGGGAGACAGCGTGAGCACTCACGAATGGGAAGGAGCAGAGAGAGAGAGGGAGACGGAGGATCCTAAGTGGGTTCTAAGCTGATAGCAGAGAGCCCGATGCAGGGGTTGAATCCACACACCAGGAGATCATGATCTGAGCTGAAGTCAGATGCTTAGCTGACTGAGCCACCCAGGCGCCCTGGAATAATTTCCTTCCTTCCTTCCTTCCTTCCTTCCTTCCTTCCTTCCTTCCTTCCTTCCTTCCTTCCTTCCTCTTTCTTTCAACTTTTAGAAACGGTTTATTTTCTGTCAACCTTGTTTCCACGGTGGCCGTTGCCACCCACTCGGTGGCCTGGGCAGTGCGGGCTGCTGGCCAGTCCTCAGTGGGGAACTGCTGGACGGACTCGGAGGGCACCTGCACGCCTTCAGACCAGTCTGCGACTTTGGGCTGAGGAGCCGTGAACTCGGGCGCTGGGACCGTCCATTCACCCTGAAATTCCTCCTTGGTCACAGCCTTTTCGGCAGCAGCCTGCTCCTCCTTTTCAATCTCCTCGGGATCCCTGTAGAAGTAGAGGTCCTGCACGACCTGCCACGGGTGCTCCCGGGAGATGGTGCCGCGCATGCGCAGGACTTCCCGGGCCAGCATCCACCACATCAGACCCACCGAGTGGGCGCGCTTGTTATTGCAAGGGATGGCGATGTCCACGTAGCTCAGAGGAGTCTGTGTTGCACAGCAAGATGGTAGGTGGTTAACGTAAGACGCCTCTGTGAGAAGCTGGTGGTCAGCCCTGGGGTCAGTAACCACCAGAAGCCTGGGCTCCCGGAAGGCCGCCTGGATCTGTTTAGTGAAGGTCCCAGGAGTGAAGCGGCCGGCGATCCGAGTAGCTCTGGTAGCTTCGGCGAACTTCAGCACAGCTCGCTGGCCAGTGTTCCGGGACGAAATGACACTGACATCGGCTGGGTTTTCAATGGCAACGATGGCACGCGCTGCCAGCAGAAGCTTCTCCCAGGTTCTCTTCAGATTTATGATGTAGATGCCATCACTTTTCCTTTTGTAGATGTACTGTTCCATCTGGAAGTCAAGGTTGTGCCACCTAAGTGGGTTCCTGCTGCAAGGAATTTGAGGACATCCTCCTCCTTCATCTGCAGGACATCAAGGGCTCCGGACATTGTGAAAGTTTCCCTTTAAGAGATGACGGGAACGCAAAACAACGCTGTATGGACCCCTCCCCGGGCAGCTCGCCCGGAAAAGCCCTGGAATAATTTTCTAATAATAATATACTATTGGAGGGCTGTAGTGCCCTGGGTTCCACCATGGAAGCAGAAAGAAAATTCTCCTTTTCACTTCCTGGCAGCTAGGACTCAAGCATGTGAATTGGACCAAGGACTTTGACTTTTTACGGGATGCTGCTAAGAGGCAAGGGTAGTGTGGGAAGTGTTCCTGGCAAGAGCAGCAGCAGCTTGAACAGTCTTGAGAGGTGGTGTTGAGTATTCCCTGGTAGTGGTGGCCATGGCAGAGCAGCAGTGTAATTAACTGTTTTGCAGTCAAAAACCTTGACTGGCACAACAACTGTATTTAAAGGATCCAAGGCAGCCCACAGGGTGTTTCCACTATTCCAGGATTCTGTCTTCAGCCCTATCTCTTAGTTTAACATGGACATTAAAAAGTAAATGAAGTAAATGTTGTGTTAGAAGGCATCAATGAAAGTCTGATACTTGGAACTATGAAGGCAACTTATTATCCTTCTCTCTTCCGTCACTTGGACCCCAGCTAGACTGCCGCATCCAGTCCTGGGCGCTAGTCTTTTATGAAGGAAATAGGCAGACTGGATCTGGTCAAAGAATGATCAGGACAGGGAAGAAAATCAACCACAAAGTACAAACAACAGTAGAAACGAAAGGTATCATATTCCCTGACTCTAGAGAAGGGGGAATTGGTGACATGCATGATTGGATCTCAGATTTCTTTTTTTTTTTAATTTTTAATAGTTATTATTTATTTTTGAAACAGAGAGAGACAGAGCATGAGTGGGGGAGGGGCAGAGAGAGAGGGAGACACAGAATCTGAAACAGGCTCCAGGCTCTGAGCTGCCTGCACAGAACCTGATGCAGGGCTGGAACCCACGAACTTGAGATCATGACCTGAGCTGAAGTCAGACGCTTAACCAACTGAGCTACCCAGGCGCCCCTGGATCTCAGCTTTCTTAAGGACCAATGTCTATTATTGCTTCCTTCCTTCTTTCCTTCCTTATGCTTATTTATTTATTTTGAAGGGAAAAAGAGAGAAAGAGAGACAGAGGAAGAGAGAGAAAGAGAAAACGAGTAGAGGAGGGGCAGAGAGAGAGGAAGAGAGAGAATCCCAAGCAGGCTCCACATTGAGCCCGCAGAGCCCACAGAGCCTGACACGGGGCTCTGTCTTACAAATTGTGAGATCATGACCTGAGCTGAAATTAGAAGTTGGACATTTAACTGAGTGAGCCATCCAGGTGCCCCTCTATTCTCCTTTCTTTCTTTCGTTTTTTATAAAATTTTTTTTTAAAATGTTCATTTATTTTTGAGAGAGCGAGAGTGTGTGTGAGGCAGGAGGGAGGGAGAGAGGGAGACAAAGACTAGAAGCAGGTTCTGCACTGACGGAAGAGAGCCCAATGTTGGGCTCAAACTCACTAACCATACTCATGACCTGAGCCAAAGTCAGGTGCTTAATGGACTGAGCCACCCAGGCACCCCACCCCATAAATATTATATGCATATTTCAAACATAACCACAATACAACCATCAAAATTAGGAAACTAACATTGACACAACACTATCCTTATCCTTAGTTCAAATTCAAGTTTCACTGGTCATCCCCAAAATATCTTATAGCAGAAGGGTCCATTTCAAAATCAGTGTTGCATTTGGTCATCATGTCTCTTTAGTCTCCTCCAGTGAGGGAGCAGTTCTCCAGTCTTTCATTTACTATCAGGAACTTGACTTTTTTTTTTTAAGAGGTCACGATGGTTATTTTCAAGAGTGTTTCAAAATTTGGATTTTTCTAATGTTTCCCATTGAAGTTTTAAGCATATTGTGGAGGAGGTACTTTGAAATTATGTAAATATCTTGTTACTCATCAAACATTCATTTCTTTATTTATATCAGTATGAACTCATGGTTTCATATTTTGTTGAATTGGCTGTAAACTGTTTCTATCAATATTTATTTTCATGATTGAATTGTTCCTAAATAATTTGTGGCAGCTGGTTAAACTATAGTGGATTAAAAAATAGATGGTGGGGCACCTAGATGGCTCAGGGGGTTAAGCATCTGGCTTTGGTTTGGGTCATGATCTCACGGTCTGTGGGTTTGAGACCCACATCAGGCTCTGTGGTGATTGTTCAGAGCCTGGAGCCTGCTTGGGATTCTGTGTCTCCCTCATTCTCTGCCCCTACCCTGCTTGAGCTCTTATCTCTTTCTCAAAAATAAATAAAATATTTTTAAGAAGATGGCTTCCAATTTACTCCTCCACCTATCCAGAGGAGACATCTACTTCCCTTCAATCTAGACTGCTCAGTATGTTGTTGTAAGTAAAATATCCACAGAAGTGATGCTTAAGGCTGGGCCTTAAGGGGTCTACATCTTCTTACCTTGTCTTGAAATGCTCCTCCTTAGAAAATACCCTCTTCTTTGTGAGGAAACCCAAGCAGCCATGTGAGAGGCTTTTATGGAGAGGTCCAAATGGAGAAGAGCCAAGGCCCCTGACCCATGACCATTCTCAGTCAGCCTCTAGCCTATACAAACTGCCAGCTGCGTGACTGAAACCATTTGGGGACTTCTGACTGTGCCAGTGCCCCAGATGACACCATGTGAAGCAGAACAACTGTGAGATAGAAATTGTTAGTTTAAGGACACCAAGTTTTGGGGTCACATCTTATGTGGAACTAGATAAACTGAAACCGCTGTCTACTATGTGCCAGGCACTATTCTATGTCCTTCTGATCTACTAAGGTGAAAGAGAAATGTAAACTAACAGGTGCAGATAAGCGTGCTGTGAAAGGGTAGAGGAAATGCCACTAACCAGTTGAAGGCAGCTGTAGGGAGAGGTGGGGAGGTGGGTAATTCTGGGCAGATCATCATCCAACAGGCAAACTACAAAACCCGGGTTCCAGTTTTTGGTCAGTTAGCACTGACCAAAAGTTAGCAACTTCCTCTTCCGGGTATCTCCTCTGATGGGACTAGTTTTTGACCTGATAAAGTTGAAATTGGAAAGGGCTGGAGAAAGTTGTCTTGGGTCTGTCTGTAATACCAGTTCATGTTTGGACAGCTGGACAATATTGTTCTGAAGGTTTCTGATCTTCTGGACCTTTCTGAACCAAAAAATTTACCAATTTTAGGCATCTCTAGATGGGGGGTTGCTAATAAGGCTGGTGGCAACCTTGTGGACTCTGCATACTCCCAAGGAATAGACAGTTAGCAGTTTCTTTACTTCCTGGCCACATAGAGGGTCCTGGGATAGGTCTGTGGCCCCTAACTGCCTCTCAATCCTGTCTCCTGGCCATTATCTGGACACATGGAAGATATATCTTCATTTTCCCTTCCTCTCATTTTTCAGATGGAGTCTATTACGACCCTCCTCACTCATTGGTCAGGCATTTTCCTCTAGATCTAGACTGGTGGGGTCAATTTCACCTTCAGCAGCCCCCTGGTGAACCACTCTTATGTGTTTAAAAGAACTTAGCAACAAACAAACAAAACAAAATAACAATAGTTCTTCTCTTCTCCTCTTCCCACCTAATCAAGATGATCATAAGCATTCACTTAAGTTTTTTAAATTAATTAATTTGTTTTTGAGAGAGACAGAGTGGGGGAGAGGCAGAGAGACAAGGAGAGAGATAATACCAATCAGGCTCTGCACTGTCAGCATGGAGCCTGACGCAAGACCTAAGCTGAAATCAAGATTTGGCTGTATAACCAACTGCCACGCAGGTGCCCCTCCTTTATCAGGTATTTTAACAAATATTTACTAAGTGTCAACTATGTGCCAGTTCAGTTCCAGGAGGTGAGGATACAGTAGCAAATGAGAGAAAGTTCCTGCGTGCTTGGAGCTGATCTTCTAATAATGGAGATAGACAACAATAAATAAATATATAGTGCTGGGTAGTGATACATGCTCTGAAAAAATCATGCAGGATATGTATATTTGGAACTATTCCATATAGGGTAGTCTAAGAAGACCACTCTCTTAAGATGACATTTGAGAGATCTGAATGAAATATGTGGGAAGACTATTTCAGACTAAGTGAATAGAAAGTATAAAGGCCCTGAGGCAGGAAGAAATAAGCAAATTCAGAGAACAGCAATTAGGTTAGTGTGGCTAAAGCAGGTAGAGCAGGTGGGGAGTGATAGATGTGGGTGGGGAAGAGAGCTAGGAACCAATTAGATAGGGCTCCTACACATTTGGACTTTGTTCTGAATAAAATGACATGACCTGATTTATGCTTACAAAGATCTTCCTAAATGCTGTTTGGAGAAGAGACTGTGGAGGGGGCATGGAGAAGGTGAAAGCAGGGTGACCAATTAGGAGGCTACCATATAACCCGGGCCAGGATGATGGTGGCTTGGTCCAAGATAGCCGTAACAGACTTTTTTTTTTAATGTTTTATTTATTTCTAGGAGAGAGAGAGAGAGAGAGAGACAGCGCGAGCAGGGGAGGGCCAGAGAGAGAGGGAGTCACAGACTGAAACAGGCTCCAGGCTCTGAGCTAACAGTCAGCACAGAGCCCGACGCAGGGCTCGAGCCCACGAACCGTGAGATCATGACCTAAGCGAAAGTCGGACGCTTAACCGACTAAGCCACCCAGGTGCCCCAGCTGTAACAGAATTAATAAGTGGTTAATTCTGATGCTTTAAAGATAGCACTGACAAGACTTACTGAGGGATTAGAAATGGCATTTGAGAGGCACATCAAGGATACCTTTTAGGTTTTGGGCTTGAGGCACTGGTTAACAGTGGTGCCATTCTCTGATGTAGGTAAGAATGAGAGTAGAGTCTAGGGAGTAGGTTGTTGAGGGCAGGATGTATTGAGTTTGAGATACTGGTAAGATAGGCACTTGAAAATTAGTCTGAAGATCCAGGCTGGAGATAAAAATTTTGCAGTCATCAGCACACAGATTATTATAAATTACTCCTAGGGAGAGTGTAGACAGAAAAAAGTATCATGTGCCATGTTCTGAGGCTTTCAACAACTGAGGAAGACAGAAATTTTGTAGTCATTAGCATACAGATATTATAAATCACTCCTAGGGATTCAGTACCAACAGAAAAGAGCATCGTAGACAGTGGCCTGGGACCTTCAACAACTGGGGAAGAGGAGGAGAAGCCCATGAGGGAGACAGAGCAGTGACCAGCGAAGTGAGGAAGATCAGGAAAGCCTGGTGTCCAGAAAGGCAAGTGAGGAAAGTATTCTGTATGATCACAACCAAGAGTGAACTCCTGAGCCTCAGTTTTCTCAGCTGTGAAATGGAGATAGGAACAAGTACCTAATTCAAAGTGTTGGTAGGATTGTGACAATGCATATAAAGCAGTTAGGCTTGTGTTTGACTGGCATATAGTAAACTCTTAATCTATGCTAACTTTTGCTATCATTCTCTCTACTTCAGAGTTGGCTGCCAGAGCCATCAGCCTCCCCATCCACATAAATAACAACACTCTCATGCGTCCTTCTCAGGGGTGAGGTGTCCCTGCTCACTCAGGCATCAGGTGTGCCTGAGGAGTGGCCTCTGGCTCTGATTTGAACCAAGCAACTTCGGTACCTAGGCCTATCACCCTGACAGCCCCCAGCCCTTACCTAAAAATCAACAAGGGGAAAATGTGTGATATATAAAAGTTTTGGAGTCAGAATTCTGCTTCTGTCCCTCACCAGCTGTGGGATCTTAGGCAAGTTTTTTTTTTTTAAGTTTATTTATTTATTTTGAGAGAGAGAGAGTGCAAACAGGAAGGACCAGAGAGAGAATCCCAAGCAGGCTCTGTGCTGTCAGCACAGAGCCAGGAAGCAGGGCTGGATCCCACAAACCGTGGGATCATAACCTGAGTTGAAATCAAGAGTCAGCTGCTTAGGGGCGCCTGGGTGGCTTAGTCGGTTGAGCGTCTGACTTTCGCTTGGGTCATGATCTCGCGGTTTGTGGGTTCGAGCCCCGCGTCGGGCTCTGTGCTGACTGCCAGCTCGGAGCCTGGAGCCTGTTTCAGTCTGTGACTCCCTCTCTCTCTGACCTTCCCCTGCTCACGCTGTCTCTCTCCTAGAAATAAATAAAACATTTAAAAAAAAAAAAAGAGTCAGCTGCTTAACCGATTGTGCCACATTCAGACGTCCCCTTAAGCAAGCTTCTTAACCTTCGTGAGCTTTTAACTTTTTTTTTTTCTTAAAGAAAGGCAGACTGCCACAGGCAGCGCCTCATTTACATGTACCTGGAGTCTTGGAAACTTGACTACCCTACTACAAACGGACCTTGAGAGCTTGTTTGGAGGTTCTAGCAGGGGAGCACAGCTACTCGTTTACCCTGGATGGAAGATCTGTCCTCTGCGACAGGGCGCGCAGCTTCGGGAGGGACGCACATGGAGCTGCGAGGGAGGAAAGGGACACTCGCCTAGCCAGCCAGATCAGCCGAATCCACCCTGGCAATCAACTGGGAGACAGATGTTTCAGCCAGAGCGCCCTTACATCCAAGCCTTTAACTCTTTATCAGTAAAACGGGGACAATTCCTACTTCATGAGATTGTGTCTGGGCTCACACAGACTATAAACAAAGCTGGCTGCTCTCCTGCTTGCCAGTGTGGGAGTTACTGAGGCTTCTTGCCACCCTCCCGCTCAAAGCACGTATCGTCCCGGGACAGGATGCACTAGAGGAGGCACCCCACACACCCAAAACCGAGCTGGGTGGGCCTCTGAGATGCCCTAGGCTGGTCTGCAGGAGAGTGAGCCAGACAAGCGTTAACTTGTGGACTTTCTCCTCCACCCGCGCGGCTCTGAGCCGCGCCTCCTTGCTGGGCCCCCACACTGGTGGAGGGGCCTAGCCCCATCAAAGGAGGGGTATCGAACGTCCCAGAGAATCCCTCCGCAACTGTTCCACCTCCCGCCCCGCGTCGAAGCCCGTTTCCTGGACAACTCTTTTCCGTCCCTCTTCCGGACCCACCAGGCCTACCGAGCCCCGGGCCGGAATGCCGCCGCGTCCCCCAACCCCTCGAATCCGCAACCCGCGTCTCTCAGCGCCACCGCGTGTAGGCCCAGGCCCATACCCCAGCCCTTCAGCACCGCAGGAAGTGGTGGTGCCTCTTGAGGGCAGTCACGAGGAGGAGGGGGAGGAGGAGGAGTAGGTGCGGCTCAGTAGCGACCGAAGCCACAAGGCAAGGGCTCTGGAGGAGGGCGGTGTGGGAACCCGAGCCCTCAGCGCCGCCAGCAGTCCTCGGAGGCGGCTCCGCCCCCTGCAGCTCCCCGCCTCCCGAGTGCCGCCCGCTCACCGTGGCTCCGCCCTAGAGGACCCGCCCTCCAGCTCCAGTCCCGAAAACCCCGTTCTAACCGGCGGCCCCGCCCCCGCCCCCGCCCCCGCCCGCGCCCCGGGCGCACTTCTAGTCGCTGGCCGGCGTCGCTGGTCGAGACTCCGCGTTCCGCCGCCTGCCGCCCGGCGCCGCGCTCCCCAGCCTCCCCTCCGGCCCCTCCCCCAAGAGCCGTGGTCGGGCAGCGCCTGGCCGGCGGCCCGCGGGCGGGCCGCCCCGCTCACCCCCGCTGTAGCCCACCCGCCTCTTAAAGCGGCGGCGGGAAGATGAGGTTTCGGGAGCCGCTCTTGGGCGGCAGCGCGGTGATGCCGGGCGCGTCCCTGCAGCGGGCCTGCCGCCTGCTCGTGGCGGTCTGCGCGCTGCATCTTGCCGTCACCCTCGTCTACTACCTGGCCGGCCGCGACTTGAACCGTCTGCCTCAGCTGGTGGGAGTCCCTACACCACTGCAGGGCGGCTCGAACGGCGCCGCCGCCATCGAGCAGCCTTCCGCTGAGCTCCGACCGCGAGGGGCCCCGCCGCAGCCGATTTTGGACGCTTCCTCCGAGCTGCGCTCGGGTCGCGACTCCATCCCAGACGCGGACTCTCACCCCGGTCCCGGCCCCGCGGGCAACTTGACTTCGGCCCCAGTGCCTTCTCCCACAGTGCTGTCGCTGCCCGCATGCCCTGAGGAGTCCCCGCTGCTCGGTAAGGACTCGGGGACTTTCCCGAATTTCCCCGACAGGGTCCCCTGGATGCTCGCCCATGCCCTCTTCCAGGATATCCAGCCTCCCAGTTCCGGATCGCAGTCCCTAATCCCAAACAGAGGTCCGGGCTGGATGTAGGGAGAGGGCGGGAGGCAAGATTTTTTTTGGATTTACGTCGAACGGTGGGACGGGGGTGGTACAAAGAAGCCGCAGGCCCCTCTGGCCCCAGAAGCAGAGAAGGCCTTGGAGACTTTTCTGATCTGGGCCGTGCCTCCGGAAGTTTTGGAGTTTGAGTTTGCTTCAGGCGTGGAGCAGCTTTCGCCCTGCCAAGTCTGGTGAGGACCAAGAAGCGGCTCACAGTAACCCACACCAGTTTGGGAAACTGATGACGAGGCCTCCAGTGGGGAAGGAAGTTGACCTCCCAGTTCACATCCAGCTCACATATCTTGTCTTCCCATAGAACCACTCTCTGCTGGGTGTGGGTTAACTTTTCCTGAGCATTTGAACAAGTGACTTGCTCTGTAACCTCTGGTTTCTGGTCTGTTAAATAGGGAAGATAAATGGTACCTATGTCAGGGTTGTTTTGGAAGATTAGATGAGACAATGTAAACAAGGGTTTACATTAGTGAAGGTAAATCCTTAGTAAATTGTTGCTGTTAAGTTCCTCCTCTGTGTAGATCCCTGCCCTGGGGCCTTGCTACCCTGCTTCCTGCTCCTGTAGCTTCCCAAAACCTAAGTGAGCAAGCACTCCCAAGGGCTGAGGGTGTTTGTATGAATACAGTGTGTGTACCATAGGGGTTGGAGGGCTAAACTATAAACTAGTTCACACCGAATTGTCCCTTTCAGGAAGCAGCTTGGAGTCTCAGGTATCCTGCCCAGAGAATCCGAAACGTGGCCACCAGCCTGTGTTTCAACGCATTTGTTGGGAGTTTGAGTGGGTGGGTTTGTATTCCTCACCTCCGGAGGAGTCAGCCCGTGCCTGTTGGAGGTGGGGAGGGGACTTTTCCTTGGCCTGTAATCCACAGGCAGTCAGGTCCAAGGCAGCCACAGGTTGTTCCCAAGAATATCATACAGGTGGCTGCTCATTTTTAATGCCAGGGTTTAGAGATTGTTGTTCTGAGTGAGGGGCCCTGGCGGGAGGGCAGGCATCCTGCCAAAAGGAACTCTGTCACCTTCCCGCAAAACCCTGGCACAGAAGGCCTCCTACATGTTCTTGCTCAATTTCTCCAATAATTACTTCAATATTTTCATATCAAGTTTGGGAGGAGGCCCTTGGAATTGGTCAGACATGAATTGTGGAAGTAAGGAGACTTTTTTTTTTTTTTAAACAGAAACTTGAATCCCTTTGGACTTGGTGGTTAGTCTGGGAAGCAGACTAGTCCTATAAAATAATGTTGAGTATTTGCCCTGCTGCTAAGTGTCTGGCCTCAGGCATCTTAGAGAGTTTCTCAGAGTCTCTTTCTTATATGTAAAATGGGGTTGTTGGTGCTTAACTCACAGGGTTATTTTTGGAACATAAATGAGATTGTGTACATTAAGTACACGGCAAATAGGACTTGGGACTTGAAGTTCCATTTTCTCAGACTCCCGTGGAGATGGCTCTGAGCAGCAGAGAGAAGGGGGAAGAGAGAGAAGTCCTCAGAACCCAGAGAGGCTAGGTTTTGTCTTTTTTTTATTTAATTGTTGCCTCGACATTATGCAGAAAAAAAGAAATTAGCAAATTAACGTACCCCAGCGCTCATTAGATTGGTGTTTGAGGTATAAGGTCTGCTCAGTGAAGTCGGAGAGCCTGCGGTGCTGCCTCTCTGGTTTGTTTTGTTTTGTAATGGTGTTGCTAGTGATTGGTGACCAGTTACTGGTATTTCTGAGCAGAACTTTCAATTGGAGGTTTGAAGGGACTTCCTGAGAGACAACATTTTGGAGGGTGAGGAGAGAGGCCCTGGGCCTTCTCTAGCCTGGTTGTCTTAGCGTGACACATATGGGACCATGATGTTTGGTAGCTGCTACGGGTCCCACAAAGTGAAGGCAGAGGGTTTTTCTTCATTTTAATTGAGCCCTTAGGCTTGAGTGGTTGGGTTCAGCTCTCGGAGTGGGGGCTTCTGGCTGGGAGGGGGCCTTAAGGAAGCTGAAAGTCTCTCAGAGTGTGTGGGTCGGGGGAGTTGAGTCCATCTGTTCAGCTGGGCAGGTGTCAACCAAAGCCCTTGTGGGGTGGTTTTGAGGTTGATGGGAGAAAGCATCCGTGGGGTTTAGAACTGTGGCCTTTTCACTACTTACAGTTCCTTTCCACGACTTGGCTTTACTTTCTGTTGTCCAGAGGTCTGGGCCACATGCTGTGACAGGCTCCTGTATGGAATATGGAGGGTTTTGGGCATGCCCTTCCCCAGAGGAGCCAGGCATTAGACTGGGCTGTTGGTGGGTGACTGTTTGATCTGTCATGGGTTGTCAGAGCTTTGGGATAGACTTCAGATAGACTTGGATTTCAATCCTGCCTCTGTCTACACTATCTGTGTGACATAAGGCAGGTTGCAGAGTTTAGAGCCAGTGTATGCCCTGCCTCAGGGTCCCCCATGGGCTAGTGTGAGGCCTTCAGGGGTAGGGACTGCATGGGGGAGGTGGGCTTTTCCTGAAGACTCCTACAAGTTCCCGAGGGAGTTCTCCCAGACAGTTCAGGACTGCAGCACCGTCCTCATGGCCCTCGGGCCAAGCAGCATCTGATGTACGGAACATAGTCATGTGGTGCCCTTTCCTGGCTACCTGGGTGTTTGCCTGAGGTGTAGTCAACCTGGGAGGAGGAGCGGTCTTACCTTTTCCTTTTCCTGGAATGTTCATCTCTGAGCAAATTTGGTGGCAGCTCAGTGTGACTTGACTTGTGCTGGCACTGGCACTGCCAGCCTGGACAGGGGCTAGGTGGGGGTGGGCAATACCTCAGGTTGGACTGGTTAGGGGAGGGTGGGCTGACCTGGGGCCTGGTACACCTGGTACAGTCCCGTCAAGGGTATGTGGGGTGTGGGGGCTGAGTAAAGGACTGCTTAAACCCAGAGGCTTCTCTTGCCCATCTGTGCTGTGAAGAGATTCTCTTTATTTGTTCAAACAAGGACTCTGATCTAGAGGTGGGCACCAGACAATCATGGGCCCCTGGGCCAGCAAACAGCCGCCATAGGTAGCCAGGGCCCTGGAAGAGCACTTGTCCATGAGCTAATTTCCCCAGCTTTTGTGGAGGCTGTCAACCAAGCCTCTGCCATGGTTTGCATCCTTGGGAAGACAAAGCACTTTCTGAGTCTCTGCTGGGCTCTCAGCTCTCAGGTGTTTTTCCACCAGCATGCTGTCCCCCTCCCATATGCACACATGTGGACACGAGCAGGCTGCCCAGGACAGAATGTACTCTGAGGACATCTGTTCTGGCCTCAGGTCGGGAAAGGGCTCTCTCCCCTTTGGGGATGAGTCTTGGAGCCTTATCCTCAGGGTTGGGGGAGGCACAGGGAGCCTCCCCTGTGTCTAGATCTTTACACTTTGGCAGATTAGGTAACTAGTACTTTAAACCAGTTTTGTCCTGTTGTTTTTCCTGGAGAAAATAATTTATTGACAAATTCACAAATACACCTTCTTGTCTGACAGTCTGAGATTACGAAACACCCTCTATGACATTGGGCTCACTTTCTTCCACTCAGCCTGATGGTGGCAGAAGTGACTCCTGCCTGTGGCACTCTGTCCCAGACTCTGAGGACAAGCATGGAAGCTCCTTGGGGGCACAGGGAGCAAGAGCCAAATGTGGGATTGGGTTTCAGCTGGAGCATTTTGGACCCATGGCATCCCAGGAGGGGACCGTCTAGTTCTCTAGCCCCATCCTTCATTGTGCTAGAGGGGCAGGGTCTCAGGCCACACAGCCAGGAATGGCCAGCTGGGGCTGGAACTCGGGGATTCTGCTACCTAGCACAGTGCTCTTCCTTGAGGTTATTGCCTAGTGCAGAGGCTCAGAGCAGGCTGGCATGACCTGGAATCTGGGAAGACCCTCTCTAGGTATGTCTGTGTGTCCACCTGAAACGTCTTGTGTAGCAGCTTATGTGGACGTCCTCGGTGGCTAAGGCATCTGGTAACTTCATTCAATTCCAACAATGTGCCTGTCCTTTACTGGGTACTAGCACTGCAGAGAGGAAGATGACAAAATGCCTCTTCTTGAGGAACTCGCTCACAGTCCAAGCAGAGGAAGCATAATTAAATTGTGCTGATGTCATTTAGAGAAACTAAACTGTGTGTACTTGTGTGTGTGAGATATAGCTTCTTTCTCTCCTGTTCATCCCTCCTTTCCTTCCTTCCTTCCTTCCTTCCTTCCTTCCTTCCTTCCTTCCTTCCTTCCTTCCTTCCTTCCTTCTCTTGTTCAGAAACCCAGAGTTGATATCAAAGTTCTTAAATCCTGGTTTTGATTGTGTGAAAAAGTTCCTCTAATTTCTGAAGCCTTAAATTAGCTTGGCCGAGTAATCTGTACTTTGCTGCTTTATATTGACTGTAATGAGGAAACAGCAGCCATATGGTCTTTGGATAGCAGTAGGATAGGGACTTTTAGGCTGGGACTAGACTAATTTATGGATTGGGAACAATGGGACAGTTTGTGCTCAGGCAGTCCCAGCCTTTCCGGGAACTTCACCCTGGGGATGTTCCAGGCTTTGGGGGTCGGTCTGAGAGGCTCATCCCCTTTGGGCTTAATTGGGCTCTGGGTGTGTCTGAAAGGGGCCCAGTTGTCCTGTGGTCAAGTCAAACCTGGTGATTTCTCCCCTGCTCACATACCCAGTGCCTCCTATGCTGTCTTCACTATTCAGCGTTCCCTGCCTGCTCTTGACAAGAAGCAGAGACTGGAATTCTGCTTGAATCCATATCCACCTGAAAATTCCAGTTATTCTTATCCAGTTAAGCGGCAATCCATTTGTTTTGGGGCAAGTGGTCTGCCCTTGCGGCTTAAATCCCTTGGGGCCTGGCACTGTGGCCATTTTACACTTGCCTCTGGCACTGCCCAGGGTGGTCTGGGCAATGAGGTCACTGTAAAGGCCAGCCAGCCAGACCCTGACTCCTGGGAGAGTTGACAAGGTGTGGGATTGTGAGGGTTCCTGGGAGCCGGCCTGTGGCCGTGATTGTCAAGGCCCCAGTTGTGGGGGGTCTCTGTGTTTAGCTGGGCCTACACAGTTCATCGGCTCAGGGAGAGATTGCAGATCCTTTTGTAAAGGTCAGAACCTCCAGGTTTGAAGGTCGTGGTGGCTTAGGATCAGGGTCTGGTTGGGAGCTGGTTCTGGTTGAACGTGGCCTAAAGGGATTTGTCCTTAGAAGGCTGAAGGGCTGAGTCACATGTTTTGTGTTTCAGGTTCCACTTTCCAGCCTGGCCTCAGCCCGCCCCTTCCCTACCCAAATGAAGGCCAGGAGATACATAATTGGCTGCTGCTAAATTCTTTGGCAGTGATTTTAATGTCTGGTCTGGGTGTGTTCTGTAGCCATTTCCCTTTCCCCCTGCCACCTCTCTAAAGCCCCTTGCAAAGCCCAGAGATGGGGAAGGATTCGCCTCCCTGGAACACGGCAGGCTAGGGTTCTGGGTCTTTGCTTTTCTCTGTATTTTTTTGAGGAGTGTGCAATCTCTTTATCGTTTTTGCACAAAGTAATGCAGACTTATTGAAAATAACTTGAGAAGTTAAAAGAGGTAGAAAAGCACACCTGTATTCCTATAACTTAGAGAAGACATGTAGGCACATCATCTACTAGTCTTTTTTTTCTTACGTATGATAAGAATATAGCTGTCTTTCCAGAAAAACAGATAGATTGGTATGTTTAGATACAGATAGCCTAGTGTCCAGCATTTGTCACTTAAGATTCTTCTTTACACCTTTAAAAGCCACCAAAGCTGTGTCTCTGTCAGCTGAATATGCTATAACTTTCTTTTATCATACATGTACACACACATGTAGTTTTTGTTTTCTCTTTTTCTTTGTTTAGCACACACATGTAGTTTTTGTTTTCTCTTGGTGGCCCAGTGAGGCTGGGGCATAAAGCACTGCACTTTTTGGATTGTTTCACTAGCAGAGTTTTCCAAAAAGGGAAAAAAAGGGTGAATGCTGTCTGCGAAGTGTTTTGTTTTAAAGCCAGTCTTACTAAATAAGATAGACCCATTGAGAATTACAGGTTTACTTAGCGCTGGCAGAGGAGTATCATTTATTGCTGAATGAGGGATGTGTCTAGAATTCTGATTAAAAAGGAAACTAGGTGCAGGAAGTGCCTGGGGCAGGGGCAGAGGGCCAGGCTGCAGGACAGACTCTTGGGATCAGACTGGGCAGAAATCTGTTGTCAACAGAAGCAGTGGGGGTGATGCTCCAGGAGCCCACTTTCTCAGTAACTTCTCCATTTGTCTCCTTAGCAGCCAGGTCCCTGGGCTAGGCTTGTGTGGACTGTGGCACTGGGGCCATGGTGCTGGGGAAACCGCAGCCAGCTAACCCAGTGCAGTTGACATGACTGACTGACTTGTGACTGTTTCTACAGAGCGTGTGGGAACAAGCCAGCAAATCGAACTCTGAAACAAACAACACAGCTCTGCCACCTCCAGGCAGTTCTGAGATCTGGGGAGGGGCCACGAAGTGAGAACCTGCAAGTGTCCAGGAATTGGTTTTGAGAGAAGCCTCAGAGACCAGTAGAGCCTGGCGCTTGGTTGGGACTTGTTCAGGTGGTTTGAGCAACCCAGTTCCAGGCCAGTATGCCAGTCTCTTCCCAAGGTGTCATTCCACTTTGAAGTTACCCACTTTGTTGCCCTCATTGGATCTACCTTCTCCTCTTCTGAGGGACATTTTGGCTTTGGGAATCTGCCAGGGGTTATTTGGCACAGAGCCTGGGGATTCGGGGGAGGCTGTGCTGAGGGAAGGGGTGGGGTCATGTCCGACCAGCATGACCAGTATGGTATGAGGTCAGGTTCCTTCCTGCCCCACTACATGGGTCTGGAGGTCGTGGGGAGGGGCCCTGGCAGGGGGTGCAATAATTGCCTGGCCCCCTGACAGGGTGCCTTCTACAAGTGCTTTTAAAATTTTCTTTAAACATTTCTTTCTGTTTTGCATAATATCCTTTTGCCTTTGATATCCTGAAACCACAGAGCCACGTTGGTTGTTTCAGGACACCACCAGCAGCAGCTTGAAAAAACAGGAAAGGCCTCCCCGAGTTGAGGGTGGACCTAGGGAAATGTGTTTGCATTATAGGAGCTTAGTGATTTGCCGTAGAGGTGTTAGGTAGCTTCTCACATTCCGATGAGCACTAAAGGGAGCCTGCCTGGCCAAAAATGGGCAGAGGGGCCCTAAGGAAGAGGATGAATGAAGACTGGTTTGCTCATGCAGCAAGACTTTATCGGTAACTACATTATGTAAGGCATGGGAGATAGACATGAACAAGGGCTGGTCCTTACTTTGTGGTGGACAGACCTGGGCAAACAGTGTAGTCAGACAGAGGAAGCATGAAGGCTCTCAGGGCCCCAAGGAAGTGCAGGGAACCAGATGGGCGATCTGGGTTAGGTCCAGACTCAAAATGAAGGGCCTCTCTTCCTACACTGATTTTAGCATCTCTGTCTCTCCCAATGTGGTTTCAACAGTCTCCCTGGTTGGGAAGGGCAGGGGTCTACTGCTGATTGTGGCCTGTAATTTCCTCTGGTTGCTGTCGGGCCACATGGGAAGAATGCTGTAGCTGAAGTCCCAGCTGCTGCCAGTGGGGTGGGAGAGGACTGGAAGCGGAGGCAGAGTGAACTGAAGATAATGAAAGACAGAGAAGCTAGAACAGGAAGGGCCATGCTGGACAAGGGAAAGCCGAGGATAGCTAGACTGAAGGGACTGAAGGAAAGGTGAAGGGAGAGAGAAATACAGAAAGAGGGGGTTCGTGGTCTGCAGGGGGAGGGCAAAGCCTCAAAGGCCACTGGCTTGAGAATTTCAAGTTGTGGTTCTTCTCCTAAATCATTACATCATTTTGGGCAAGTCCTAACTCTGTCGGTCCCTCCTTCCCTTTCTGAAGTTTGAGTGGGCTGGACCTGTTGGTCTTTAGTGTTCTTCCTTCTGAAGTCTAGGTGGGTATGGCGGGAAATCCTGGTCATATCTGCAACATGAAAGGCTTCTGAAATAACCTCTGAAGTTCACTACCTACTGCCCATTTCGGGCTCTTGGGGTGAAACTTCTGTAGATTTTGTCGTCTCTAAGCAGGCACAAACATTTTAGCAGATGAATGACCTTTGAAGTGGCATGGAGAATGTTTTTTTCCATCACACTGGTTAGCTGTGTGATATGGGAAAGATGTTATCCTTTCTTTTTTTTTTAAATTTTTTTTTTTTAATGTTTTATTTATTTTTAGGAGAGAGAGAGAGACAGCGTGAGCAGGGGAGGGTCAGAGAGAGAGGGAGTCACAGGCTGAAACAGGCTCCAGGCTCTGAGCTGGCAGTCAGCACAGAGCCCGATGCGGGGCTCGAACCCACGAACTGTGAGATCATGACCTAAGCGAAAGTCGGACGCTTAACCAACTAAGCCACCCAGGCGCCCCAGATGTTATCCTTTCTGTGCCCCTGTGTTCTTGCCTGTAAAATAGGGGTGATAATAGTGTCTGCCTCATGGATGTTGGAAAGTTCAGGTCGTTTGGGTCCATAAAACGACTTAAAACAGTGCCTAACATTGAGTAAGCTCTGAGTGTGTTATTTATTATTGGTAGCACTAATGTTCTTATTTTTGAAGATTTTGGCTTTTGCTTTATATGATTTCTAACTTTTTTTATTATTTGAAAAAAAACTATAATTTGGTACACCTGGGTGGTTCAGTTGGTTAAGTGTCCAGCTCTTGATTTTGGCTCAGGTTGTAATCTCATGGTTTGTGAGTTCAAGCCCCATATCTGGTTCTGTGCTGACAGTGCAGAGCCTGCTTAGGATTCTCGCTTTATCTCTTTCTGCCCCCTCCCCTGCTCACATGTGCTCACACACTCTCTCAAAATAAATTAACTTAAAAAAATATATAAAATTTTACTATCTACCGTTGTAATCAAACATGTGCCTACCACTGTAACAAAACTTGACGTTACTGTTTTATTTGTTATGTTTTTATTTTTATTTTTGAGAGCGAGAGAGAGCACATGTATGCACAAGGAGAAGAGGGGTGGAGAGAGAGGGAGACAGAGGATCCAAAGCAGGCTCCACACTGTCACCGCAGAGGCCAACACAACCCATACATACTTAACTCTGTTGTAATGGTAGTGTAAAACTGTTTTGCATTCTACTCATTTCTTTCAATGCTATCTTAAACTGTTAGGTTATTCATAATTATCCTTATTACCTTTTTGAGCAGCTACCTAAAATCCTTATGGATATTCCCTTAGTAGTCAACATTCCAGGTTACTCCATCATAGATAGTTTTTTTTTTTTTAAATCATAGATAATCCTGAATATTTTCATTTGTGTGTAGCTCTTTGCTTCAGTTGAATTAACTCCTTGGGATAAATTCTTAGAGGGGAATTCTTAGGCCAGAGGATATAGTCACTTTTAGGACATTGTTTCACATTGCCACCTTGCTTTCCAGGAGGGATGCAATAATCCACAGGTCCTAAACTGCAAATTCCTGGGATACTAGGGTATTGGCTTTTAAAGAATATGGATACCGAGAGAGAGTCAGATCTATCTGGAGTCTTATGTCTATATTCTCAGCTTGTGTGTGTGTGTGTGTGTGTGTGTGTGTGTGTGTGTATGTGTTAAGTTCCTTGTGTAGGGCACTGTGGCCATCTTGGACATGAGGCTTTTCCTGTAAGTCATTGCTTCTGTGCAGTTCCTGTTGAGGTGTATCCACAAAGGCCATACTGGTCGCTCTTTGAGCACCTCATGTACCTTATTTGCCAAAGAGTTGATTTGCCCAAGGTAGGAAACTTTCCTTCTTCCTTTGTCTGTGGAGCTAAGTCTATAGAATGGGGCAGGCTCTTGCTTTAAAACCTGGCTTAAAAATGGTGTTGACCTAAAACTTTGTGGGTTGATGTCTGGAAATACCACATGCAGCCATCCACAGAAACCATGATAGGTTCTACTAGGCTAGCCTGGACAGCTGACCACTTAACCCATGTGGATCAGCTCCAGACTGACCGACTTGGTTTATGGGATCTAGAAATGAGGCCCAAAGGAAGAAAGACTTACATTATATTGGGTAAAAATAAATTGATCAATAACTATAAATTGCCATTTCTGCCCCTATGCCTGGCCCCCTCCCATGCACATGCCTCTTTTGTAGATAAACAGGAGTCTGCTGACTTCCGGAAGTTGTAGAATGACCTTAGAGCCAGTGATTTCAGTTACTAACAGTTTACAGATTAAGCAGATGGGGTGCATACAACTTGTGACTGCTCCTCCTCTCATCCTGTAGCCGCTCTTGTCCTCCTGTGCTGCATCCCGCAGCCATCAGGTTCTCCCTGGGTCCATTGTAGTTAGGCCAGAGCTGCTCTCCAGCACACTGTTCCTGGGAGATCCAGGGAAGTACTTTCCTCCTGTGTAAAATGGGGCAATAATTCTTACCTCCAAGGGTGGATAAAAGGATTGAACGAGGTATGTGGTGATATCAGTCCTCTTGTCTTTTGGTCAACGCCTAACCCCATTTTCTGGGATGCAGACAGCATACACTCAACCTAGTAGGAGACAGAGTAAAATTTCCTTCAAATGCAGTCTTGTTTTGTTTTGTTTTCCATCTGCTCTGGGGCAGAGTTAAGATGATAAGGGAGACATGTGAGGCTGTAACCATAATTTAGGAACAGGGATTAGCCTGAAGCCAGGGTTTAGTGGAGACCTACCCCAGACCACAAGGAGGCCTCCCTCTTATTGAATCCACAACACTGTGGAACTTGGAGTGGGGGGTTGCTAGGTGTCAGGCATGCCAGGATTTTGTTGGGACCCATAGCCTTCCCTTCTCCAGGTGGACATTGTTTGTCAGTGTCCTGGGAAGAAGGCTTCATGGAGTACAAATAGTTGAATGGTCAGGAAGAGGCACTGGAGGGAGCATTGGATGCTTGGTGGAGTCTCAGGAGGTGAGAAGAGATGTGTTGCGGTTGGGAGGTGGGTGCTGGGCTCAGGCTGGGGTGCCCAGTGACGTGGACTTGGTGTGTTACTGGAAAAACTTAGGCAGAGGCCTGTAGATAGCCTGTCTTGTAAAAGAGACAGTAAGAGATACTAATCTGTAGTTGGTGGTTTTTCCCCCGGCTTTATTAAGGTATTATTGACAAATAAATGACTTGTAGTTTTCTTTATTGTGATATCTTTGTCAGATTTTGGTGTCAAGGTAGTACTGCCTCATAGAATGAGCAGGGAAGTGTTCCCTCCTCTTGCAATTTTAGGGAGAGCTTGTGAAGGATTTGTATTAATTCTTCTTTAAACATCTGGTAGAATTGATGAGTGAGGCCATCGGAGCCTGGGTGTTTCTTTGTGAGATGCTATTTGATTACTAATTCAGTTTCTTGTTACATATCTGTTCAGATTGTCTATTTATTCTTGAGTCAGTTTTGATACTTTGTGCCTTCCTGGAAATTTGTTGGTATACCATTGTTCACAGTATTCCCTTGGAATCCTTTTTATTTCTATAAGATTGGTAGCACTGTTTTCTTTTTTATTGCTGATTTTGGTAATTTGAGTCTTCTCTCTCTCTCTCTCTCTTTTTTTTTCTAGCCAGAAGGGTGTCATATTTATTGATCTTTTCAAGGAACCAACTGTTGGCTAACTGACTTTCTCTATTTTTCTGTTCTTTAGTTCATTAATTTCTACTCTCATCTTTATTATTTTGTTTCTTCTGCTTGCTTTAGGTTTAGTTTGCTCTTCTTTTTCTAGTGTTTTAAGGTGGAAGGTTAGGTTATTTATTCATTTGAGATCTAAAGGCCACTTTTAACATTTTCACAGATGCTGTCAAATTGCCCTCCAGTTGGTTCTCATCAACAATGTTTGAGAAGTATCTGTTCACCACATCTATGCCAGTAAACAATCTTTATACATTTGCAATATGATGGGCAAAAGTGACATCTTGTTTTAATTATTTCTTTGATGATGTTCAACAAACTCTTATGTGTCCTTTGGCCAGTTGTAAATTACTTGTTAATGTTTTTACCCATATTTCTATTAGTTTTAAAAATATGTTTGTAGGACCTTTTAATATTATGGATATTGCTCCTTTATATTGCTTGCAAACATGGTCTGTCTTTTAATTTTATGTCTGGTGTCTTTCAAATTTTTATGTATTTAATTTCAAATTTCAAATTTTTATGTATTTAAATCTGTTGTTTCCTTTATGGCTTCAGGTTGTTTTTGCACTCAAGAAGGTCTTCATCCCAAGATTATAACTTTCTTCTGTATTCTCTTCTAAGCTGGTTCCTTAGCATTTTAGTTCTTGTTTCTGACAGTAAAAGATGAACAGAATCACTGTTCAACCCTCAAAACCTTTTATTATACCCCAAAGGCCCTTTGAAGTCTTAGCCTCTTCTTCTAAACCTATCACTGATGCTGGTATGTCAGAACAGAAATGAGAAATGTTAGCCACTTGTGATTGTAGGGCTGTAATAACCTGTAGACTTTGAAATTGTGGACATTCAAGGCACCTGGGCCGCTCAGTCAGTTAAGCGTCCAACTTACGCTCAGGTCATGATCTCATGGTTTGTGGGTTCAAGCCCCGCATCAGATTCTGTGCTGACAACTCAGAGCCTGGAACCTGTTTCAGATTCTGTGTCTCCCTCTCTCTTCTTCCCTCTGCCCTTCCCCTGCTCATGCTCTCTGTCTTAAACATAAATAAACTATAAAAAAAGTTAAAAAAAATTGCAGAGATTCAGGGGAGAAGGCAAACTTAATATTTATTGAATATCTGTTAGTGCTAAGCATTGTGATGAATATATACAGGTGACTTTTGAACAACATGGAGGTTAGGGGCCCTTACTCTCCTGGGCTGTAGAAAATCCACGTATAACTTCTTACTCTTCAAAAACTTACCTATGAATAGCCTACTGCTGACCCTAAGCCTTATCAGTAACATAAACAATTGATTAACATGTGTTTTGTATGTTGTATGTATTATACACTGTATTTTTACCATAAAGTAAGCTAGAGAAAAAGATCATATTGTTAAGAAAATCATAAGGAAGAGAAAATATGTTTACAGGATAGTTACTGTAAAAAACCTGTGTATAAGTGGACCTGCGCAGTTCAAACTGGTGTTCAGGGGTCAACTGTATATGTGTTATCTCATTTACCATCTGGAAAGAACACATCATTATCCCCACTCCTCAGAGGAGGAAATTGGAGCTGACTGCATTTAAAATGATCCTGCTACCAGAAAGGCACTGCCAGGAAGGCATGGCTGGCTGACTGCCCAGATGGCCCACAGGGCAGCAGGCTCTCCATGGTTCAAGGTCTGGTTCTAGATGGAGAGAGGATGTATTTGTAATTAGCATTGATGTTCCAGAAATTGAGTTAGGGCTCCAGAACTGATGAGATGGGCTGCTGACTCACTAATAAAAACTCCCATGAGACTTATTTTCATGCTGGAATGCTAAATTGCTGCTTTATTGGGAAGATTAGAACTGTGGTCAGGTGGCTCAGAATTCTCTGGCTGCTGGCACTACAAAGGAAGACATAATATAATCAAATCAGGCAGCTGGTAAGTCAGAAGTCAGAGCAGGGAAGTGAGTTTGTACCCTAATGTTGGATGGTGTCTGCTGTCATGGGCCATGAATCCATCCCCACAGTATTGCAGACCTTTTTCAGGGCCTGGGGTTGGGTCTAGTGGTCAGGACCTTCTTCTCCCCTTATAGCCCTGGAATGACACATCCAGCTCCAGCTCCATCATGCCCTTGTTTCTTTTTGTACTTTCTCCCTTCTTTCCTTTCTTTCTATCCAGTCATCAAACTCTATTTCATGGCCCATTATCATCACAGACTTTATTGCCTTATTTTCTTTGCTCTATTTTATCCTCATTCCCACTTCCATTTCCCAAACACCCCCCAACTTGAGCAACCATTTTAATGTGTTTCATGTGTATCTGTTTTTCTCTTGCCTAATTGGAGCTGCTGCTTTTTATATGAACATATTTACATATGTATTATGTTTCTTAGATTAACATATAGTAAAATTGGCCTTTTTTGGGCATATAGTTCTATGAATTGTAACACAGTGCATATTTGTAAAACCACCACCATGATGAAGATTCAGAACAGTTTTATCACCCAAAAAATTCCCCTTGGAATCACATTCTCCTTCCATTCTTAACCCCTGGCAGCCACTGATCTGTTTTCCATTACTAGTGTTTTATCTGTATGAGAATGTTATAAATATGTATCATACAGTATATGTACCTGAATTTTTATTTTATTTTTTTAAAAGTTGTTATTTAGGGGTGCCTGGGTGGCTCAGTTGGTTAAGCGTCTGACTCTTGGTTTCGGCTGAGGTTGTGATCTCGTGGTTTGTGAGTTCCAGTCCCACATTGGGCTCTGCGCTAATAGTGGAGAGCCTGCTTGGGATTCTCTCTCTCCCTCTCTTTACCTCTCTTCTGCTCACTCTGTCTCTCTGTCAAAATAAATAAATAAACTTAAAAAGTTAATTTAAATTCCATTTACCATACAGTATACTATTAGTTTCAGGTGTACAATATAGTGATTCAGTGCTTCCATACATCACCCGTGCTCATCATAACTACTGCACTCCTTAATCCTCATCACCTATTTCACCATCCCTTCACCCACCTCCCCTCTAGTAACCATCAGTTTGTTCACTATAGTTGAGTCTGTTTCTTGGTTTGCCTCTCCCCACCCCCCCACCCCCTTTGCTGGCTTGTTTTGTTTCTTAAATTCCACATCAGTGAATCATATGGTATTTGTCTTTTTATAACTGACTTATTTCACTTAGCATTATATTCTAGCTCTATCCATGCTGTTGCAAATGGCAAGATTTCTTTCTTTTTGACAGCTGAGTAATATTCCGTGTGTGTGTGTGTGTGTGTGTGTGTGTGTGTACGCGTGCACGCGTACACACACACACACACCACATCTTTATCCATTCATCAGTTTGGGCTGTTTCCACAATTTGGTCATTATAGATAATGCTGCCGTAAACATCAGGGTACATGTGCCCTTCAAACCAAATTTTTGTATCCTTTGGGTAAACACCTAGTAGTGGCATTGCTGGATGGCAGGATAGTTCTATTTGTAACTTTTTGAGGAACCTAGCTCCATACTGTTTTCCAGGGTGGCCGCACTAGTCTGCCAGTTTGCACACCACATGTAAGGAAGAGCTTTCCCTTCTCCCCTGTTAATTTGGATTCTTACTTTACTCAATAGCTCATAATCCTTTACTATCATTATTTATTTTGATGCTCAGATTGTCCCAGATTTGGTCAGTGAGATTCCCTTTAGGCTGCTTCCTGTGTCTTTTTGACATATCCCATCTTTAAGCACTTTCTTTTAGGCACAGCGAGATGATCGTGGGTCCTCTTGTTCATTCCCTGACTTAGCCATGGAATCAGCTACTTCTCCAATAAGCCCTCGTTATTTTTAGTAGAGAATGGCATTTAGAAACCAATAACTCGGCCCCAGGTTTTTCAGATCCATCTATGTTGCTATGTGTACATCTAGTGTCCATGATGTTCATCCCAATTTTCTCCCTCCCTTAATGATAGACTCCCACACTGCCTCCAACACTGTCTTCACAAATACATCTGGAAGGAGCAGCCTTCGTGTCCTTGATGGACCTGTGGGTATATATTTGTACTGATGTGGCAGTGCTAGATACCACTCCAGAATGGCCACCCATCATTTACGTTTCCACCTGCGGAACTTAAGCATCTCTGTACTTCCAACAAATACTTAGCATTAATTAACCAGCTTCCTAATTTTTTTTTCGGCTTCCTAATTTTTGCCAAGTGAATTGATGTCCTGGGATAGTTCTTGTTTCAGCTTGCTTTTCCCTGATGACAAATGAGTATGGGCATTTCTTCATGTGCTTCATGGCTGTTGGGTTTCTTCTTTGGTAAATTGCTTATTCATGGTAATTATTTGCCTGTGCTCCCCCCCTCCCCGCCCAGTGGGGCTCTTAACAGTTTTCTTTCTTTTTCTTTGTTGTTGTTGTTTTTATTTATTTATTTATTTATTTATTCATTCATTCATTTGTTTTTAATGCTTATTTATTTTTGAAGAACAGAGAGAGACAAGAGTGCAAAGGGAGGAGGGGCAGAGAGAGAGAGGGAGACACAGAATCTGAAGCAACCTCCAGGCTCCAAGCTGTCAGCACAGAGCCTGATACGGGGCCTGAACCCACAAACTGTGAGATTATGACCTGAGGCAAAGTCGGATGCTTAACCAATTGAGCCACCCAGGCGCCCCAGCATTTTTTTTTTTTTTTTGATGTTATGCGGGAGTTCCTTATACATCCTAGAAATTAATCCCTTGCTGGTCCCAGGCACAGCAGATTCTTGATCTGAATCTTTCCTTTATCTGTTAACTATGCCCATGCTATCTTTTTTTGAATCTAGACTGTTTGTTTCCTTTTTGTGTGGTCTCTCAGAATCAATTCTTCTTTTATAATAACCATGTAATACCCTTTGTTCCTCTACATTTTAAGCGTGCTAGTATAGCTGAACTCAGCCAATTCTCTTCAGCAAACCGTCTGTCTTTATGACACCTGAGCCTCTTACTGAGTTGTACTAAGAGCGACTTAGAATGTGAGGCTTTCATGTAAGTATTAGTCATATATTTATTCAGCATGTGTATGCTGTAGGTCTGCTATGTATTAGGCACTGTGCTGTCACCGACAAGGCCAGGTGCCTGTGGCCTTTTGGAGGTAGAGCAGGGATTTGAGCCTCTTCCTACCATGCTGCTTCTCTTGGAAACTGAGTTTGGTTCCTGTACAACTGTGTGTCACATTTCTGTATCGTTTCTGACAAGTCACCTTGGAAGGTGCAGAGTAAAGTGTTCTCCCCCCAGCATCCTGAGGAGGGGAAGGTAATCCTGAGGAATGGAGGTAAATATGGCTCCTATTGTCACAGGCCTGCAGTCCTCAAGTGGCAGGCTCCGGGCTGCCTGCTGGTGATTGGTGACTGACTCTAGGCTTAGAGTACCCAGAGGAGACAGGAAGACGGACTCTGCCTGGAGGGGAAGGTCTTAAAATAAAACACCAGGCCTTAAGTCATTTGAAACCTTTCTGAGAAGCTTCTATCTTCCCTTGCAGAAGTGTTCTAGTTCTAAGATGAAAGAGATGCCCCAAGATCTTCCTGGGGTTAACGGAATTTCCAGGGAAATTGACTTCCCAGCCTTTCCAGCTAGTGGTAATTGTGGGTAAAAGTACTTTCCAGAATTTCCACAATTCCACCAGAGGGAGGGAGGGAGGAAGGGAGGGAAGCCAGAGGGAGAAGAGCTGAGTGAGGAGGAACTCTGTTTTTGGACCAGGACCAAACAAAACAGAAATTCCTCCTGGGATGGTTTTCCCTCGAGGACAACACTGGGAAGCCTGTTTACGGGGCTTTAAAAGCCTGTGGTCCTTAGCACAGTTTCTTGACCTCAGGACCTTACATCTCTGTGGTTTCACTAAGGGTGGAAACTTTCTCCTCAGTTCACCCCGGGACAGAAGTGTGCTATCACTCCCAGTTTAGGGGCCTCCCTGAGGTTTCTCAGTGCTCTATCCTTGCTTCTCCTGACTCCCTCAGTTCCGGAGCCATGACCACATATGGTATAGAAGTGTGTTTGAGAAGAGCAGTCATGTCAAACAAGATTCACTTTTAGGCGACTTGGATCAGTTAGTGGCTCCCTGGGGCCCTAGATTAAAGAGGATTCTAAGACAATCTCAATGCGCACAGCATAGAGAGAGTAGAGCGACGTATGGTGTCCACTGTGTAGACGCATCCATGAACATCAGATCCCTAAAGGATTAATGAGGGGAAGATAATGATGACTTTTTTTTTTTTTCATGATAAAAAGCACCTTTATTATTGATTGTTAAGGATAAGCCTTGCCTTGATGCGAGATAAAGTCCTGGATAGACCCCTGACTTTTCTGGTCACTGTTGGTAGTTTTAACGTTTTACAGATGCTCTAAGTGATGGTAAACAACTTAATTGAGGTATCATTTACATATCATACATAAAATGCACCTGTTTTAAAGGTGTAATTAACTTATTTTTAGTAACTTAATAGGACTATGCATCCATCATCATAATCTAGTTTTAGAAATTTCCTTTTCCCAATAAGATCCCTCCAGCCCATTTACATTTACTCTCATTTCTCACCCCTGGCCATAGGCAACCACTTTTTATCTCTTTAGATTAGACTTTTGTGGACATTTACGTTTTTAACTCAGGTCTTTGTATAGAATTTTTGACATTCTCTCTTAAGGAGAGAATGTGTGTGTGTGTGTGTGTGTGTGTGTGTGTGTGTGTGTCCCCTAATCCAAGAGTGTCCTTGAGAAAGTATGTCAATCCCTCTGTCCTTCATTTTCCTTCATGTGCAGCCCTGGAGTAGAAGCATAATTAAAAAAATTTTTTTTCTACCTTTTTCCCCCTCTCTTTTATTTAATTTTTTTTTTATTTTTTTTTAATGTTTTATTTATTTCTAGGAGAGAGACAGCATGAGTAGGGGAGGGTCAGAGAGAGAGGGAGTCACAGACTCTGAAACAGGCTCCAGGCTCTGAGCTGGCAGTCAGCACACAGCCCGACGCGGGGCTCGAACCCACGAACCGTGAGATCATGACCTAAGCGAAAGTCGGACGCTTAACCGACTAAGCCACCCAGGCGCCCCTTAATTTTTAAAGCTCTATGCAGGGCTTAAACTCCGGACTCTGAGATCAAGAGTCACATGCTCTACCAACTAAGCCAGTCAGGCGTCCCTGAAACAATTCTTGAAATCCCTCCAGCCCTGGTCTGCCAGGACTCTTCAGAGTTCTGGTTTGGGATAGAACCTGATGCTTCAAGGTGTTAGAATCTGACTTTGGCTTTGTTCCTGTAGGTTTCGGCCTTGGTACTCTTGGTGACAGAATCCTGGATTGAGTGACCACTCAAAGCTTTTCTTGTGATCTTATGACCCACGTCAGACTGAATTTTGGGGTTATTCTCTCAAGGAACAAATGTTATTTGGTGAAGAGCCGGTTTGATGTGGCTCTGTGAGGTTTAGATGAGGAAGTGCAACGCTTTCATTAGGTTAGGCTTGTCCACTGCAACAGAATCTCAAATTATAGACTAAGAACCTGGAGACTCATTTTTAAATGAGGGTGGGGGGCTGTGCCTATAGATCATGAATCAGGTGCTAACTGGACACAAAAGGCGTATTTAGAGCCTAGGAAAGAGACTGTTTTAAGCCTTGGTTGCCTTGGTCATAGGCATAACATTATGTCATTAGGATAACAATCTAGATTCTCAATCACCAAAAGCAAGATGGTTCCTGCTCTGTTAGTTCTTTTCTTAAACTCATAGTTGAGCAAGTACTGTGTGGGTCAGCAGACATTTGTGGATCCTGCTCTATCGGAAGCTGTCCCAAGTACAGAAAGGAACAGGTTGCAACCCTTGCCCTCAAGGAGAGAAGGGTCTAATGGAGGGAGCAGGTAGACAGATTGGTGCCCTCATGCCAAAGGGCTCCAATGTAGGCTTGTAAAGGTTGTAATGTTGTTTTGGAAAGGGTGTGTGGGCATCTAGAGCAGGGGACTGATTGGTCCAAGGGACTCAGGGAAAGCTTTGAAGAGGAGATGACATTTGGTTTGAACTTTGAAGGATTGTTACTTTACTTCTTTTACAAAGTTTTTTTTTTCTTTTAAGGTTGTTTATTCTGAGAATGAGAGAGTGTGTGCACATATGCATGAGGGAGGAGGGACAGAGAGAGAGGGAATCCTAAGCAGGCTCCACACTGTCAGTGCGGAGCCCAATGCTGGGCTCAAACTCACACCATGAGATCATGATCTGAGCTGAAGTCGGATGCTTAACCAACTGAGCCATGCAGGCACTCCCACAAAGATTTTTTATGTAGCTTATAGGGATACATACTATAAAAAGGACAGATATAAATAAACTAAAATCAGAAAAACAGAAAATGTGACTTAGAAGGTTAAAGAACTGGAGAAGAGTTAAAATGTAGATATTCATATCTTAGGGCCCAACATAATTATTATATCTGTTCTGATGCAAAAACCAAAAGTGAAACATGTTCTGTTATACGATAAATATTGTCAGACAGCAGTGTACCCAGTAGTTCCTGAGTGTAGATTGTTTTTCCTGGTACCCACTCTTAAAGAGCTTTATGGGAGTGAGAGGGCGGTGGTGGTCAATGAATGAACCTATAAACCACCATTTCTTAAAATAAAGTCCAGGAACGTGCATTAAAGTTATCTAGATAGTACTTGTTAAAATGCCTCAGCCCCAGTATTACCAAATCAGGAACTCTGGGGAACAGGAACCAAGAATCTGTAGTTTTATGTGCTTTCCCAAATGATTCCTCTTGCATTCCACAGTTTGAACCTCTTTGCTACAAAGAAATCTCACCAGCATTTTGAAAGCCAGTGCAGGGGTGTCTGGGTGGCTCAGTAGGTTAACGTACAACTTCATTTCTTGTCATGATCTCACAGTTCATAGGTTTGAGCCCCGTGTCAGGCTCTGGGCTGTCAGCACAGATTCTGAGCTGAAGCCCTGCTTCACATTTGGGCTCTCTCTCTCTGTCCCTCCTCCACTCATGGTCTCTGTCTCTTAAAATAAATAACATTTAAAAAAAAACAAACAAAAAATGAAAGCCAGTGCAGTAGCAAATAAGAGTACTTGGCCTTGAGGTGCCTGGCTGGCTCAGTTGGAAGAGGATTCAGTTCTTGATCTCAGGGTTATGAGCCCACATTGGATGTAGATTACTAAACAACAACAACAACAAACCTTTAAAAATGAACTCAAAAAAAAAAGGAAGTACTTGGACTTTGTTTGAAGATTGGGTGGGAATTTAATGGGGGAGAGGGCAGGGTGTAGGAAAGATCAGTTTCACTAATGTGGATGGTTCATTGATGGCTGGGTCACTTTCAGATCATATTTTTGGAAGATCTACAAAGGGTGGCTGTTCAGGCACGTAGCAGGGCCACTTCTAAGCACAGAGATAGAGGAGCAATTGATGCCCCTGTCTTGATTAGTGCAGTCTCCTCTCGGCCACCTAGGCTCTGCTTTGCAGACCTCCTCTGGTAGGCTTCTCTATTTTTTGAGCAAATACGTTGTTTTTATCTGTGCCCCCAAATGCAGGGTTCTGAGACCACAGATGTGTTCTGCTTCCTGCTGCAAAAGCATTTCCGTCCCTGGAGGCTAATAGTGGCTTGGGTGGTGAGTTGGCAGAAAGAACAGTGGGTGTCGAAATTGTGTTGAGTGTATGGTGTGCCTGAGACCTATCAAGTCAGCATTAGGACTAGATTATTCCTGTTTTCTGGTCACTGAGTTGTATGTGTTTTGAAATCATTTTGTTTATTGATTTTTATTTTAGAGAGAGAAAGTGCGAGCTGGAGAGGGAAAGAGAATCTTAAGCAGGCTTCATGCTCAGTGCGGAGCCTGACTGACACAGGGCTCGATCCCGCGACCCTGGGATCATGACCTGAGCTGAAATCAAGTCACACGCTCAACTGACTGAGCCACGCAGGTACCCCTGAAATCTTTACTTTGGAAGACACTTGCTTATTGGGAAAGAGATGAAAGAGAGGGTTACACTTCTTGTCCTTAGGTTATGTTTTAAAACATTGTTTAATTGAAAAAAATTTTTTAATGTTTATTTTTGAGAGAGAGAGACAGAGACAGAGACAGAGTGTGAGCAGGGGAGGGGTTAAGAGAGAGGGAGACACAGAATCCGAAGCAGGTTCCAGGCTCTGAGCTGTCAGCACAGAGCCCAATGCGGGGCTCAAACTCACGAACTGTGAAATCATGACCTGAGAAGAAGTTGAACGCTTAACTGACTGAGCCACCCAGGTGCCCCATGATTGTTTAATTTTAAAGATATACCCAAAGGTATAGAGAAAAATGCCATGAACATCTGGTTTGAGAAATAAATCATTTCCAGTATTTTTGAAACCTTTGTGAGCTAGATTTTAAAACTTAACGAGCAATGGTTAACATGAGACTTGAGAAGGCCCTTCTGGTAGCTCTCTGTCCCATGCTCTTACATCAGGTTTCTTCGAAGTGTATCAAAATCCTCTTGGTCACTTGCATTAGTAGCAGGGGAGTAGGGAGAATAGCTGTGTGCTGTCTACTCAAGTAAGATTTGCTGGCCTACTCTGTGTCCATGGCAGCCAGGTGGACACAACTCTTGTGTGATGCATCCTCCTGAGAGGAGCTGCTTCTCTGCAAAGCTTTCCTGGACTCTTTTCCCCAGCACCAGAGTTTGTGCCATTTCAGCTGTTCCCGCCACTGTCACCTCACCATTGTTTGCTGGTCTCCCTCCCCTCCAAGGGCAAAGCACTCTTCTTAACCCGGCCCTGCTGCTCATGCCTGGCACCAGCTGGGCCCTGTGCAGTAGATGGTGCTTCTCACATCTAGTCCGAGGGACCACAAGGAGCACCATAAGTTTGTGGGACCGTTGCAGACAGCTGTCACCCCAAGCCTGGAAATTTGGCCAGACCTGGCTCCTGGCACATATCTGGTCTTCTGATTAGATTGGTAGGGAGAAAAATGGCCTACCCACATGAGCCTGTGAACAGCACTGTAGTTGAGGGGGAGATAGTTTGGAGAGGCTCCATGCCACACTGTCAGGGCTGAGGCCTGGTCAAGGAAGGCATGCCACTGTCCCGGCTTGGGAACCACAGCTCTGGGCACTGCCTCGTCTCATAGTTCCCGAATGTTTGAATTTCATTACCTAGAAAAGTTGCAAGAAAAACTTAGGGGCCTGACCCTTGGCTGCCAAGTATGGATTTTTTTTTTAAACATTATGTTAATAACACAACAACAATCCAATTCAGTCTGAAAATCCATCATGATCATTACATAAGATGACATTTTAACATTTAAAATGTAAGAAGTGCTTGACTTTGGATCCCAATACATTTTTAAAAAGTTTTTAAATTTATTATTTTGAGAGGGAGTGAGTGAGAGCTCTCAGAAGGGATAGAGAGAGGGAGAGTGTGAGAGAATCCCAAGCCGGCTCTGCATTGTCAGTGTGGAGACCAGCATGGGGATTGAACTCATGGACCATGAGATCACGACCTGAGCTGAAATCAAGAATCAGACACTTCAGCGACTGAGCCACCCTGAAATCAGGGTGCCCTGATTTCAATTTCAGGTGCCCCTGAAATCTTTATTTAGGAAGACACTTGCTTATTGGCAAAGGGACACTTTCAGTACCTTGATTACATTTAGCTTGATGAAGAACAACGCACATTGTCTTTACTTTTACCATTTAATCACCGTCTGGTAAAACATTGTCACAGCCCGGCATCGGGCCAAGTTGTATCTTGAGCCACTGGCCAGTCAGTTGGGAAGTGGTGACTAGATGTTCCAGCCTGTTTTTGCTGAGGCAAGAGGAATGAACTGGTGGCTTAGCCAGCATGAAAGTGAGGCAGGGAGTCGTGCTGGGTTGGCTCTAGATTAGCAGGGCTTCGATGGAGGGGCACGTGTGTGTTTGGGTTTGCCGTGCCCGGCAAGGGAGCGGCGGAATTTGTCTGAGTTGAGCTCACACATTGAAGTTATTGAGCGCCTTACACGCAAGGCCGTGACCTGGACTCCCAGCCGAGAGGCCCACGTGGCGGGGCTTTAGCCAGGGGAGCCAAGGACAGGCTCACATCTGCTCAGCTGCTTACGTAACCCTGCTTCCAGCTCCCAGAGCCAAGAAAACACACAAGCCAGCCCAGCGGGGCCTAGGGCCTGTGGTAGCACACGCCATGCGCCGCACAGCAAGGGAGATTTGGCTCAGCCTGCGGACTGTCGTGAAGCCCTCAGCTCTCTGCTTCCTCCCTTCGCCCCTCTCTGAGGCCCCGGGCAGTGACTCTGAGACCTGATAGCAGTTTGTTGTAGTTCGAGGCAGAGCTGGTCACTGCCTTCCTGGAGTCTGAGCTCTCTGCATTTTCTCACTGGGACAGAACCAGGCATGCCACGGAGGACTGCCCCTGCAGCATGGTAAGGGGGTGTGCAGGGCACTCAGGGAGACCTCCTGACTGCCACCGGACCCGGGAAGCATTTTGCACCACGTGTGCAGCCGCTGCTGAGAGCTGACCAGTCTTGGGCGTGAGGCACAGGGCTCTCAGAGCTGTGGAGGCTTCAGAGAAAGCAGATGGGGAAAGAATTGCCCAGGGTAGCAGGACTGGGGACCAGGGTGCTCTGGATGCATTGCAGGGGTGCATGTGATGTGATGCGGGGTGTCTACCGCGACAGGAGCAGGAGAGTGAGAAGAGGCTGTCGAATAAAGCTCTCTGCATGAAGCCATTGGAGGAGCAGGTCCTTGAAACAGCTGTGAACCAGGGTGGTTTTCACTTAGGTTCTCATACCCTCAGCAAGGAGCTCCTTCAAGTCAGAAGCCATCTTGCCTATCGCTGTCACCTCCCTCTCCCCAACGGGGCGCACATTCTGGCACACAGTAGGTGCCCAGAAAGTACTGACTAAAACAAATTGGAAGTGGCTTTGACGCATACCATAGGAAAACTTTGCATTCAACGCTTCAGAAGACTCTGGTTTGGCACCTGTGTTGGCACCTGTGGGTTGTCACACACCGTTGACACCTCCTGTGTGTGAGTGGGTGAGTGTGCTGGGTTTGCGGGATTGGAGGGGAAGTAGAAGATGGACCACCTAGGTTATCAGCTCCCAGATTGGGTGGACAGTGGTGTCAGTTGCCAAGGACACCCTGGAGCAGAAGCAGGTTTGGCCATAGCTGATGGTGGTGGAAGGGTTGGATGAGAGTTCATTTGGTCCCAGTTGCATCCCAGTCCCTGCAGCCTGCAAATGGGAAAGCGGTATCCTGAGAGTGAGTGGTACTTGCCTTAAAGATCATCCAGCAGGTCACTGGGGGAGCTGAGCCTGCGCGCAGGCAGCTTTTCTCTTGTCCAGGAAGCTCCCTCAGGTTTTTGGAAGCCCCAGATGGGCAAAAGTAAGATGCTCTCCAACTTGCAGGTGTCTGGTCTAGGGAAGCTAGGCAGACCACATGTGAATTCCTGTCTTCTGGGTTGGTTTCAGAAGGTGTGACCAAGTTGGTAGGGTGACAGTCCAGATGCTTCTTAGGTTCCCGAAAACGGAGTTATGTTTAGCAGCATCTTCAGAACCAAAGGTGGGGTGGGGCTGGAGGCTTGCGGATGTTGTGGGGCCCTCTGAAGTGAGAAGAGCCTAATGGCGAATCTTCTTTTCAGGTTTTTCACATGTGCAGTGTGCAGCAGGGCCTCCCAGAGGTCTGCTGTCTGAGCTTTGGTAATGGAGAGAGCAAAAGAATGAAGCCAGATTGGGGCTTTAATTTTAAGATTCTGGTCTTTCTCTTAATGCAAAAGTCTGTTGTTAGAGGAAAGAAGGAAGGGCGTTTCTGGCAAAGAAAAAGTGTGGACATGGTTTATTGAAATGGAAAGGGAGGTAGAGTTGAGACTGAAGGGCTTTGGTGCCATGCTATGAGGTCTGGCCTTACTCTGTCAAAGACTACACGACCTTTGAGCCATCAGGGTTTTTGTAGCGGGGAAAGTGATATGATCAGATCTCAGAAGAAAATAAGCAAGAAAATAAACAAAACTGAGCCTGGGTGGCTCAGTCAGTTAAGCGTCTGACTTCGACTCAGGTCATGATCTCATGGATTGTGGGTTCAAGCCCTGTGCCGTAGCCTGCTTGGGATTCTCTCTCTCTTTCTCTCTCTCTCTCTCTCTCTCTCTCTGCCCCTCCCCTACTCATGCTCTCTCTCTCTCAAAATAAATAAACTTTTTTTAAAAAAAAGAATAAGTGAATGGGAATGGGTCCCTTGCTGATGGAACTGAATCAGCACTGGAGGGAGTGAAAGGTGAGAAGTACCAGGGGATGCTGGGGAAGAGGAGATGGGGAGTCCACACCTACTGACAAACAGGAGGAGTAAGAGTCACATCTTTTCTGGGTTTCATTTCAGGAGAGTGAGTAATCTCTGGGGATAAGGAGTGCTTGGAGTGCCACACGTTGGTAAATAGGGCACCCGAGGCCTTGCTCTGGGCCCTGGGCTCTGGGTGGGTCTCACCAACATGTTTCGGGTGAACTTGGCTCCCGGTTTGTGGTCAGCATTCTCATTGCTATTCTGTTGTTTCCTTTGTCCTTGTGGTTAGTTGGCTTCACAGGTGAAGCTGGTTACACTAGAGTAACAGTTCTCAAATGTGTTCCCTGGTAGGATGGTTCTATGGTCAAATAAACTTGGGGAATGGTGGGTTAAATGAAGTGAAGGGGGTTTCTTGACATCACAACTTCTCAGAGCCTTTGGTGAGCCTCAGACTTTCCAGAAGCAAGATTGAATATGCAGGATTCCCAGACTTACTTGACCAGGGAACATGTTTTTCCATTGAGCGTCTTACTGGAATTGGAGTTTCCTGGAACCTACTTTGAGAGAATCTGGCCTACCGGGAATACTGGGGCCCTAGGTTTGAGTACTGACTCTGTCCCCAGTTCCCTGTGCATCCCTGGGCCTGTCTGCTTTTCCCTGCCCTCACCATCCAGGCCACATAAGGGGTGGACCCCACTGAGGAGTGCAGCCCTCTCCTGGCTCTACCTTAGGAGACTGAGGACTTCCGTGTCTGTATCTGGATCTTGACCTTTGCTTCTCCCTCTACTCGTAACCTATTGCTATTTCAAAATCTGTCATCCAAGTCTCATCGATTTTTTTTTTTTTCTTCTAAGCCAAGAGCTCTTACTAACTTATTTTTCTCATCTGGAGTCATATTCTTCCAGGCTGGAAACTGAAAACCTCTTTGACTTTTCCTCCCTTCTTTATTCCCTTTGTCACTCTATTTCTTGTGTTTACCAGGCATTCTTCTTTGATGTGCTTTTCAGCTTTTCTTTCTCCTCTCTTCCCCTCAGTCTGCTCTGGGGTCTTTCTTAGTTCCTCGAGTCCCTACCTCTAGAGTTTTTGTTGTTGTTGCTTTTTTAAAGTTTATTCTTACTTATTTTGAGAGAGAGAGATAGAAAGCAAGCAGGGGAGGGGCAGAGAGAGAAGGAGACAGAATCCCAAGCAGGCTCCACACCATCAGCATAGAGCCTGATATGGGGCTTGAACTCACAAACCACAAGATCATGACCTGAGCCAAAACCAAGAGTCAACACTTAACTGACTGGGCCACCCTGGAGGCTTTTTTCTTTTTTTTTTTTTTTAAATCTTATCTGTGCATCAGGTGCCTTCCTGAGACATGGGTTACTCATGCTCCTCCTTACCTCTGATTTGAGACTGATTTCCACAACACTACGCTCCCCAACACACACACACACACACACACACACACACACACACTCCCCTACTGGGCCAAGTTCAGAGAGTTGATGGAAGTCATTTGTCTAACACTACATAGCTGGGAGGTGACAAAGTTAGGTCTCAACCTCAGGATTTCTGAGAAAGTGCTTTCTCATCCATGTTCTCTGATCCTTACAACAACCTTTCAGGAAGTCTCCATTTCGAAACATTTACAGCCGAGAAACCTAGAATCTCAAGGGAGTGGGTCCTGGGCAGATGAGTGCTTCCTGGACCAGCTGTCCAGCTTTGCCTGGTAATGACAGGTTTCTTGGGATGGTGGTTCATGCTAGCGCTGAACAGGAGTGCCTTTAAAACAGCCACACTAGTGCTCGCTTCGGCAGCACATATACTAAAACAGCCACACTGCCTCTCAGGAGGATATGTCTTCTGAGGCTGTGGCATGGGGGAACCTTGTAGCTTGCTAACTTCTCCTTCGTTCCACCTCTCTAGTTGGCCCCATGGTGATCGAGTTTAATATGCCTGTGGACCTAAAGCTTGTGGAGAAACAGAACCCAGAGGTGAAGGTGGGCGGCCGCTATACCCCCAAGAACTGCATCTCTCCCCACAAAGTGGCCATCATCATTCCATTCCGTAACCGGCAGGAACATCTCAAGTACTGGCTGTATTACTTGCACCCAATCCTACAACGTCAGCAGTTAGACTACGGCATCTATGTGATCAACCAGGTGAGGCTTGGGAAGACGGAGTAAGGGAGGGAGAGTGCATGTGTGTTTATGCACATGTGTGCACATACATACATGTGTGCAAATATGTGAGTAATAAGGGCTAAGAGAAAGACAATGATACTAGATGTGGCATTTTATAACCTTACCACTATCATCCTCTTTAATGCAGATAATGCTAAATACCATACAACTTGCTTGTTGCTATCAGCTCTTTAGGCAAGGGTAATTGCTGGGGTATTTTGTTTTCTTTTTCTTGGAAGTAGACTTCCAGCAAAATTGAGAGAAAAATGACAATCCTAACTTTCCCAAAGTAAAGCACTGATTATTTCCTGTCTTTGGGTAGCTGTGTATTTTCCTTTAGAAAAAAACAAAAACAAAAACAAAAAACACCCACTGAAATGTCAGAGTTTTAGCAACTTTGAGATTATTAAGTCTTACTATTTTCTGGGATCCCTGCAGAAGATAGCACCCTTAGATCAGGCCTGAACACCCTAGCAAAATGGCTGGGAGAGTCTGATTCATAGGCCACCGAGTGTCGTGTATGGGGCTGGGTCTGAGAAAAGAGAACTTCTCACTGTATGTCTGATCTGTGTGTGTTGAGCTTAGCTGTGCTTAGGAAGCTAATGCTGAAGACATGTCAGCCTTCATCACCATGACCGGGAGAATCAGATTGATCTAAAATGTGGTTTTTAAAAAATAACTTTGCTCATTTCCAGTCTGTTTGAGAAGCATTATTATTTTTCTAAGAGTATAACTTGGGTGTTGTGTGTTTATTCTAAGTACTAAATTTATATCTTTATAGACTATAACCTGCTATGTGGAATAATACATTTACTTTATCTGTATACCAAAGGTCATTGAAATTCACATGAAGAGATACAGTATACTGATTTCTGAAAAGCCTACTATCCATTTCATTTCAAGATAAATTGTGGATCTGCTTGAGGTAGCAAAATTGGTGGCAGTTGACAGCTTCCTTGAGAGGGGCATTGTATGCCTTCCTAGGACCGGAGGGAAGCTGGAAATAGCAGTGTGTCCATCAGTCATTTCTGAGCACTGCCATGACAGTGACATAGTTTGCAGAGAGACGCTAAAGAAGTAAGGTCCCAGCGCTGTCTGTCCTGAAGCTTCCATCCCTACTATGGCAAGTGAGACCCTTCCAGGAAACAATTTATTAACAATCCCAAACAGTATGTAATTGGATGGCAGCTGCCAAATGCTTTGGAAGCTCAGAGGAAGGAGAGAGCTGTGACCTGGAAGAACTAGAATGTAAACTAGATTCTGGAGGCTGGAGGAACACCTAGGCCTCTCAGCTGGGGCCAGTGAACAGGGACTTCAATGCAGAAAGGAACTTAACATATTGATCAAATTGACCGAAGGGCAGGAAAGGGGCAGAGGTTATAGGGCTGCGTGTGGGAGCCTAGTCTGTCGGGCAGAGAAGAGCAGAACATCTCTGTTACAAGGGAACTGAAGCTCAAGGTGGGGGAGTAGGTGGCAGGCAAACCCCTGGAGGCTGTTTGAGTCCCTCAGCCAAGTGAGACACAGACTTGGGCCCTGAGAAATCTGCAGGCAAGACAGCCAGACAGTTGTGGGTCTTAGAAGAATATTTGAGAATGTAAGAGAAAATAGGTAAATGCACCACAAAATCCAGGCCACTTCAATCAGGCAAGTATTTGTTTAAGAAAAGCCCTGTCAACAAGGAACATTTGACTGATGCCAGTGAACACATGTTGATCACAGCGAGATTCAGGAGTGTTATTTAAACAATGGCAGTGAGTGCCTAGAAGAGGAAGCCACCATTACCAGGGGCCTGTAGGGATTACTAAAAACAAGCCATACCAGCTACAGCCCCTTCCTCTCTTTGACAGTTATACCAGTAGATAAGTGATACGCTGTGGATAGTGTTATCAGATCTTATTATGCAAAGCATCTAATAGCCTCCCACAAATCTGCCTGAACTAGACAACTGTGGTCTAGATAACATATAAATTAGATTAAAATATATACTTGGATAAAAGAGGGTGATAGAGTTAGTGGTGATGCTGAGTTTCTGACTTTAGGTGGCTGAGGCCAAGGAAGACTGGAGGGACAGATGCTAATGTAGAGATATGTTATATTTTAGGTGAATGTGAGACTTCCCCTTTTAATTATATAGTCAGAACAAATATTGGAACAGTGAAATTTAGCCATGAACTTAAATTCCTACAATACAATTTATATAGAAAATTCCCAGTTTTAAAACAGCAGGTTTCTGAATGTTTTATACCAGTTACATGCTCCTGCTGCCCCAGACCAGCTGACTACACAGGCCAGCTCTGACAGTGTGGCACCACTGTGCTGGCTAACACCAGACACTGCATCAGACAGGGCTTCGCCTAAAGTGTGCTTTCAGAAATGGGGCTCTGAGGCCAAACGCATTTGGAAAATGCTGGATTGAACATGGGAATCAGGCTTCATTCCTGCAGAGCGTTTAGTGCAGAGCATTTAGTGTACTAGAGTACATTACAACCTCCAAGACTACTCAGCACACAGTGATTCCTGAGCTTGAGTGACTAGCGATCGCTTTTCCAAGAGCCATCTCAAGCAATGAATGTTCTATGAATTACACTTTGGGGAAAGCAGGCCTAAACGAACACCTCCCCCCTCTACCTCTTTACTTCCCTGGGATACTGGGAAACCATGCCCCCCTTCCCACTCTTCCCCCCTGTAACTTAGCATTGTACATATTTTATTTTTGGCTTTCCAAACATATTTATATCTTTTTTTTCCCTTCTGATCTTGTCAATGTCATCGTCTCCACCCTGTCCCCTCTCCGCCCCTCACCCCACCATGTCTTTTTCTTCTCCATCTTTTCCTTTTCTAAGGGTTAACTTTACATTTTAGGAAATCCCCCCCCTCCCCCCATCTCCCTCTCCCCCAGCTAATCTTATTTATTCTTCTCCAACTCTACCCTGATTGTTTCTTTGGGAAAATAATGATCTGACTTCCAGATAAGCAAATCATGAAGAAAAGAAGTTTGTTCTACCTTTCCAGTACAGAATATCATCTGTATGATCTCAATAAAGAGGACACAATAAAATGGTTGATAGGAAACCTAATCCTTGAAAAGAGGCAGAAGAGGAAATGTTTGGTACATGCCCCAACTACAAATTAGGAACTTCCTCTGTTTCTGTTTTGTTGTTACATAGAAAAGAGGAAGAAAGGGAGTTGGTAGCATCTGGCTTTGACCTTTGTGTAACTTGATGGTATTCAAGCCCTTTCATCTCCCTGCCTCAGACACCTTGCTGTCATATTGACCGTTCATTCACTGTGCACCCCATTTAAGATTGGAGAGAAAGACTGCTTAAAGGAGGAGGGGCCTCTGAGACATTTATTCTAAGGGTTCTCCAACAAGTTTTTGAGAATAAAACCTCCTGCCCCATTAAATTGCTATGCAATCCCCCCATCAACAGCAGATCACAATGGCACTATTCTACTTAAAGTGGAATCCATATCCCCATCTCTACCCTTAACTTCCCCTTCATTCTTTGCTGGGATCTGCCTGGATCCCTGAGGCCAGGTAGTATGAAAATGTCTACTCTATTGCACACACAAGGGAACTGAGGCTCAGAGGGAGGAAGTGACTGGTAGCAAGTCATAAAAGTAATAGTAGGGTGCATCTCAGACTCCAATCCCTGTCACTTAGTGCCCTCTCACTGCATCAGCACGAATTCTGTCCTCTAGGCCATTTGGTCCCTTCCTCTGAGTCTTTCTCAAAGGTGGTTATAAGGGCTGGGAGCAAGCTTTAGGCTTGGACTGCCTGAGTTCCAGCTCTGCCACCTCCCAGCTCAGTGATTGTAGGCTTGAATTCTTAGACCTCCGTTTCCTCATTGGTGGGAGGGGAAGGTTTTAGTATTTACACAGGGGGCTGTGAAGCACCTGGCATGATCCGTAGTAGAGATTAACTGTAACTGCCATGCTTTATGTTCCTTCTCCCCACTCACCCCTCCTTTCTTCCTGCCTATTTCCTTGCCCAGTGTTATAGCAATGAACTCTTTACTGTTCTCCCTGCCTCCTACTTCACCCCTACTCAGTACCAGCATTAAGACCCTCCCTCTCATTTGTTTGTCCTTGATGGTGTCAGAGGATACTGGATAATGATAGAAAACAGAATCTCAGGGGACTTAGGGACCATGTCAAGCCTAACAGCTTCTTCTGAGTAGGGTTGTGTCTCAAGTTCTGCACACAAGGGTGAGATGTCATGGGCTTTGTGGCTCCTATCCTTGTCTATATTAAGCTATTAACCACTCCTGTTTCGTTTAGGCCCCTCTAATTACCAGAACAACTTGCATCTCATAGTAAATGGGGTGGAGGGGGAGTGGCGAAGGCTTGGGATTGTTGTTCATCCTCAGGTCTCCACCGCTCCTCCTGCCCTGGCCCACCAGCCTTCCAGCCTCCCATTAGGGTTCCGGCACGTCTGCCATCGTGGGCCCAGAGTGCTACTCTGTGGCGCAGATGTGCCACGCAGGGTCCAACACTGGGACCTCAGTGCAGAGGTGGGTAGCAAGATGTCATGGTAGATAGGTGAGGAGTGCTGCACTTCCTCATGCTTTAAGCAGGAAAGGAGACTGCAGAACCACCCGAGGTGAGAGGAAGACAGTTTACCACCTGGTACTCATAGCTGTACATCAGAAACGGAGGATGTTTGTGAGATTAACCGGCATAAAACTTACCAAACAGGTGAGGAATGCAAGCCTCGTTGGTCAGGTAGGTGTGTAATCACCATGTTAGTCAGGGCCCCAGTCTGGTCTCTCCAATTCTGTTTGTATATCCTCTTGGGCTTCTGATCTCACTCAGCTGCCCAAGATCTTTGTAGTTCTGACCAGGTCACTCTCTAAGCCCTTCAGTGTGTCCCCACTGCCCACAGCCAAGGGTCTAAAGGGTCGGAAACCCTGAGCTTGGCACCTGAGACCTTCTACAGTCCAGGCATGAGCTACCTGCAGCTACTTCCTCCTCAGCCCTCCTTTACATACTTGATGCTACAACCACACTGTGCTCTCCATCTTCACTGAGACATACTCTGTATTCTCAGAGTATTCTCTGTATTCTCATTAGGCTGCCCCCCTCTGCCCCGTGTGTTTTTCCTTCCTTCCCCTAGTGGCTCTTTTTCTAGTCCCCATGTAAGCACCTTCCCCCACGCCCCCGCCCCGATTAGCTCTGTGAAGCCTTGGAGTGGAGCTGACTTCTTCCCTGGTGTTCCCGGGCCACTCAATGCTATCTAGTGAGGAGTGAGGGCTGATTCCGTGTGTGCATGCCCTCCCTTGCCTGCAGCCTCTAGACCCTGGGCTCCTCAGGCCTGACTCCCTCTGCCTCCCTGACACCAGACTGCGTTCAGTCAGGGTTTGGAGCTAGAAGCTGCTCCCTGTGACTCCTGCCCATTTACTTAACATTCACCCTCAGGTCCCCTTGGTGCTGGTTCTCTGGTGAGGTCTGTTCCTCTTGTCAGTTAAGCCTCTTTTCCCAGTCAGGCCAGGTCATGACCCTTGGGAGCCAACCTGCATGGCCCTCAGGGTGACCTTGCTTTTTAGCAAAAATTCAGAGAACCTACTTTAGCCCCTTGGTTATTGATGGTCATAAAACTTTATGGTCCTTTGGACTGGACCTCTTTCATGGTCTCACTTTGAATTTTGACCCTGCCAGCCTGCCAGTGAGGCAAATGGGCACTCTCATTGTTCCTGCTAAGAGAAAGCTCGTGAAGGTAAGCAGCTTGCTCGGGGGCCCGTGATGGCTAGGTGGCAGAGCTGGAATTTGAAGAGAGATCACCTGAGGCCTATGGAATGCCTTACTTTTCCATGTTCATTCCCACACACACTCCTTCCTGTCACTGGGAGACAGCTCCATATCCACTTGGCAACAACGCTGTGAGTCCTATGGGTCATGAGAGGCAGGTATTGGCTTTGGAGTAACCACCTCAAAACCCCCTGGGAGGCTTGCCCCGTTGTCATGCTGACAGGTAAATCCTGGCTTGAAAGCCTTGGGGTACAGCAGACGGAGGCCTGCCTGACGACTCTTTGAACATGGAATTTTTTTCCCTCTTCCATTTTTTCTGTGCACTTGTTGTAAATAGTTCCAGGCTTCTTGTCTGGAACCAAGTGTGGCCAGGTTTGGAGACAGTGAGTGAGAGCATTTGTTACCATACCTCAGCAGCTTATCTTTGTCACTGCACTGAGTAGCTGGTTCCTGCATGGGGCCAAGATAAATTAGAGTGAATCAGACTCGTGGGTCCATCCCTTTATGGAGGACAATTGCCTGGGCCTTTGACCCTCACTGGTTTGGTTTCTGTATTGATCATGTCTGTTCACCATCCCCCACCCCCCCAACCCTGCCTTTTGTTTTCTCCTAAAGCTGTCAGCGCCCAGACTGATGTGTGCAGGAATGGGGCCCGGGGGTGGTAGGGCCAGTCCTGTCCTGTAGAACCCCCTTCCTTGAGCACTGGGACCTTCTGGATCCTGGGGCCCAGGAGCATTATAGGAAGGCTGGATATGTCTGTGCCCACTGTGTCCACCAGAGCTTGTGTGCTGTCCCAGTGATTGGTGGTTTCTCTTGCTGTGTCTTTCCTCTCCCTATCTGTGGCTTGGTCCTTGCTCCTGAGGAGTGTGTACAGAGCACGTGGATTGCCTCCCTGGGCGTTGTACTAGGAAATATCATGTTCCCTGCTCACCTGTTACTTCATGACAAGGAATGCCAGCTTATTAGGAATTTGCCTTTGCCCTGGAACAAGAAGGGTCAGCCTTGACATTGCCTCTCTTCCTTATCTCTCTCCCTTGCGTCCATTCTTGTCTTTTTCTTTTTCTTTTTTTTCTTTCTAGTGGGGGTTGTTTGCTTTTACTTGTTAATCCTGTTTGTAGCAAAGCAAGCTGAAGGAGGAGCTCCTCTCTGTGATCTACTTCTTACTCTACACCTACCTCCTCTTCTGTGCCCTACACCTCCTAGAGAGAGAGAGAGAGAGGAGTGCCGACTTAACCACTGCTGTGACTGCTGCCGCTGCTGCCACCACTGCTGCCACCCCTGGTAATGTCCATGTGCCCCAAGTTCAACCCACAGCCCAGGCCCTGATGGTCACGGGGAAGCCATATCAGTAATCCTAAGAGTATGCCATCCTCTGGCCCTGGGGTCTCGCAGGCAAGATCATGGTCTCTGTGGTCTTGCTTGCAAATGCTGAGGTTGCTGGAAGCCAGCCTGTTGTGCAGAGGTCTAAGATAACTTTGCCTTAAAATTAAGCCACAATTGAGCTCATACTGTATGTGTATATACTTTTGTGTCCTGCCTTTTTCTTAAAATTCTATATCATCAGCATCTTGCCATGTTATTTCAGTCTTCATAATCACCACTTTCCATGCTCTCAGAGTAGTTGAGCATGTAGTTCTGCCATAATTAACTTAGCTGTTCCTCTAGTTTGAAGGTGTTTAGAGAACCTCCACTTTCTAACCAGTGTAAATAACACCGGAATGAACATCTCTGAGTCTGAAGCTAATTTGGTGTCGCTTCTTCCACATTTAGAATCCTCCCAGGCTAGAATTTCAGATATGGAATTATGGGTTAAGAAGCAGTGTAAATATTTTTATGGTTCTTCGTCTAAATGGTCAGATTGCTTTCTGAAAGAGAAGCCTGTATTTTCTATGGTGTTTTTCTGCAGAAAGTCAGATCTCAGGGCCTCTGGTCCAGGGAAGGAGGCAGACATCCTACTGCCATGCCTGTGGAGCTGGGGGTTAAAACCTGTTCTCTGGGCTCACCTCACTCAGAATCCCTGCTGGGCTGTTTCATTTGCTCAGTTCTCTCTGAAGGCAACTTAGGGCTTCTGACTTATGTCCAGCAAAGGCCAGCTATGTGCTCACTCTTGCCAGTTACTTTGGCAAGCAGAGAGCCACCAACCCCTCAGCTCCCTGACCCTGAAGGGCCCATTTCCTTTACTCCCTGGGTGAAGAGCTGAATGAAGTCTCAGACTGAGGTTTTGTTGAGGCCCCTTTCCAAGTTCAAAGCTGCCATGTTATTATGGTTAAGAGCTGAGGCCCAATTGCTGTGAAATCATGGCTGAGTGGATATTAGCCTTCCACAAACTCAGCATTTGTATAAACCCGGCAATTCTCTGGGGATCACCTCCCAGCCAGCTTGTCTACTACCCCTAGGTCCACACGTAGGCCTGTGGGCCAGCCCTGCAGCAGGATCACTCAGTCTGGCCAGAACTTTCTCTTTCCTGCTACCCACTTGGCCTAGGCCTTTTCTGTCAGTGTCTGAGTGGACACAGAAAAGCACACAGGAGGAGTTTCAGCAAACATGTCCACTGACCATAGATCTGCCTCTGGATCTATGGGCTTGAGACCGTGTGGGTTACTGTGGGTATTGAGCAGGGGGCATGTGTGTATGGCTCTGTGATGGGCCGGGACAGGTGTATGGAAACAAAATTATCTCTCTCATCACATGGAATTTCTGATTCTTTGAATCTTGGCTTCGGCTTGCTGTTTCCAACCTCAGTATTGCCATGTCTTTTGGCAGAGAAGGGGCCATGTATGGTCACTCCCCAAGCTGTCATGGTTGGGGGAAATGTCTACTGGTGTACCCACATGGGCCTGACATCCAGTAAAGGGGGTGGGTGGTTTAACCAATCCTTTAGCGACTGTTAGGACTTGGGTAAGGGCAGCCATGGCCTTCCGCAGGTGGTCACATGTCTTGCTGAAATCAGGAGAAGGCCTCTGTTGCCTTAGCCATAATCAGGATTTGCTTGGGGATTAGACCAGACGCTGGTACCTATTCTATTTTTTTTAAGTTTTTTAAAATGTTTATTATATTTATTTTTGAGAGAAGGAGAGAGGGGGAGAGAGACAGACAGACAGACAGACAGACAGAGTATGAGCAGGGGAGGGGCAGACAGAGAGGGAGACACAGAATCTGAAGCAGGCTCCAGGCTCTGAGCTGTCAGCACAGAGCCAGACGCGGGGCTTGAACTCACGAACCATGAGATCATGACCTGAGCTGAAGTCGGACGCTTAACTGACTGAGCCACCCAGGCACCCCTCTGGTACCTATTCTAAAAGCCCCATGAAGGCTGCTTACAGGCCCAGTGCACATGCCCAGAGAGTAGGTGAACCATGTAATGGAAAGTGGAGCCCTTGCTTTAGCCCTTGGAGGAAGGCATTCTCTACTTGATGATGTCTCTCCTTAATCACGAAACAACTTCCAAATGGATCTCCCTGCCTTCGGTTGCGGGGAGTCTCTCCTTGTACACGTAAAACATAATCTTTGTTTAAAACCTTCAAGGGCTCGGGGCGCCTGGGTGGCTTAGTCGGTTAAGCGTCCGGCTTTCGCTTAGGTCGTGATCTCGCGGTTCGTGGGTTCGAGCCCCGCGTCGGGCTCTGTGCTGACTGCCAGCTCAGAGCCTGGAGCCTGTTTCAGTCTGTGACTCCCTCTCTCTATGACCCTCCCCTGCTCACGCTGTCTCTCTCTCCTAGAANAAAAAAAAAAAAAAAAAAAAAAAAAAAAAAAAAAAAAACCTTCAAGGGCTCCCTATGGCCTAAATAAAAGACAAAGTCTGAGTACTTTAGTAGGGGTCCCAGCCTTCCTCTCCCTGGTGTGATTTGGTCCACATCCACCCTCCTGTCTTAATCTGGCTTCTCCATTCTGTATTTCTTGTAGCTCCTTGAACGTACTTTTTTCCTCACAGCCTTTACAAATGTCTTCTCTTCTAGGAACTCTCTTCTCATGCCTTCCCACTAAAGTTGGCCGACATTTTTGAAGCCCTCTCCAATCCTCTTAGGATTGGATCAGTATCTCCCTCCACCTCCACATCATCCCATTACAACTGCCTCTTTTATTTTTTTTAATGTTTATTTTTGAGAGTGAGAGAGAAAGAGTGTGAGTGGGGGAGGAGCAGAGAGAGAGAGGGAGATACAGAATCCAAAGCAGGCTCCAGGCTCTAAGCTGTCAGCACAGAGCCCAACTAGGGGCTCAAACACACGCACCGCGAGATCATGACCTGAGCCGAAGTCCGAGGCTTAAATGACTGAGCTACCCAGGCGCCCTTACAATTCCTCTTTAACTCCAAACTGCTCAGAAGCAGGGCCTGTGTCTTTTCCTTTTCTGTATCCCTATAGCTAAGCATGAAGTAGACACCCAATAAATGACAAAAATGAATATATGAGAAAGAGGGGAAATATAACCCCTGGTCCTTCTCCAGTCTCTGGAGCTGGCTTTTCTTTCTTTTTGGTAATCACTTCATTGAGATATTATTATATACCATACAATCACCTATTTAAAGTATGTAATTGGAGCATCTGGGTGGCTCAGTCAGTTAAATGTCCTACTCTTGATCTCAGCTCAGGTCTTGATCTCAAGGTTGTGAGCCCCATGTTGGGGTCCATGCTGGGCGTGAAGCCTACTTAGAAAAAGAAAAAAAGAAAAAGATAAATCTCATAACCCATTACTGCAGTCAATTTCAGAACATTTTCATTATACCAAAAACAAACCCCATAATTCTTAGCTACTAACTCCCTTCATTCCCCCAGCCCTAGGCAGCAACTAATATTCTTCCTTTCTCTATGGATTTGCCTATTGTGGACACTTCATATAAATGAATTCATGCAATCTGTCGTCTTTGTAACTGTCTTCTTTGATTTAACATGATGTTTTCAAGGTTCATCCATGTGAGAGCATATATCAGTACTTCATTCTTTTTTTTTTTCTGAATAACATTGCATTGTATGAATATAGTACATTTTATTTATCCGTTCATTAGGTAACAGACATTTAAGTTGTTTCTGCTTTTTTATCTGCTTTGAATAATGCTGCTATGAATGTTATGTAAAAGTTTTTGTGTAGACATGTTTTCATTTCAGTTAGTTATATACCTAGGAGTGGAATTGTTGGATCATGTGGTATTTCTTTGTTTATCCACCTGACGACCTACCAGACTGTTTTCCAGGATGGCCGCACAATTTTACATCCCCACCAGCAGTATATGAGGGTTCTGGTTTTTTTCCCTTTTTTAGTAATTTTTTTAATGTTTTATTTATTCTTGAGAGAGACAGAGAATGAGTGGGGGAGGGGCAGAGAGAGAGGGAGACACAGAATCCAAAGCACGCTTCAGGTTTTGAGCTGTCAGCACAGAACCTGAGGTGAGGCTCAAACCCACAAACTGTGAGATCATGACCTGAGCCGAAATCAGACACTTAACCAACTGAGCAACCCAGGCGCCCCTCTTTTTTTTTTTTTTTTTTAAATATTTATCTTGAGAGAGGGAGAATAGACGTATGCACGGCGGAGGTGCAGAGAGAGAGAGGGAGAGAGAGAATCCCAAGCAGGCTCCATGCTAGAACCCACAAACTATGAGATCATGACCTGAGCCAAAGTTGGCCATTCATCTGACTGAGCCACCCAGGCGCCCCTAAAGCTCAGCCTTTCAGAGGGAACGCTGCTCTCAGTGCACCAGTTCCTCTTCGTGTGTGACTTCCCAAACACATCATACATCTCTAAAGGTCTCTCTTTCTTCTGCTGCTATAAAGATTCCAATCGTATGAGCCACTCACTTGAACCCTAATCCTTTATAGAAATCCCCTCATCAGAGAAGCAGGATTTATGGGAAGGACACACACAAACACTAGAGAAGGAGAAGTCTCCATATTGGATTTCTGGGAGACAATTTGAAAGATCTGACTGTTCAAGATGGACAGGAAGACCTTCTCCTATAATAATGATAGTAGCCAACATTTGTTGCCAGGCAATGTACAAAGGCCTTTTCATGCATTGTCAAATTTAATAAAACTTACCTGTTGTCATCCAAATAGCCAAATGAGGAAATGGAGCCTGAGAGGTGCGATTTGCCCAGTTACATTGCCAGTGAGCAGAGAATCTGGCATTCCTGGATAAAAATTCACGTGTCTGTCACAACTGTGTTTTTGGCCAGGCTGGACAGTAGTGGTGCTTGATAAATATTTACCAGAGTGAATGAAGTAGCAGAAACACTGGATGCATCTGCCCAATGAGAAGGGGCAGGAATGAGGGTTGGGTGTCTTCCCATCCCCTGGAGAGGAACGAACCCCTTCTGTTAGTGGTGGGGATTGGCAGGCTTGCCAGAGTCTGTCTTTCTCATCAGGAAAGTTACCCAAGGTGTTACACCATTTCACCCAAAGAAGCCTAGGGTTAACTTTTCTATAATCCCAGGGGAAGGAAAGGGAAGACATACTTTCCTTGTCTACCTTTCAGCTGGTCTGATGTTCCTGAGGACTCTGGTAGGGAATTACACCTGCAAGAATGAATTCTTGCCTTTTCCCTCTTCCAGAGTCACAGAGGTGAGGCCAGAATGAGAGGAGTGATATACAGTTCAAGCTGTTTTAGGAAACTGCCTGACTAATTCTAAGTGTGGACCAGACAGTGAAGTGCCGTATTGAGTTGAAGGAGCTTGTTATGCCACACGTGGGGAAAGGGATAGATCTGCTCCCTTGGGTTTCTCCTCTATGCTGCCATTGCTCTTAGGGCATGGTGCCAGAGGTGTCCATTCATGGTTCCAAATTTGCAGTTCCCAGGAGAGGAAAAATGCATAGTATAGTCTCAGATCAAACATCTGCTTAACTCAAATAGTCATGGTTAGCAGGCCAGGCCCTGTGGTTTGGGCATGTCCATCATGAGCTCCCTGCCTTTGTCATTAGAGAATGAACCAAGAGAAGGGAGCATTGGGCAGCTATCCTTGGGAGTCTGCTACACAGATGTGAAAAGGCTTTGTTGGAAAAGTGTTCAATGCGGTTGAATTGTGTTTGAAGATATTTAGAGAAAGCTATCTCATAGGGTCTTTATGGGGCTAGAGGAGCAAAGAGGAAAGTACCAGGTGCAGGCCTCTCCCCCCATTGCCAGAAGATAGAAGGGTTTGGCAAGAATGAAGTAAATCTGGGTTGGGATGAAGGTTGTTACAAGATTGTTGAGATGTTTACATGAATGTCAGACACTTATCCTATGCCTTGCATGTCATATCTCCCAATTAATTTTAGCAATGAGCTGTAATTATAATAGTAATTATAACAGCTTTATAGTTTTCATGTCTGGTTTCTAAACTTTGAACTTCTTTTTGCCTCAAGATTTACAGAGAATTAGCTGAAGGCAGGATTTTGAGTGACTCTTAACTGATGGGGAAAAGCAAAGAACACAAGTGTGTGCCGTTGGGCTTGGCCTTCTCCTTTCACCATGCATGATTAGAAAGCTTTGTCATGGGCTGAAGAAAGGAGCTCTTGTGTAAAATGTTTCCTTAATTCATTCACTCTTCTCTTGTCTGCTCTTTCTGACTTCCTGGTACTTGTGTTTCTTAAGTGGTTTGTATCTGTGAGTCACTCTCCTGAGGTTGGGCGGCTGTGGCACCGTCCATATGCTCTGTACTCACCCAGGCACCAGTTTCCAAACCTTCTCTTGGGGGCCTGGAGAGTAGATGTTGGGTATCCCACCTTTAGACTGTGTAGCCACTGTAGGCCCTTGTGATATATATTTTCCCCCAAAGTAGAGGGCCCCGATCTTGATGATCCCAAGAGATATTGAGAAGGAGCACTAAATGAGGACTCCACAGTGTTGTGTCCAGCACCAGCTGTGTCACTTGTGTGCCTTAGTTCCTTCGTAGCATGGGTGGGAGGAATCTGCCCAGGAAGAGAATACCCGTATGGAAGGGCTTGTGGACTGCTAAGTGTAAGAGTGGCAGTGTTGATGCTCTCACTGTTCTTACTACCCTGGAGTTGTGCGAGTTGGTAAGGACAGAGCCCCATGGTGGTGACCCTGTGGTTGAAGCTTCCCAGAAGAATTGCCATCTGCCATGTTTTGTTGAAACCCATCTTTTGGTCTACTCATCCATCCATCCATCCATCCAGCCTTATTTATTGAGCTCTTATTGCATGCCAGTAAGTGTTCTAGGCACTGGGTAAATAAAAGTTAAAAATTCCAGTTTTTATTGAGCTTCTATTCTAGTGGGGGAGACTGAAAATAAACACGATAGTAAATAAAATATGAAGTACCTTTGTACCAACAGACTTGGTGCTTCAGGACCCAGTGGTTAGCATCCTGAAGTATGTGTCTTCTTCTCTCTCATACACCCTATTTCTATCATAGTGTGTATCACACTGCTTCCCACCCTACGTTGTGAGCACCATGAGGGCAGAGATTGACTTGGGTTCACCATATTTCTCTGGTACCTAGTTTAATGACAGACACCTGGAAGGCACACAATGTGGTGAACAAACCATAGTCAACCATACAAAGATGGGAGAGGGGAAAAAAATCCCATAGGTACCAGTTTCCTGGGTGTCTTCATGGGAATTAGTCTATAATACAGTATGTAAATATATGACACATAGGTCTAAATGCCTTTTCACCTAACAATACTATCTTGGAGATCATTTCCTTTTAGAGCTGCCTTCTTTTTTTGAACATCTCTATTCCATTATATGGATGTTACATGACTTATTTAACTAATTCCCTAGCAATGCTTATGTCACTGCTTGCAATCTTTTGCTGTGAAGAAAATCCTATGATGAGCAAGTTGTTCATATTCACATATTTGCAAGTCGCACGTGATAATTCCTAGAAGTGGGATTGCAGACTCAGGGCATGCCATTCTGTACTGATTTGTAAAGTGAGAGCAGAAAAATAAGTGAACTAATGATCACATGTAGTCCACAAAGTCACCAGTCCCTGGGAGTGTCCTGCTCATTGGCCTTATGGCATCTGATATCACTTCTTTTGTTTCTACCCCAGGCTGGAGAAACCATGTTCAATCGTGCCAAGCTCCTCAACATTGGCTTTCAAGAGGCCTTGAAGGACTATGACTACAACTGCTTTGTGTTTAGCGACGTGGACCTCATTCCAATGAATGATCATAACGCCTACAGGTGTTTTTCACAGCCACGGCACATTTCTGTAGCAATGGATAAGTTTGGATTTAGGTAAGAGATGTTCACCACTGCAGAAAACATGTTTCACTCTTACATGGTGACTAAGAAATGCAATTTCTCCGGCCCAGGAGTATCTGTTTAGGTTTTGGAGGAAGAATTCTTCCTCAGAGGACTGGGTGCTTTTTAAGCCCAAAGCCTGTAATTATTTGAGGAAAAAAGTAAAGTTCAGAAACACCACTACCTCTGCATATCCAGGCAAGAAGAGTTTTTATGTTTGGGGTAGCTTTCACTTTTAGGCTCCAAACAGATGCCGTATTTCCTTGCTTTCTTCTATCCTTTTCCCCACACAGTTTGGGAAGCAAATTGGACTCATTTTTCCCTAGTAGATTCTTGAGTTTGGGTACCTTGGCAGCTATACCTTGGTATTTTAAGAAGGAACATGATACTGTTTCCCTGCAGAGCACAGGCTTCTGTTTAATCATGAGGACCCAAACTTTTCCACCAAAATGCCCCTAGTGAGGAGGCCAGTTGATTCCATGAGCAATGGTATAATCCAAACCATAAGGTCATGGTTGGAAAATAGCCTTGGAGTCCTTTTCTTTTTAAAAATTTGTTTAAATGTTTTATTTATTTTTGAGACAGAGAGAGACAGAGCATGAGCAGGGGAGCGGCAGAGAGGGAGGGAGACACAGAATCTGAATCAGGCTCCAGGCTCTGAGCTGTCAGTACAGAGCCCAATGCGGGGCTTGAACTCACGAACCGTGAGATCATGACCTGAGCCAAAGTTGGATGCTTAACCAAATGAGCCACTCAAGTGTCCCTCCTTTTTTTAAAAATCTTAAAAAAAATAAATCTGCATTTTGTTCCATAATTACCCCTGTTTATATTAATATAGAATTGTTTTAAATCACCTATCAGTTGAGTAAACAGACCTTTCCTTCCTTGCTCCAAGTTAGTTTGAAGTTCCAGGAAGCTGTGCTGCAGACCCCGTGGGCTAGGCATTCCTGGCTTGGGCGCCCCGCCTGGTGTGGCATGCCTGTGCCAATCGGCAGTCCCCTGGTTTAGATATGAATTCTTTCTTTCAGACTCCTTTCATTCCCATAATTTCTTTCTGTCTTCCCTTGCTGGGGGCAGTGAGAGCTGTGAGATGAAACTAAGAATACTGTGAGGAGAATTCGACTGTAGACGTCACCTTGTACCCTCCCATCTTACCTCCCCTCTTCCCTGTTTGTGTATCTTCTCTTTAAGAGACATAAGTTCAAACCCTGTTGCCTCTTAATTCTTCCCCCTGAAGCATGGTGGTAAGGACCTCATTCTTTGGCACAGCACCGTTCTTGTTTTACCCAGAACTGGTCAGGCTTGGGGAATGGGGTGGTTGGTCAGAGAAAGCAGCACAGACAGCAAACTGAATCTCATCAACTCCGCACTCACTTCCCCGTGAGGTCACGAAGAGTCCCTTTTTGTAAAAACACTGATCATGACAAACCTTATTGGCCTGGCCACCTGGTTCAAACCCTCACTTGTAATCAGTTGCAGACTGTTGTGTGATGTGTGCCCAAAGGTGGGTAACTGGGCACCTAACTGATGACACCTAATTATAAATAGATTACCTTTGACTCATTAAAGCAGGCCCTCCCAGATCTTCAAATACATATAGTCTGATGTCTTGAATGTATTTGAAAATAATCATTGCACCTTTTTTTCATGTGCTCTATATGGTTTGGCTGACTTCCCCCTTGAAGTATGAGTTAGTTTTCCTTAATTCGTGTGATGGATTTTAGTCTCTTTGGATTCTAGTAAGAGCCCAAGTGTGGTTTAGTGCCACATACAAGGTCATCCCAAGCCACAGCCTTTAAAGGACCCTTAGGAAAGCCTTTGCCTGGCTTCTGGGCATGACCTGAGTGTTAACTTTTCTCATTGGTGCTCCGTCTGCATCCTTCAGGAGTCCATGACATAACCATTGAAATAGTAAAATATAGGGGTGCCTGGGTGGCTCAGTCAGTTAAGCTTCTGACTCTTGATTTCGGCGCAGGTTGTGATCTCACGGTTCCTGAGATCAAGCCCTGTGTTGGGCTCTGCGGGCTCTGCGTTGGCAGCTTGGAGCCTGCTTGGGATCCTCACTCTCCCGCTCTCTCAGTGTGTTTCCCCTGCTCATACTAACACAAACACACACACTCCCTCAAAATAAATAAATAAGCATTTAAAAAAAAAACAGTAAAATACAAAAAGGTGTGGAAAGATGAAAGCCCAGATGCCCTGCTGCTTGAAAATGTGTCAAAAATAGATTCACCATTATGCATTTTGCCAAGTTGGGATGTGGTAGAAATTTCCTAGAAAATTTTATTTTAGCAAATTTTCAGAAATGCTGTTTTGACTGTTGGGGTGAATGTTCAAGCCAGTATACCTGTGGAAGAATGAAAGTTAGACTGGTAGATGGGCTGAGGGTGGCAAGGGAGGGCATGACAGGGTGGGCACCGGGAAGCTTTACTATAGTCTCTGTTTCCAGGACCTCCTGGATAAGCATTTCATGCAGGATCAGGACACAGGGGAAGCAGATTCCTGAATAGGGCACAAGAAGTGGGCTTAGGCTCTTGTCAGTGACTAATTTTCCAGGTAACCACAGAAGCAACACAATGTTCTTAGAAAGAGCAAGATTCTACTTTTTTATTTCTGTGTCTTCTCTACAACAATCTGAACCTGATATGAAAACAGAACCAAGAAAGTTATAAATTCCCAATTAAAAAGTTCCAGAGAATAAAAATAACTTTAGAAGTGTTTGTGCTTTGAGCATATTTTATTTTGAAAGTCAAAACTTACTAACCACTGGTTTTCTTGTGTGTGTGTGTTTGTGTTTCCCCCTAGCCTACCTTATGTTCAGTATTTTGGAGGTGTCTCTGCTCTAAGTAAACAGCAGTTTCTCACCATCAATGGATTTCCGAATAATTATTGGGGCTGGGGAGGTGAAGATGATGACATTTTTAACAGGTAATCTTCCTGACTTAGATCTCTTTCTTCCCTGTCTCCCTTCACTTCCAGTTTTTCAATCAGTGCCTGATTATTCTGCAAGATTGACCCTTGGGAGGCATGGAGTCCCCACTCGGCCCAAATTCTTAGGTGTGCCCTGCTGTAGGTGCTATAGGTGCTGAAAATGTCTTTAGGAAGTTTAGCTTCTGTGATTTTTGCATTAGCCTTGGAACGCACAAAATGAGAACCAAGTAAAGGGTTGGGTTTACTTTGATTTATCCCACACTCCATTTTGTCCTGAAGAAGTAAACATGCCCTTTGCAAAAATTCAGCATCTCATTGTGGTCCCGTTTGATTATGAAACAAGTTTCTTTGGGCAGGATCCTAAGTTCCTTTACAAAATCTCTGTGCTGTTTATTTTGGAATATTTTTAACAAACACAAAAGAGGACTGCACAGTATAATATAAACTTCTGTGGACCCACCCAGCCCCAACAACCACTGGCAGCCCCGCCTGCCCCATCCACAGCCCAGGGCCCCTTTATCATGTACATTGTCCTTGCAGATGGTAAAAAGAAAGAGAAAACAAAACAAAAGAAACCCTGGTGGCATTTGAAACCACATCTGCCCTATTGTCCCTGACAGTGGAGACTTCAACCCTGCTGTCTCCAGATAAGAAGTACCTTCTCCCTCTGAGAGCCGGTCTGAGCTTGTGACTGAGCTTGATATCAGAATATACCCTAGCACCTTCCCAAATTGGAGTACGTTAATATGATCAATTAACAGAAGGTGTCTGTCAGGGCAGGACCCACGTCAGTCAGTTTTAGCTTTGTGTGAGAACCTGCCACAGACCCAGGTCTTTACTATCGACCTGGAAGAAAATCTGAGTTTTAGAGAATGCAGATTGATTATCAGGCATCTTCAGCAGACAGCACTGTGTCACATAGGCCTGAGGGGTAGGACACTGAAGCCTCAGACAAGGGGTCCAGACAGAAACAAACTCCCTGACACAGCACCACCTTGGCAAACCTCAGGCCCACAGGATGGTGTTAGGGGCTGATGTGACACCACAGACCCGAGCAGTTAAGAAGATGAGTGGGAAGGGAGCACTGAGGATGGACACCCAAGGGTGGGGGGGACTAGAAGGATGGGGGGCTGGTGGAACAGCTTTCTTGAAAGATAAAGGACCTAACTCGCTGTATGCCAGGCACTGAATCTGCGCTGGGGAAGACAAGGCCAGAAAACGTTAAGTTATCCAGGACCAGCTCACTCTGCTTCTTAACCAACTTGTACTCCTGCTTAACCAACTTGTCCTCATTCCTTTCCTCCAGACTACACAGAATCTTCCACCCTGTTCTGGCTGCCTCTAGTCTTGTTCTCTGCTTTTCATTCTTAACATTGTTTATCAGAGAGACTTCCCTTTGGCCAAAAACCTTTGGGAAACTGTATATTCTACCCCTTTCAGACACTGGCACTGATCTAAAAAATGGGATGTGAAAAGCTCTGAGAAGGCCTCCATGATTTAGCCTTCGCCCTTCTTTCCAGCCTCATCTCTGGCCACTTCTTATCCCAGACTCTTTCCAGCAGTCCCCAGAACCTTCTGTTGCTCCCCAAGGGCCCTGCATGTGCTCTGCCTCCCTGCCTTTGCCTGTGCTGTCCTGACTGCCCTAAATGCTCTGCAGGCACCCATTTGTCTTCACAGCTGGCTCTGCCTAGTCTTGCTCAGGTAGAGTGAGTAGCTTCTCCTGTGCTCCACGCCACTACCTCCCCTCCTCACCTCTATCCTGGCACTGATGGCCCTATGTTCCAAGTCCGCATTGTAAATTCTGTGAGGGCAGACACTCCCTGTTCCCGGCACAGAACACTCCCGAACACAAACCACAGAATCAGTGGTCAAAGGACACGGGGAATTAGTGTGAGTTTAAACTAGTGTCACAGTGAGCTGAGGTACCGACTGAGTGAGAACAGTGAACAAGATGGCCGATGGGGCAACAGTCTGGGGCTGTCGGACCCAAGCCTTAAGGCGCTCTTCAGTGATGACTTGTCCCTTCCCTCCTTGCAGATTAGTTTTTAGAGGCATGTCTGTATCTCGCCCAAATGCTGTGGTTGGCAAGTGCCGGATGATCCGCCACTCAAGAGACAAGAAAAATGAACCCAATCCTCAGAGGTGTGTTCTGTGTTCATTTACATTCCTTCTTTCCCCTTTCACGTGGGGTAGGCTATGGGAATGAGGCTCTGAAGAGGGCTGCAAGCCTCGAGGGAAAAGGAGGGATCTGTACATGAATGGGGTAGAGGAGACTAGGTGGCAGGGTGGGGGGTGGGAGGCAATGAAGGACAAGTGTTTAATGGTTTTTTTCCCTTAAGATTTTTGTTTCGACAGCAACCCTTTGCCTGTTTCTTCCTTGTAGGTTTGACCGAATTGCACATACAAAGGAGACAATGCTCTCTGATGGTTTGAACACACTCCGTTATGAGGTGTTGGACATAGAGAAAAACCCGTTGTATACCAAAATCACAGTGGACATCGGGACACCGAGCTAGCATTTTGGTACACTAATAAGAGACCTGAAAATGGCCAGGACCTCAGCTGTGCGTCTCTGCCAATCTTCTGGGCCGGTCCCTTTCATTCTTAACAATCAGAGTGATAGGCCCCCTCCAGTCATCATTCAGATGCCTTTCCAGATGACCAGGACGAGTGGGATATTTTGCCCCCAACTTGGTTCGGCATGTGACTTCTTAGCTCTACAAGGTGTGTGTAAACGTAGAAACTGTCAGCCTTTGGGGGATTCTCGGCATGTCCACAGTGTCACCCCAAAGAATCAGTACACAGCCCCAAATTTGGTGACTGTGGGACTCATTCCCAGTGATAAATTGCTAATCTGTTGTGAAATAGGTAAGAATTTCGCTTTAAATTGTGGTATTCTTATTACTTTATGAAAAATCGGAGAGTGCTGCTGAAATCGGATTGGTGTGATGTTTTTTGTTTGCATATTCTAACAGAAAAACAATCTCAACCATTCTCATTTTACTCCTCCCCCACCTTTGAGCAGTATGCAACTACCACAATCACTTGTGTGCGTATGTCTTAGCAAAAGAATTTTAAAACTTGAGCCTTTGACCTTTTGCCCTGCTAACGTATGAATTCGAAGGCAACGTTAGCCATCAGCAAAAGCCTTGAGTGTCCTCAAATTCAGTGGCCTTTCTCCAGATTGTCTGATTTCTGAATGTAAAGACTTTTTTTAAAAAAAGTTTGTAGTATTTTAAAGAGAGAACAAATCGGGTTCTATTATGATCTAGCTTGATTTTGTGTTGACCCAGATTTGCATAGCTGTTTAGTGTTAAATCATGGCAATTTATTTTTCTGAGCATGCTATATAAACTTGAATTTCCTATGTATTTTTATTGTGGTGTTTTAAATGTAGGGAGGGGATTGAGCAGTTTTTAGTGGAAAAAATAGCATAGGCTGTACTGGCCATGAATGGACCTCTGAATTGGCAGGCAGGTCAGGTTTTGTAAAAAGCAAAATGACCTTTGGGCCCTTTGAGGGCAAGACCTCCCTGGTCAGAGTTATCCTGCTAGACCTCTGGGGAAGCCAAAGGCCTAGGTCTGCCAGGCGGAGTGCCCCACCTCCTTACCCTCCCCAGGTGGGAGGGAACCTCACAACCTCTCTTCCCACTGACCCTTGGAACTTCCCTTTAGGGCCGTAGGCCGTGGAGTTGTAAATGATAGCAATCAGGTTGCTTACTGGCCCTTAGTCTGGGGAGGGAGAGAAAATCACTACTCTGGGCACCATGGAGTCCAGGGGCCACTTCCTTCTCTGTGCTGGCACACTGCCTGGCCTACCTTGCTGGACCCGTTCTCCTTCCTCCCCCTTCCTCCTTCCTGCTGCCTTTCTCCTTCCTTCCTCCCCATTTTTGTTCCTTTGCCTCTTGCCTGTTCCCTAAAACTTGCCTGTGGCACTCAGGGTCAAACAGACTATTCATTCTCCAGCATGAATGTGCCTTTTAATTAGAGATCTAGAAAGTTCAACTGAACCCTCCCATACTCCCCCACAACCACTCTGGTGCCTAAAGCCTCCCAGTCCCCCTCAGGTTTTTAGCAGGTGCTCCCACTCAGGGAGGCTGATCCACAGGGGTGTCTTCCCCAGAACCCCCTCTGCTGGGAGAGGTCAAGGTCTGCCTGGGGTGAGATGCACAAGGCAGTCGCTACTACTGGCCACCCTTGTCGGGTCCAGCCTGGGCTATGGGCAAAAGAGTCAGCTGTCTGAACCCAGAGTTGACCCTTTAGCTGGTGGCAGCCCAGAGCCCCATGCCAGCCTCCTGGGAACCAGCTCGCCATGTGGAGCTGGTGCCCTGGTCTTACCTGTGCCTTTATTGCTTTGAGCATCTTGGATGCTACCATGGTTCTTTTTCCAGAAGCCTTTGTATTGGGTTGAAATTACTTTCCACTGCAGAGGCATCTGGGCTATGCGAGGAGTATTCTTTCTCTCAGCCCCCCATTCCCTGACAGCGGTGTCAGTGGAACCAAGAATAACCACCCTGAGAGGGAGTTTGGGGAAGTACAAAGAAAGAAGGCCTCCCCCTCTCTCTGTCCCCAGATCCTGACTTTTCCAAAGTGCCTTAAAAGAAAAGAGACAAATATCCTGGGTGGTAACTTCTTTATTATTTACCTTACTCTTGAAAAAAAATTCTGACTTTTTTCCCCCCCTCCTGTTTTCCTGTTACACTTTCCTTCATGTTCCACTGGAATAGTCAAGTATGTGGTTCATTCTCAGAACCAAGGGGGATTCTGCTTCACCTGTTCCCCACTTGCTGACCTTCTGGTGCTCTCATGGAGCCCACTTGGGCCCAAGGTTAGGCCCGGACGTTTGCCTGGTTCATAAGATGCTTCAGGTCCTCCTTCCTCCCTGAGTCGGTGAGGGCTGAGGGTTCAGAGAGCATTTCCTTCACCTGGAAGGTGTCACCATGAAGTTGTTATGTGCCGTGTCTTTCTCTGTTTCTGTCCACCCTGTTGCTGATGACCCCGTAAAGTGGCCTTTGGGAAAGATTAGAGGGCAGAGGTGGCACGAGAGGGTAGAGGAAATGCTGGTGCTGGCGCTCAGTCTGGGCAGGGTCTCTGCTGACCTCAGTGCTGGGCGTGGGGTGCCCCACTCAGCCAGGGTGGCAGCTCTCCTGTCCCACAGACCTGTCGTGCTGTCTATTTTGATGTCCCATGTATGCAAATGTATGCGTTTACCATTGTAAGTGGGGGGGGGGAAATGTCTGACCTTGGTGTTCAAAACAGAACTGTATTTTTGTCTTTAAAATCCAGTAATATAACGTGAATAAATGACCTTATCTTTGTAACCTCAGGTGGTTTCTTTTCTGATTTGAGGGGTCTGGGCTCTCCGGGGCTGGAGGGAAATGATTGGGACTGCCTGCTGGCAGGATCAGAGGAGCAGAGGCCTGCCACAAGGAGGGGGTAGGTCGTGGCTGGGGGTGGGGGGAGGCGGTGGTACCTCACCTGACTATGCTCCACACGCCTCACTGGAATCGGTTTCCCAGGCTGAGCCTCATTTTCTTATCTGTAAAATGGAAATGATAGCACATAGAGACTTTTCAAGGCTTAAAAGAGATGATGGGTCTAAAATAATGACTGGCACCTCACAGCTACTTACTGCATAGTAGCTAGTACCACTTCAAAACAGAATTTCCCCTAGCAGTTCTCTGGCCACGTTCTGCTGTATTCCGCAATTGCCACGAGAGTTCCTAGATCCTTCTCAGAGCCGTTTACACAAGGTGTTCACAGTGTAACTTCAATAGTACTGTACAGAGTAAGATTTCTTGTCAGCTCCAGGAAATTTGAACAGACGTTCTACAGGGTTTTAGTTGTGACTCAGCAACTTGAGACAGTAAGTACCCTGTGTGCCACCTCCTCAGTGGCCCCAGGATCAGGCACCAGCAACCTCTTAATGCGCTGGTTGGATTGACTTGGCACCTGAAAGAAATGTGTCAGAGGAGACCAGTGTGAATGAGAGGCACCTTTCCTGTCCAGGCTGATGGAGCTGTGAATGTGGGACCAATTGGGAAACAGGAGCAGTAAGGGCAGCACTGTATGACAGCATCTGGCTGTCCCCGCCCATCCTTGTGACTGCTGGAAGAATCCCTAGGGGCCTCAGACCTGAACAGAGGTGGCCTTGGGCTCAGATCTGACCTTCAAACAGGAGACTCTGGTCCTTTCAACAAAGTGCTGCCTTTGCAAGCTGTGAAGTCTGGTACGTAGAGCACCTGTCTGTCCCCAAGATGCACATATCCACACACATACATACATACTGACTTGCTAACATATCTGACATGAGCCTATGAGAGACCAGAGTGCCTGGGTTCAAATCCTACTGTTGCTTCTTCTAGTGCTGTGACGTGACCACTCCAAATCTGGAGGTACCAGTGGTGTTTTCCCTTCCCTTCCCTGCCTCACCTGAGCAAAAGTGTTTGGAATGGCAGCACTGAGGAAGAAGAAGGTTTGAACCTCCATCGTGGGCTCCGAGGAGTCAGGAAGGGATGAAGGCAGGAGGAAGGGGGCTGCAGACAGGCTTCTGTGGTTGGCGGTTTCCTTGAGATGTGCTCTGTCTCCAGTCTCCCACTTCACATGGACCCAGACCAAGTCTGAGCCAGGCAGAGCCCAGGAGGCATGCAGTGTGGATTGGGTGGGCACCTGACCCTCCTACACATGGGAGAATGTGACCTGGGAGAATGTGACCTGAATGCCAAATCACTGACTTACAAATATCCTTTGGAGGCAGGCGGTGGTGCCCAGGTCGCTGGGTACTTGTGGAGGTATGTGAGCGGAACCTCCTGAAAGCAGGAGTGTTTGCCACTGGTGACAGAGGGAAGCTGTGTGTAGGGAGCAGTCAAGGAAATGAGAAGATGTCCAAGTTCTAAGTGTTACCAAGTGTCCACCACACTTCCAGTCTCCCCTCCTCTTGTTTATTCCAGGAGGTGAGAGTTTGGACATTCCTAGGGGCCGATTTCTTAGAACTGGAACTTATTAACCCTGTCAGAAAGGAAATGAGGTTCGTCTGGCTGAGCCGGTCATGCCAGACAAGCCTCATTTCCTTCTCTGGCAGAGACCCCGGGCAGGGAATGTGGCTGTTGCCTGCATCTGGGCTCAGGGACCTGTACCCGGGCTGTGAGGCAGAGTCTTCGGGGCATGGTTGTTATGGGTAGTGACAAGGTCAGTAGGCCAGAAACCACAGGGACATGGCACCATAAGGACGTCTGCCCTTGAGCAAGATGTGTGCCAGCTCACCAGGCAGGAGGTCTGGGAAGCTGACCAGGGAAAAGCCATATAAACAATGATCATTACTTCTGGCTCTTTCTGCCTTCTCACTGTGTAATTCTGGGCAGGTGGACTCCCCTCTCTGAGTCCTCGGTTTGCTCTTCTGTTTTAGGACTTGCTCTCAGAATCCACCTCTGGTTTCCCCATAGTTCTGCCCTTCCCCCAGTAGGAAGTACCTTGATCTCGGTTTCCTTTTGTCCCTGAGGCTAACCCTTCTTGTCACCTTGAAGGAAGTCACTTTATCTCTGAGTCTTCATTTATAAAAATAGCAGGATCAGCCCTACCTGCGCTGTGCAAATCGACCACACTGAGATACCCGTTAGGTAGGTATAAAGACCACACTTTATACCCTTTAGGATGGCTGTTAACAAAAAAACAAAATCAGCGTTGTTGAGAATGTGGAAAAATTGGAACCCCCATGCACTTCTGGTGGGAATGTAACATGGTGTAGCACCTATGGAAAATTTCATGGTGATGCCCCAAAAAATTAAACATGAGATTGCCATATGATCCAGTAATTGCACTTCAGGATATATACCCAAAAGAAATGAAAGCAAGAACTTGAATACTTGTATACATATGTTCACAGCAGCCTCATTCACAATAGTCAAAAGGTAGAGATGACCCAAGTGTCTATCAGACATGAACGGATAAACAAAATGTGGTGTATACCTACAGTGGAATATCATTCAGCCTTAAAAAGGAAGGAAATTCTGACAAATACTATGACATAGATAAACCTTGAAGACATTATGCTAAGTGAAATAAACCAGTTACAAAAGGATGGATAATATGTGATTCCAATATATGAGGTACCTAAGTAGTCAAATTCATAAAGACAGAGAGTCAAGTGAGGTTGACAGGAGCTGTAGGGGAGAGTGAGTAGAGGGAAAAATGGAAGTTAGTGTTCAGTGAGTACCGAGTTATAGTTGTAGAAAATGAAAAAGTTCTGAGGCTCTAGATGCTGGCGAGGATGTGGAGAAACGGGCACCCTCCTACACTGTTGGTGGGAATGTAAACTGGTGCAGCCCCTCTGGAAGACAGTGTGGAGGTTCCTCAAAAAATTAACAATAGAACTCCCCTATGACCCAGCAATAGCACTGCTAGGAATTTACCCAAGGGATTCAGGGGTGCTGATGCGTAGGAGCACATGTACCCCAGTGTTCATAGCAGCACTCTCAACAATAGCCAAAACATGGAAAGAGCCTAAGTGTCCAGCAACTGACGAATGGATCAAGAAGATGTGGTTTATCTATTCAATGGAATACTGCATGGCAATGAGAAAGAATGAACTCTGGCCATGTGTAGCAATGTGGATGGACCTTGAGGGTGTTATGCTGAGTGATATAAGTTAGGCAGAGAAGGACAGATACCGTATGTTTGCACGTATAGGTGGATTAGGAGGAACTTAACAGAGGACCATGGGGGAGGAGAAGGGAAAAATAGTGGGGGAGAGGGAGGGAGGCAAACCATGAGAGACTCTTGAATGCTGAGAACAAAGGGAAGGCTGATGGGGGTGGGGGGAGGGGAAGGGGGTGATGGGCATGGAGGAGGGTGCTTGTCGGGATGAGCACTGGGTGTTATATGGAAACTAATTTGACAATAAACTACTTAAGAAAAAAAAAATGAAAAAGTTCTGAAGATGGATGGTGGTGATATTTGCACCATATGAATGTACTAAATGCCACAGAACTGTGTACTTAAGTGGTTAAAATGATACATTTCACTGTGCCTCCCCCCATTCATGTTTGAACTTTATTCCCAATATGATGGTATTTGGAGCTAGGGCCTTTGGGAGGTGGTTAGGTCATGAAGACAGAACCCACAGGCGTGGGATTAATGCCCTCATAAAAGAGACCTTGAGAGCTCCCTCATCCCTTCCACCATGTGAGGTTATAACAAGAAGGCACAGTCTGTGAACCAGGAAGCAGCCCTTTACCGGACATCAAATCTGACAGTACCTTGATCTTAGACTTCCCAGCCACCAGAACTGTGAGAAATGAATTTCTGTTGTTGATAAGCTGTCCAGTCTATGCTGTTTTTGTTACAGCAGCCTGAAAAGACCAAGATGACACACTTTACCACAATTGTTTAAAAAGGAGGCAGGTCCACGTGGCCAAACTTGACCTCATCTTGCTCTGGAGGTGGCTGAGGATGGTGGTGTGAGTCCAGCATGCACCTGGAGATTTTGAGTGTGAGGGCTGGCCAAGTGGGGAGGGTGCCACCTGAAAATCCGCTAATCGTGGGCACTGACCTTGGTGCTCTGCCCCAGATGACTGGCTTTACAGTTGCTACCTTTGCCCAAGACAAATATCCTTCCCTAAGGAAGCGAGATGCAAAGCTGCCGGAGGGCCTTGGGTGAAGAAGGGGAAGCCTGGACTCAGGTTATCATGACTGAGGTGGGCGGGGGGGACAAGAAGGCGCTTATTCCAGAGTGCCCCCTTGATTCCCATGTCTGTTGGCAGAAACCAGGGGTCGCGCCGTAGGCTTTTTAAAGGAAGAAATGACAAGCTGGGGCCAGATTACACTTGTGGATAAAAATAGTCACCTAGATAAATTCTGTCTAGATGAGAGGGAAGGCCCCTAAGTGCCAGGAGGGTGAGTAGTACAAGTGAGTTCTGAACGGCAGGAGGGACACTTTGGAGTGATGGTCCTATACTTGGTGGTGAGGGTGGGGGAACCTCCATCCTCACGCTACTATATTGTACAACCTTTCTGAGAGTGGACTGTAGATAAGTGAGTCTTAAAAGTGGACCTGCCGCTTGACCTTGCCATTCAGCTTCTAGGAATTTATCCAAAGAAAACAAAGCCATGCACCAAGATGTGTGCACAGCAGTGTGTACCCTGCCATTGCTTGTAATACTGAACACTTAGAAGCCACCATCGATAGGGGACTGTGCTTTATAAAAAGAAGTGCATCCCAGCAATTAAATACAGTGTGACCATTGAGAATGATGAAGCGGATCTATATTTATCGATTGGGAAGACGTATAAGAAAAAAAAAGGAAACTACCAAATGGTATTTCCATATATGGCAGGGCAATGTATGAATAATTTAGTGCAAAAATTACTTTGTAATTGTTTGTGGGAGCAGATGCACGAGCAATAAAATGAAGAGATGATCTTCCCTTTTCTGCACAGAACATACAGCCAGGCTCCTTGGGAGTAACAATCTTTAGTGTTTCAGGGGTTGCCTGAGAGCTGAGGCCATTAACAGTGCTCTGTTGGCCCCACTGAAAGAATGAGCTGGATTGTCCTGGGGGGTTGCATTCCCTGCAAGTGCCCAGACTTGGAAGGAAGATGGGGGCTGCCCCGATGGGGGAATGGTGGAGGCCTGGGCCCAGTTCACATGTGGTGGGATGTGGCATGCTGTGGGGATGTTCAATGGAGGCCGGACAGGATTTCAGCCTGGGCTGATGAGCCTCTAGCTATTCTCTCAGATTTAGAAAAATAAAGTTAGGACATTGGTTGCCACTCTTTCCTGAGTACAACTGAACATTCATGCCTATTATACTTGGGTAATAAAAATGTTACAGAGCAGAAAGAATGGGAGGAGGCACTGTGCCCTGGCTCCTAAGGAGCAAGATGGGCCTGAGGCCCCTGTTCAGGATTCAGGACCCTGTGAAGAGTGTGAGTGAGCCTAGGAAGAAGTGAGGGAGACCCCACTGCCCATGGATGTTTGGCCCCAGAATCTACGAGCTCTGCTGCTGAGGGAGGCCCTGACATCTGAGTTTGGACACAGGTTTGAGCATGGAGCTATTGTAGACTCATGTCCGGTCCAGATGTGAGTACTGGACAATTCCCTGCCCGAGGGGCACGTGCCACGGGAGGGAGGATACCAGGCCATGGTGTGGCTCTATCAGGTAGGGTGCCAAGAGTTGCATGCCCAGTCCTTCCCCACCCTGCTCAGCTCAAGAGGGCTCAGCCAGTGGGAGCTCTCCGCGCCTTGGATGAGCAAGCTACGGGAGGTTTTCTAGCCAGGGGAGTGGGCTTTTGGGGGGGACTTCAAAGTGCTCCCTTTGTGTGAAAGTGTCCTGTTGCTCTGTAGGTATTTTGACTCTTCTGACAGCAGCATGGGAGACAGGCCAGCTCCAAGATCCCAGCTCCGTGGTTTGCAAACTCACCAAAGACAGTGAGGGAGGAAGCAGGGAGGCTGTAGGTAGATGGGGTGAACTGCTGCATGCTGGCCCTTATCAGCGCACCTTGTGCTTTCCCACCTGCTCTGTGGTGCTCTCTCGGTAACCCCCGTCTTGAGAAACTGAGGCTCAGGGAGGTCATGTGACCTGTACAAGATCACACAGAGTTAGTGTGTGACCCAGATCTCCTGAGTCCCCAGTCCAGGAATGGCCATTGGGCCATGATCCAGCCACTCATCCCGTCTCGGCAGCACTCTCCGCAGAACTGATGGGAGGTGGAGGCAGCAGGCTGAGCAGTGCCCCAACCTAGCAGGAAGACGTGGCCCTTCCTTGGAGCCTGGCATCAGTAGCATTTCGCCAAGGGAAGTGCAGTGTAGATTGAGGACTGGGCCCAAGAGCTTGATTTTTATTTTGTGTGTTTTCATTTTTTGTTTTCCCCTTTAGGTTTATTTATTTAAAAAAATTTTTATTTATTTATTTTATTCCCCTTTAGTTTTGGAGGAGTTGGGAGTCTGATGTACTGTAGGTCAGCAGCTCCCAGACCAAGGACAGTAGTGCAGCTGCCATCTGGGAGACACATGGGGTGGTTAACACCGAAATCACCCATCAGGATGCAGGAGGCCCGGGTCATGGGGTACAGGAAGGAAGAAGGGAGACCCCTAAGGGCTGAGGACCCACGTGGCTCTGAAGAAGTGGGGTTGCTTTCTGCCTCTGGAAGCATCACTCTGGGAAGTGTACAGTTCCCAGACAGTACAGTTCCTTCAGCCCACTGCTTAGCACCTGCCCCTGCCCCGGGCCGACACCCGGTGTCCAAGAGGGTTCATCACAGTATCGTCCCCAGGCTTTGGAGACCAGCAGCCGTGGAGCATGGAGAGAGAGGCCCAGGCTTCTGCTCAGCCCTCCCTTTTCCTTCTTGGCACCTATTCTCCCTTCCTATCTACCCTGTCCCCAAAGGAGGGGAGCTGCCACACCATTCCCAATCCTCCTGAACGTTCTTAGCCAATGACACTTTCCTAAATGAAGCCAGGGCCGTGTTTCGATCTGATGACTCATGACTTTTAGACAGGCTGAACCAAAAGCATTAAAAAGCAGGTCTTTGGGTCTAACTTTATCAGACTCCGGCCCTCAGTGATTCATGGGGTTTTCATGGTGTTTGCTCTGGCTAGAAGCTGACCTAGCCACAATGAGACTGCGATGAGGGAAAAAGTCCTGCTGGTGAGGACGGAAGAAACCTCCACCCTAACTGTTTTGTCAGGCACTGCAGCTCAGGGGCCAGCCTGGTCTCTGCATGTCAACTGGATGCTCTGTCTTTGACTCACATGTTGGGGTTTAACTCTTGTCTCTCACCGAAGCCGGGCTTGGTGACCGGTGGACTGGGCTGATGAGCTTGGCTCTGCTGGTTGCCCAGGGCCTGTGGGCACTCTCTCTCTCCATCTTGTGCCTGCTGTATCTTGCAGGTACACTGCCCACACCCTCTAGTAGACAGTTTCAGGTCTTTTCTTCATGGGAAACAAGGCCTGGCAAGCCTTTCCCTGGCCCACCACCAACTAAGTGAGGACACTGCTAGGGGTGCTTTGCTTTGGGCTGATGCAGGCAGTAAAGGGACCTAAGGAAGCCCTGGACTAGCAGGCCCATGTTGACTTGATGGGTGACCAAGGCCAGAAACTGGCTGGGGAGGCCATGAGGGTCCTTTAAGGCTGCCAGCCACTATTCTGGGAAAACTCTCCAGGGTGTTTTATTGCCCCGGCTCCTTCTGCCTGTTTGAGATTGCTGTGTGCTTAAGACAGTACTGAAGGCCAGAAACAGTTTCCCCTGTGAATCCAGGAAACGGGGTTGGGGAGGGGAGTGGAAGGAAAGTCCGCCTCCGGCAGTCCTGAGGCGTTCCCAGGGGCATGGATCACAGTCCAAAGGGCACTGGGCTTTTGCTGCAAACCTTCCTAGAAGGCCCTGTTGCTTTTCCTTCTTCAGTCTGCCTCACCACCTGGACTGAAGCTGCAAAAACACAAAGTTCAGCTCACAAAGTGAAACACAAACTTGTCCCGAGGGTCTCTGGGGGCCTACCTCCTGTCTTCTCCCCAACACTGCTGGAGGAAGACCCCAAGGGAGCATTAGAGCATCAGCCTCCCACTGTGCCCAAGGACTGCTCCAGCCCTGAGCCTTTGTGCCAAGACATCAGCCTCCTACTCAGGTTCCCCTGTTGGTGGCTAACCAGAGGGCCACTCTCCTAAAGGCGATGTGGTGCTCGAGTCCAGCTGCAGTTTACAGGAAAGAAGAGAGACCCACCTCTTTAGGGGGCTTTAGGGCTATAGGACAAGGCCACTCTACTTACTGGAAGGCAGTCACCATCTCAGTGGACATAGCCTCTCCCACAGGTGCTCACAGCACTTCCCAGGTCACAAAGCACTCCCATAACTTCTGATCCTGTTGCCCATGACATCTTTGGGAGGTGACTGGGCCATTGGCAGAATGCAAAGGATATGGACTTATATTAAAGCCAGATATATTTGGGTTCAAAGACCTGACCTCAGGGTGCCAGGCTGGCACAGGTGAAGAAACATGCAACTCTTGGTCTCAGGGTCATGAGTTTGAGCCTCATGTTGGGTGCAGTGATTCTTTTGCCAGTGGCTGTAGAGATTATTTAAACAAACAAACAAACAAACAAACTTAAGGAAAAGAAAAAAGACCTGACTTCACCACATAGCCATTGTAGGACACTGGGTAAATTACCTTTTTTCCATATAGACATCCCATAATCCCAGCACCATTTATTGGAAAGGCTGTCCTCCCCCACTGCTCTGCAGTGCCACCTATGTCACGAAGCAGATGTCCTGACCTGTGAGGTTCTTTCTATTTCTGGACTCTATTCTGGTGTATTGCTCTATTTATCTATCCTGTGCCAAACCATATGGTCTTATTTAGTATACCTTTCAATTAGTCTTATTCCCTTTCTTCGTAAGTGTCATGGCTATTCTTGGCTGTTGCATTTCCGTATGAATGTTATAAATTTTTAAAGTTTATTTATTTATTTTGAGAGAGACAGAGACAGCACAAGTCGGAGAAGGGCAGAGAGAAAGGGAGAGAGAATCCCAAGCAGGCTCTGCAGGGCTTGAACTCGCAAACTCGCAAACCGTGAGATCATGACCTGAGCTGAAACCAAAAGTCAGGCTTTTAACCAACTGAGCCACACAGGCCCCCTCCATATAAATTTTATAATCAATTTGTCAAGTTCCACTAAAAATTACCACCACCATAACTCCACTTAGTGAGGTTCTGATTGAAATTATGGTAAGTCTATGGATCCCTGTAAGAAGACCTGATACCTTTAAAGCACTGAGCCTTCCCCTTTCACAAAGATGGTGCTAAGGTGAAGAAGGAAGCCCCTGTCCCTCCCAAAGCCAAAGCCAAAGCCAAAAAAAAGGATTTGAAGGCCAAGAAAGCAGTGCTGAAAGGTATCCACAGTCACAAAAAAAGATCCACACATTACCTACATTTCAACCGCCAAAGACACTGTGTCTTTGAAGGCAGCCCAAATAGCCTCAAAAGAGGGCCCCCAGGAGACACAAGCTTGACCACTATGCCATCATCGAGTTCCCCTTGACTATGAAGTCACCCATAAAGAAAACAAGACCACAACACACTTGTGTTCATTGTGAATATCAAGGCCAGCAAACACCAGATCAAATAGGCTATGAAGAAGCTCTATGACATTGATGTGGCCAAGGTCAATACTCTTAAGAGACCCAATGGAGAGAAGAAGGCATATACGTTTGATGGGCTGGTTCCTGACTGTGATGCTTTGGATGTTGCCAAAAAAATTGGGATCATCTAAACTGGGTCCAGCTGGCTAAATCTAAATACTAATTTTTTTTTACCATAAAAAGAAAGAATAAAATAAAACATTGAGCTTTCAAACTCTAAACAAAATGTAATCCTTTTTTTGGCTTAGGTCTTCTTTAATCTATATTTAGGGGTCTTCTGCATTATTATCTTTTCCTAGCTATTTGATATATTTATATGGTTATAAATAATAGCCTTTTAAAATTTATTTTTCTGTTGTTACTGGTGTATGAAAATGCAATAGATTTTCTGGGGCGCCTGGGTGGCTTAGTCGGTTAAGCGACCGACTTTCGCTTAGGTCATGATCTCGTGGTTCGTGGGTTCGAGCCCCGCGTCGGGCTCTGTGCTGACTGCCAGCTCAGAGCCTGGAGCCTGTTTCATTCTGTGATTCCCTCTCTCTCTGACCTTCCCCTGCTCATGCTGTCTCTCTCTCTCTCTCCTAAAAATAAATTAAAAAACATTAAAAAAATTAAAAAAAATAAAAAAGAAAATGCAATCGATTTTTGTGTATTGACCTTGTAATCTGTAATCTTGCTAATTAATTCTAATAATTTTCTACATTCTTTTGGATTTTTTATGTATACTATCTTATCAACTGTAAATGAGATTTCTTCCTTTCCAATCCTTATAGCTTTTATGTCTTGCCTCCATCACAATGTTGAATAAAAGTAGTAGAGATAGGGTTTCCCCCCCCATATTTGCTTTACTGTTTTGCTTATTCTAAATCCAGATATGTAAAGAAGAGCCTTTATTTACTACTTCACCACTGAGAATGAGATTTGCTGGGGACACTGGACCGGCTCAGTCCACAGAGCATGCAACGCTTGAACTCAGGGTTATGAGTTCAAGTACCATGCTGGGCATAGAGCTTACTTTTAAAATAAATGATATTTGATATAGTTTTCTGTAGTAATTTATTGCCATATTAAGAAAATTCCCTTCTATCTCTTTTTCCCTAAGAGGTATTTTTTTCCCCTAATCATGAATGGACGTTGAATTTTATTAATTTTTTTTAGCATCTATTAAAGTGACGATACAATCTTTCTCCCTTACTATTTTTTATGTGTTTATTTATTTTGAGAGAGAGAGAGAAGTGCATGGACAAGCAGAGGAGGGGCAGAGGGAGGAAAAGAGAATCCCTAGCAGACTCTGTGCTGCAGAGCCCAACATGGGGCTTCATCTGTGAGATCATGACCTGAGCCAAAATCAAGGATCAGAACTCGAACAACTGAGCCACCCAGGTGCCCCTCCCTTATTCTTTTAATGAAAATGAATTGCTTGGATTGATTTCCAAATATTAAACTAATCTTGCATTCCCTTGGATAGTAATCATTATCTATTAACCTTTTTATGTACTGCAAGATTTGGTTGATTGATCTACTGTTTAGGATTTTTACATTTATATTCATAAATCAGATTGACAAGTAATTTTCCTTCTCATAGTATTCCTGTTGGGGTTTCAAATCTCTTAAAGAGTTATTTTTCCTTTTCATTTCAATATTATAAAAGTCTGTTCAAAGAAAAACGTTTTGGTTTTGGTTCTATTGTACTTTGCTTCCATTTCATTAATTTCTGATCTAATTTTTAAGATTTCCTTCTACTTTATTTGGGTATAATTTGCTTTTCTTCTCATGCTTTGAGATTAAAGCTTAGCTCTTGATATATATATAAGTATATTCATTTAAAGCTATAAATTTCCCTCTAAGCACATATTTAACTGTATTTTACAATTTTATGTGTCATGTTTCTTACTACCTAGTTTCTACTTTAAAATTTTTTTCTAATCCCAACAAATTTTTTCTTTCATCCAATGGTGACATAGAATTATACTTTTTAGGGGTACCTGTGTGGCTCAGTCGGTTAAGTGTCCAACTCTTGATTTCGTCTCAGGTCATGATCCCAGGGTTGTGGGATTGAGCCCTGTGTCAAGTTCCATGCTAAGTGTGAAGCCTACTTGAGATTCTCTCTTTCTCCCTCTCCCCTGCTCATGCTCTCTCTCTAAAAACAAAAAAAAAGGACAAAAAAAAGAAGAAAGAAAACAAAAAAAAAGCTAAAAGAAAAAAACAAACCCACCCCACACCAAAAACAACTAAGCCCTAAAAAAAGAAAAAGAAATGTACTTTTTAAATGTCCTATCATATGTAGAGATATGGTCATGTGATTGCCAGTGGACCCACAAGCTGGATGTGGACAATCAGAGGCTCCTCCCCTCCCCCTCCCGCCCCCCCCCCCCCCCCTCTCCTCCCCCGCCCGGGATCGTTCCCTGCCCCCACCTCCGAACGCTGCCGCNATGTAGAGATATGGTCATGTGATTGCCAGTGGACCCACAAGCTGGATGTGGACAATCAGAGGCTCCCCCCCCCCCCCCCCCCCCCCCCCCCCCCCCAGGGCTTGGGATGCACACTTTGGCCCACTGTTGCAACAGTGGGAGCTGTTGCAAGGACATAGCCTTGAGAGATTAAAGTGTTGCTGAGACAATCTGGGCAGTATACATGACTGAACCCAGGTAAGGCCATTACATAAACTTTTAAAAAAATGTTTTATTACTGATTTTTGAGAGAAAGAGACAGACCACAAGTGTGGGAGGGGCAGAGAGAGAGGGAGACAGAATCAGAAGCAGGCTCCAGGCTCAGAACTGTCAGCACAGAGCCTGACCCAGGGCCCGAACCCATGAGCAGGCCTCTACATAAACTTTTAAGATTTGGCAGATGGGTGCAGAAATCTACTTCTTTTGTACTGGCCTAAGACAAGTCTCATAAATAACTCTTGCTTATTAAAACTGGGGCACCTAAGTGGCTCAGTCGGTTGAGTATCCCACTTCAGCTCAGGTCATGATCTCACGGTCCGTGGGTTCGAGCCTCGGATTCTGTGTTTCCTTCTCTCTCTGACCCTCCCCTGCTCACTCTCTCCCTCTCTCTCTCTCAGAAATAAATAAAACATTAAAAAAATTTTTTTAAACTGCCACATAGCAATCTGGAGTGGTCTGCCTTTTTTATTCTGTCTCTCCCTGCCCTCTGTGTAGCCACACCCAGGAAGCTCTTAAATTTTTTAATCAATACATGGGTTTTCAAATTATTATGACATTTTGTTTGCTATGGCTTTCTAGCTCAATTTCATTGTAAGTAGAAAGCATCCTCAGTATGATATTGATCCTTTGAAATTTATTGAGACTTGCTTTGTGGCCCAGAATATGGTCAACTTTTGCAAATGTTCTTCTGTGCATAAAAAGACAATGTAGTCAGAATTTTGGAGAACAGCATTCTGTGTACGCCCATTAGGTCAAATTTGCTAACTGTATAGTTCAGATATTATATAGCCTTAATGAATGTTAATTATCAGATCCTCTGAACCCTTAACTTGTTAAAAATATTCCACTATGATTGTGCATTTTTCTGGTTATTCTTGTAGTTCTATTGATTCTTACCTTTCATGTTTTGAGGCTATATTATTAGAGGCTTCCAAATTTAGAATTATTATATCTTCTTGGCTTACAGTTTATGCCTTGAAGTCAACTTTATCTAGGGATTAAATAGTGGTGATAGTTACGTATCTTGTGAGTATACTAAAAATAAATCATTAAGTTGTACACTTTATTTTTTTTTTTAATTTTTTTTTAAATTTATTTCTAGGAGAGAGAGAGAGACAGCATGAGCAGGGGAGGGTCAGAGAGAGAGGGAGTCACAGACTGAAACAGGCTCCAGGCTCTGAGCTGGCAGTCAGCACAGAGCCCGACGCGGGGCTCGAACCCACGAACCATGAGATCATGACCTGAGCGAAAGTTGGACGCTTAACCGACTAAGCCACCCAGGCGCCCCAAGTTGTACACTTTAAAAAGGTCTGAGCAAACCTACTTTCTCTGATATTGATATAGCCACATCAGATTTCTTTTGGTTTGCATCTTCTTGTTTTCTGTATTTTTATGTCTTTCTTGTGTCCCTTATAAATAGCATATAGTTGTTTTTACATCCAGTCTAACAATCTTTGTATCTTAACTGGAGAATTTCTTCCATTTATATTTAAAGTAATTATTGATATATTTCAGTCTAAATCAATCGCTTTTTTTCTCTTCTTTTTGAAGGAAAGAGAGAGAGAGAGACAGAGAGAGGAGAGGGCACAAGTGTGAGCTAGGGAGGGAAGAGGAAGAGGGGAGAGAAAAATCTTAAGCAGGCACCACACCCAGTGCAGAGTTGGATGCAGGGCTTGTTCTTATGATCATGAGATCATGACTTGAGCTAAAATCACTAGTTGGCCACTCACCCACCTGAGCCACCCAGACACCCCTAAATCTATCACTTTATGAAGTGTTTTCTATTTGTCTTACATGTACTTTGTACTATATTCCTTTTTCTCTCCTTCCTTGACCTAGTTTTTAATTGATTTATTATTTTTAATTTTTCTATGTTTCCCCTCTGTTGGTTTAGAAATTATACATTCTTTTACTATATTTTAGTAGTTATTTAGAGGGATTACCAAATCAATCCTTGATTTATTGAAGTCTAATAGGTCTTTACCTTTTTCCAGAACAACACAGAACCTTGGAACACTTTAACTCCTTTTATGCCTTCTTGAGTTCTTTGCTATTGTTGTCACACATTTTAATTTCACTATAATTTAAAACCTCACAAGAGGGGCACCTGGGTGGCTCAGTCAGTTAAGCATCTGACTTTGGCTCAGGTCATGATCTCACGGTTCATGGGTTCGAGCCCTGTGTTGGGCTCTGTGCTGACAGCTAGCTCAGAGCCTGGAGCTTGTTTCAGATTCTGTATCTCCCTCTCTCTCTGACCCTCCCCTGTTCATACTCTCTCTCTCTCTCTTTCAGAAACAAAACATTAAAAAATTTTTTTTAAAAAAGTGTCCGACTGGCTCAGGTCATGATCTCACTGTTTGTAAGTTCAAGCCCCATGTTGGGCTTTGTGCTGACAGCTCAGAGCCTAGAACCTGCTTCAGATTCTATGTCTCCTTCTCTCTCTGCCCCTCCTTCATTCATACTCCGTCTCTCTCTCTCAAAAATAACTAAACATTTTTTTAAAAATTTCAAACCTCACAAGAGATTACTATTGTTATTGTTTTACAGTCAGTATCAATCTGAGTTTATCCACATATTTAACATTTTCATTGCCTTACATTCTTTTCTGCATTTTCAAGCTTCCATCTGGAATCATTTTCATTTTGCCTGAAGAACACTTTCAGTGTGGCTCAACTGGTAACAGATTTTCTCATTTTTTGTTCCTCTGAAAATGCCTTTATTTCACCTTCATTCTTTCTGGATAAAATCTCTAGAATGCAAAATTCCAAACAAGTGTAAAAATAGAGAGGTCGGTGTAATGAACCGTTGTACCCATAATTAAACTTCAACAATTATCCACGTGTACTCCATTTGTTTTATTCCACCCATCCCCACTCAGTCTCAGATTATTTCAAAGCAAATATCTGACATCCTAATGTTTCATCTGTAAATATTTCACCGGTAAATATTTACTATCTATCACTTAAAGATAATACACTTAAAGATAATATGGGGTTTAAAAACCCCATATTGGGGCACCTGGGTGGCTCAGTCGGTTAAGCGTCCGACTTCGGCTCAGGTCATGATCTCACGGTTCGTGGGTTCAAGCCACGTGTCGGGCTCTGTGCTGACAGCTAGCTCAGAGCCTGGAGCCTGTTTCAGATTCTGTGTCTCCCACTCTCTCTGACCCTCCCCTGCTCATGCTGTCTCTCTCTCTCTCTCTCTCAGAAATAAATAAAAACATTAAAAAAATTTTTAAACCCAAATAATTAAAAATAACAATTTCTTAATATCAAAGATTCAGTCAGTGTTCAAATTCCTCCAATTGTTTCATATATTTTTATTTATAATTTTTCTAAATCAGAATCTCACCTTTATTCTTGAAGGATATTTTCACTGGATATAGAATTGAATTTGTCAGTTATACTCCTTTAGTGCCTTAAAGATATAATTCCACTGTCTACTGGTTTCATTGTTTCTTATGAGAAGAATTGTTTTTTGGTATTTTTATTCTTTTTTAAATTTATGTGTCTTTTTTTTCCTCTGGATGCTTTTAAGATTTTCTTTTTGTCACTGGTTTTGATCAGCTTTTCTATGATGTGGCCAGGCATGGGTTTTCTTTTTATTTAACCTATTTGGGTTTCCAGGACTTCTTGTATCCCTGGCTTGATGCCTCCTTCCCTTTTGGAAAGTTTTCAGCCATTAACCTTTCAAATTTTGGTGTCTGTTTATTTCTTCTTCTTCTTCTTCTTCTTCTTCTTCTTCTTCTTCCTTTTAATGTTTTTAAAATTTTTTTTAATGTTTTATTTATTTCTGAGAGAGAGAGAGAGAGAGAGAGAGAGAGAGAACATGAATAGGGGAGGGTCAGAGAGAGATGGAGATACAGAATCTGTAGGTCCAGGCTCCAGTCTCTGAGCTGTCAGCACACAGCCCGATGTGGGGCTCGAACCCACGCACTGTGAGATCATGACCTGAGCTGAAGTTGGACGCCCAACCGACTGAGCCACCCAGGCACCCCAATGCTTTTTTTAAAAAATGTTTACTGGGGCGCCTGGGTGGCTTAGTCGGTTAAGCGTCCGACTTTCGCTTAGGTCATGATCTCGCGGTTTGTGGGTTCGAGCCCCGCGTCGGGCTCTGTGCTGACTGCTGGCTCAGAGCCTGGGGCCTGTTTCTGAGTCTGTGACTCCCTCTCTCTCTGACCCTCCCCTGCTCACGCTGTCTCTCTCTCTCTCTCTCTCTCTCCTAGAAATAAATTTAAAAAAAATATTTAAAAAAAAAATAAAAAAATAAAAAATGTTTACTTAACTTTGAGAGAGATTGAGTGCCAGCCAGGAAGGGGCAGAGAAAGAGGGAGACACAGAATCTGAAGCAGTCTCCAGGCTCTGAGCTGTCAGCACAAAGCCCTACGCAGAGGTCACAAACAGAGAGATCAGGACCCGAGCCTAACTTGGATACCAGCTGAGCCACTCAGGCATCCCTGTCTCTTCTTTCTTGAATTTGAATTACTCATTATTAGATCTTTTCATTACCTTCTTTATGCATTATCCTTCTCTTTTGTATTTTTAAAATTTTTATTTTTCTGTACTTATTTCTGACTAATTTTTAAGGACTTATTTTCCACTTCATGAATTTTCTCTTTAGCTTGTCAAATGAATTGGTAAATCTAGCCATGAATTCTTCTTCTTATTAGATCTTCAGTTCTGAAATTCCCACTCAGCTCTTTTTTATTGTTTCCAGTCCTCCACCGAAACTCTCAATCTTACCTTTGAACATGGTAAACATGGTAAATACAGTTACTTTGAAGTCTATATCATAATTCCAATATTTGGAGACTCTGTGGAGTTGTTTCTATTGTCTCTTGTTTTTGTTGATTTTCACTTTTGCTCTATTGCCTGTACATGCACCATTTTGTTTATAGAACACAATGCAAAAAATTGTTAATAGCAATAATTTGAGGCCTAAATTGTCTTCTTCCAGAAAGGATTACTGACATCCTAGAATTACTTTTTTCCAGTTTTAAAGATTGAGATTATTTGAAACTGAGCCTTCTAAGGAGGGCCTATCTACTTTGAATTCAGCCTTATTTTTTAAGTTTCAGCCTTTCAGTGTATTAATCCAAGGGAGGTTCATCAGGGCTCTCCACTTTGGCCACTCCTAAATTCTAATCCCTGTCTTCTGTTCAAAAAAGCCATCTGTCTCTTGGTCCTCCACTTTGGCATTGACAAATACTCCTCAAGGGAAAAGTGGACTAAAACACATTTTCCTTATCTCTTCTATGTCTTCTTGCAGATTAGTTTTATATTTTCTAGCTTTCCTTAGCAGGGGGGATGGACCAAATTCAAGAAGTGAAACTCTACTTAACCTTCTGAACCTTAATTCTCTCTCTCTTTTTTAAATGTTTTATTTATTTCTGAGAGAGAGAGAGAGAGAGAGAGACAGTGTGAGCAGGGGAGAGTCAGAGAGATGGGGAGACACAGAGTCTGAAGCAGGCTCCAGGTTCTGAGCTAGCTGTCAGCACAGAACCTGACGTGGGGCTTGAACCCACAAACCGTGAGATCATGACGTGAGCCAAAGTTGGACGCTTAACCGACTGAGCAACCCAGGTTCCCCCTGAACCTCAATTCTCAAGATAAGGGCCTAGATATGCTTCTTGGATTTAGCAACACGGAAGTCACCAGTGACCTTGACATAGGCACACTTTGTGAAATGGTAGAAATGAAAGTCAGATTGGAATAAGTTAGGAGTGAATGGGATGAGGAGGTAGAAACAGTATTTAGGGACAATCTTTCTAGAAATGTGGCTAGGAAGCAAAGAAGGAAAATGAGGTAGGACATGAAGAGGAATGATGTTGGTCAAAAAAGAATTTTAAGAGTGAGAGATACTAGAGCTGCTGGGAATGCTTATGATAATATATGTGTTTGCTATCCTCATGATAGGTATATTTCATATCCTTATGACAGTGAAATTAACAAGTTGGCTTTCTCTGTCTGCCTCATAGTGGTGTTTTAATTAGCATGAGTCAAAGCCCATGAGCCCTGCCAGTCCCATTGTAGCAGGATTCTCGCACAGAGAGTCGTAACACCGAGGTTTTTCTTTCCAGGGAGCAACTTTATTCCCGCTGGCACTGCTCAGTTGGGTTCATACCCAAAGAACTGAGCCCCAAATGCCACATGGTGTAGTTTTTTTTTAAATATACTTTTTACCCATATATGGGTAAACACATACAAACACATCTTTGTCTCCCATATATGGTAACACACAAACATGTAGTCTGATTAAGTGGTCTCGTGTTACAAGGTCGTGAGGGATATTGTCACATATGCATTTATAGCCAGGTTGCCTTGAGGTTTTTTTCCTGTCTTTTCTTAGGGAGGGGACCCAACCACATCATGTTCCAGCTCTAGCTAGCCTTTCTTATCAGACCCTCAGTCACTTTGATTTCTTCTTTTACTTATTCCAATACCATGCTTGGCCCTAGATTAAGCCTCCTTTGATTTTTACCTGATCTGATTCTCCTGACTGAGGTCCCTACCATTAGGGTCACCAGTTCCCAACCCCTCCCACAGGAAGTCACCAGGGCCATTCATATAATTATGTGCCAAGTATTAATGTAGGTGTTGGGAGCTCTGAAGTGCAAATGTAACCATGCCAGTCTCTCACTGAGTAATGATATTCCTTGGCTCCCCATTTCCTTCTGGCTGAAGCCCTAATTCCTGCCTGTCTCCTCAGCCTCACCCCTCTTCACTCTTGATCCTTTTCCTCAGCAGTACACTGTGAGGGATCAAGCTGGCCTGGCTGAGAAAGAGATGCTTGGGTTGGGGAAGGCAGAGGCTCTGGGTGTCAGAGCTTGTCTGCCCAGCCTGAGCCAATTGTGGCAGGGCCACCCTGTGCCTGGGGAGGCTGTTTCCCTTGGCTGGGAGTCTCTGGGGCAGCATTTGAGCCAGAACTCCAGTACCAGGGAGACAAAGGTAGGGCCAGACATCCTGGGTAGTGAGCCAGGGCTGAGCTGTGCCAGGGCCTTTGTTTCTACCTTGGGTGAGGCTTCAGGTTTCTTTTCTTTTTTCTAAGAATAGGGGCTGTGCCACGTGGGTGCCACAGTGGCCAAATTCAACAGGAGAAACCATACCCGGGGGAAAAACCTACTCCCTTAAGTCATAGTGCCGTGGCGTGTGTATGTGTCAAAGTTTCCATGTTTGTCACGTGATTACATGTGCCTCTGTGTATGCATTTCACATCTGTGTGTGTGTGTGTGTGTGTGTGTGTGTGTGTGTTCCTGGGTATGTGCCTGTCTGTGTGGTGTGCTGAGAGGGAGAGAGGGGAGGGTCTGTACTGTGTCCTGTGACACAATAATATCTGTGAATTAGTGTGTGCCTGCCTGTGCTGTGTGCCCGTGTTTATCTGCATGTGAATCTGTATTGTGTTTCTGACTGTATCTGATATATATTAGTATGTGTTCTCAGCCTATATGTTTATGTCTATTTAGCCCCCAAATTCCATGACTTCTTCCCTTTGAACTTTTCTCCTTGACTCTACTTTAGCTACTCCCTTTGGTGGTCCTATCTTGAATCCCGGCATCAGTGAGAAGGGCTCTACCTCAGAAGTCTCAAGATTTAATGTTTCAGGTTCTGACATGCCTTCTCTTCAGTTCTCCCATTCTCTGCTCCTCCCCTCATGTGTCTTCTACATTATTGGGGCTTCCAGCTTTCATAGGCTCTCCTTTCTCTTCAGCCTTGACCTCCAGGTGTATTGCTTCCACTGCTCTCCCCTCAGTACCTCAGGTGAGTGTCCTAACCTCCCACTTTTACCCTATCCAGCTAAGTCCTCAAGGGAGTTGAGTCTTACTGGAGAAAAATCATATACAGTTGGGTGGATGAGTCTTTCTAAATAAAGTTTATCACCTGTAACCATCGCTGGGCATGTCTCTACCTGATACAAATGGCCTTTCTTCTATTTACAGCAATTCCTCTCTCCAGTTGAAATCTTTGCCCCACTGTAAGTGGTGGATCTCCGCACAGGGAAAAAAAAAACCCACAAAAAACCCTGAGGTTAAACTTCCTCCATTTCCTGCCCCCCCCCTCCCACCCAAACTTGTCTGCAGCTGCAACCATTCTCATCTCCTTTTCGGTACCTTCCTCACATCCAAGGCTAGATCCACCCAAAAGAATCTATCTCAGTTAGAGATATCTTAGAGAATAGAGAATCCATCTTTATTCTCTTTTGTCAGTACTCTCTTTCATCAAGTGTGACAGAATCCCAACTCAACCAGGTTAGGGAGGCAAAAAGGAAGCCTTTTCCAGCTCACACAGCTAGGATGCCCCACGTTGTAGTCGTTTTAGGAACGCCTAGATCCCGGAGCTCGTGTTCTAACACCTGGATAATGTCATGATTCTGTGCCTCGGTTCCCTCATCTGTAAAATGAGATATTAATAGTCCTTACCACAGAGAGTTTTGTGAGGGAAAAAAAGCCATTAGAAACCCAGAGAGCACTCTTGGTGGCTCTCATCTTTTCCTCTATGCAGCTGGTTTCGTTTTTTTCTCTGCAGCCTTTCTTTGCTTCCCACTCATGCAGAAGAAAGTGGCTACCCGCAACTCCTCAGCATATCAGCCAGTTGGAACCAGAATATTTTGACCAATACTCTTAATACTTGGGAGAGAAAATCCTATCAGCTTAGCTTGGGTCGGTGTCCACACTGGGCCACTTTGGTGTGGTGGGAAGAGAGATACTTTCTAAAACGTGACTTGCGGCAGACCCACTACTGAGGGGCGCTGGAGCACCTCAGAAAGAAAGGAGAATTGTGAGCTGGCCAGACGTCCCCAAAGGTGTCCATTGCATTTGGAAAACAGTGGGGAATCCTGCTTTATGAGCAGGAATAATATGGGAATGGAGCTAGAACCTTCCCCTCGACTTAAAGAAAGGCCAAGCACTCCAGGTGTATAATGCTCAGGAGTCCCTGGAGGTTGAAGGAAAATAGTCTGGGCAAGGAGATCAGAGACACTAGTCTGGGCAAGGAGATCAGAGATGCTACTTACAAAAAAGAACAACAGCAGGAAGTCCCCGTGGGGAAGTACATGAAGATACTGGGGCTCATCCTGGCCTGGCCCTGTTGATTGTATTTGCACAGATACTAGATCAAAGACGTGATAAGGGAAGTCTCTGGAAAGCATGAGTGCTAACAAGTCTTTGGTGCGGGGAACTGGGATCTACAACCCTGGTCTCCCATCCAAGCCCCTAGGCTTGTGGGAAGAACCCTTTCTTTGTAAATAAAGGAGGCGTTGGCCACACACCCTCTTATGGCATTGGGTCACCAAAGCTGACTTGGTCAGCAGTGACACAGACAGGGGTTCCAAGCATCAAGACAAAGTGGAAGAAGCCCCTGGGTGACTCATCTGGTTAAGTGGCCAGACTCTTGGTTTTGGCTCAGGTCATGATCTCGTGGTTCATGGGTTCAGGGCCTACATTGGTCCTGTGTGGGGGCCCATGTTGGGCTCTGTGCTGACACTGTTGAGTATGCCTGGGATTCTCTGTCTCTCTTCCTCTCTTTGTGCCTTCTGCATGCATGCATGCACTCTCTCTAAATAAATAAACTTTAGGGGCGCCTGGGTGGCTCAGTCAGGTGGGTGTCCAACTTTGGCTCAGGTAATGATCTCATGGTTTGGAGTCAGGGAGTTTGAGCCCCACGTTGGGTTCTGTGCTGACAGCTTAGAGCCTGGAGCCTACTTCGGATTCTGTGTCTCCCTCCCTCTCTGCCCTTCCCCCCACTGATGCTCTCGCTCTCTCTCTCTCTCTCTCAAAAATAAATAAACATTAAAATAAATAAATAAACTTAAAAAGTTTTTAAAAAAGACAAAGTGAAAGATTATGGGGAACCAGTCATTCACCACCTGGTGGCACATGAGTGGATACAAACCCGTCTGTAAGAACAGCATCTCATCAAAGAGGGAAAGAGCCTCTCCCTTTAAACAAACCCAATTCCAAAATTAATTTATCGGGGCACCTAGGTGGCTCGGTTGGTTAAGTGTCCAACTTCAGCTCAGGTCATGATCTCATGGTTCGTGAGTTCAAGCTCTGTGTCAGGCTCTGTGCCTACAGCTCGGAGCCAGGAGCCTTCTTCAGATTCTCTGTCTGCCTCTCTCTCTCTACCCCACTCACACTCTAAAAAATAAATAAATATTTAAAATTTAAAAAAATTAATTAATTAATTTTTAAAGATATATTTTTTAATTTTATTTTTTGTTTACTTTAAAGAGAGAGGGGGAAGGGAAGTGGGCTGAGGAAGAAAGAGAGAATCTTAAGCAGGCTCTATACCCTGTGTGGAGTCTGTTCGGGGAACTCGATGTGGGGTTCGATCCCACAACCCTGAGATAGTGACCTGAGCTGAAATCAAGAGCTGGAGGCTCAACCGACTGAGTTTTAGACCCCATTTTGACTTTCAGTATTACTTTTCTTATTGTGTTAAGAAACACAAAGAAAGTCTTTTACTTCATAATATATAATAATAATAATAATAATAGCAAACTCTTATTCAGTGTTTAGTATATGCCAAGCAATGGTCTAAGTGCTTCATAAATATTAACTTATTTAATTCTCATAACCTTTTTAAAAAATGTTTATTTTCGAGAGACAGAGCATGGGTGAGGGAGGGGCAGAGAGAGAGGGAGACACATAAGCAAGCTCCAGGCTCTGAGCTGTCAGCACAGAGACTGATGTGGGGCTTGAACTCACAAACCATGAGATCATGACCTGAGCCGAAGTCAGACACTTAACCTACTGAGCCACACAGGCACCCCTAATTCTCACAACCTTTGAGGTAGGTACTATCCTTCTGCTTATTTTACAGATGAAGAGACAAAGCACAGAGAAGTTAAGTTTTCCTTAGAATGTGCCTCCATGATAGGCATGTGTAGCTCAGATCCTGTCCAAGCATCATGTCATCAGGTTAGAACTATTCTCTTTGCCCCAAGTCAGTCCCATTTCCTTGCCCTCCTAGAAAGGCATCTTTCCCTTTATGCTTGTCTCTAGTCCTATAATCCTGAGCTTGGCTGGTCCACTGAGGATAGCATCTGCAGACACTGATTTGGACATTGGTCAGAGAAGGGAGGGAAGGGGCAGAAATCAGCATAGATGAGTTCTTACAAGCTGGGACTCGCTCACTGTGAGATCTGGGTAGATCCCTTCCGTTCCTCCTCTCCACTTCCTTGTCTGTGTGCTGGGACTCTTCAGTGGCTCCTACCAGCGTCACAGCCCAGACCCTGCAGACATGGTTGGCTATCCAGCCAACAGTCATTCCACTAGCTCCATCCCTTCTTTCTTGCTGGATGATCTGTGATTATTTTGGATGCTCAGGAAATGTTCAGTTTGACAATGGACATATATTGCCACCTTGGCCAATGCATCAGCTGAAGGGAGAAGGGTTTCTTCTTTCCTTCCTTCCTTCCTTCCTTCCTTCCTTCCTTCCTTCCTTCCTTCCTTTCTTTCTTTCTTTCTTTCTTTCTTTCTTTCTTTCTTTCTTTCTTTCTCGGAGAAGGGTTTCTGGAAAATATTTTTGTCCTGATAAAAATTAATTCATGTGAACAAACTGCCTTTTTATTTTTTATTTGAGAGAGAGAGAGAATATAGAGCAGGGGAGAGGGACACACACACACACACACACACACACACACACACAGAGAGAGAGAGAGAGGGAGAGAGAGAGAATCTTAAGCAGGATCCATGCTCAATGCAGAAGCCAACGTAGGGATTGATCCCATTACCCTGAGATCATGACCTGAGCTGAAATTAAGAGTCAGAGGCTCACCCAACTGAGCCACCCAGGCACCCCTGAGAAACTGCCCTTTTGACTCTAGGGCCAGGGCCACATTGCAATCTCTGAAGGGAATAGGCTTGCTCTGTGGGAGTTACAGGAAAGCACATTTTGTTCCAAGTTGAAACAGGTGGCTTTTAATCAAGTAGGTATACCAAAAAAGAAAAAAAAAAAAAAAAAGCCTTCATTAGGGATGATGCAGAGATTCCTGCTCTGGAGGAGGTGGGAATTAAAAAGGAAAAGGCTGAGGGGTGCCTGGGTGGCTCAGTTAGTTAAGTGTCCAACTTCGACTCAGGTCATGATTTCGCAGTTTGTGGGTTTGAGCCCCGCATCGTCTTCTGTGCTGGCAGGTCAGAGCCTGGAGCCTGTTTCAGATTCTGTCTCCATCTCTCTCTGCCCTTCCCCCACTCATGTTCTATCTCTCTCTGTCTCAAAAATAAACTATAAAATTTTTTTTAAATTAAAAAAAAAAGAATAAAAAGGAGAAGATTGAGTTAGAAGACATGTAAGTCATGTCCTGCCTCAAACAGGTAGAGTTGTATGATAATTTTTCTCTAGACTTTACCTTTTTACCATGTCAGATCACACTGATCTAGTTTAATAGGAAGAACAAATCTTTTGCCCCATTTTGGCACTCAAATATTGACCCTGCCTTCTATTTCATTCGCCCATTGGAAAGAGGATCTCTCTCCCCTATACCTCTCCTCCTGAAGAACAAGTTAAACATCTTGAGATGAGGTACAATGGCGGCTTTTCTGTGCTCAGCCTGCCCTCTGCTGGAATAAGGGGATTGACTTCGGAGACTTTTGGGAAGAGCTAGCTTCTGGAAAGGGGACATGACCCGTAGCCTGGATTTCCCTTGCGGGTCACCGTAGGTCATATGTTCACCAGAAATCAGGTCTAGGAGACTGTAACTTAGTCCCTGAGTGGAAGATGGGAAGCTTTCTAATGAATACAATTGCCTGGTTTAGAGGTTAGAAGCTGTCTGTGTTGTGTGCCTGTTTGAGTTTCTTTATTCACATACTGATGAAGAGATATGAGAGACCTCATTTGTCTAGTGTTAAAAATAAAATTTCCTAGACAAATTGATCTTTTTTTAAAAAAAATTTTTTTTAATGCTTATTTATTTTTGAGAGAGAAAGAGACAGAGCATGAGCAAGGGAGAGGCAGAGAAGAGGTAGACGCTATGAGAAGCAGGCTCCAGTCTCTGAGCTGTCAGCACAGAGCTAAATGAGGGGCTGGAACTCACAAACTGTGAGATCATGTCCTGACCTGAAGTCGGATGCTTAACTAACTGAGCCACCCAGACAAATTGATCTTTAGTAACTGTTAAAGTTTATCATTTTGCTAATAAGGGATCAGCAAGATGACAAAATCTTATGCTTTGGGTGTGAAAAGAATATGGAAATTGATGGGTTATACAGTTGGGTTACAGAAGACTTATGTAAGCAGTTTAGTTTGGGAGGAAAAACCTTCCTAGCTGGTACAGATTACAGTTTTATGATACAGTAATGAAAAGGTCTTATTCAAACCCATTATTATAGAGGAAACATGAAGAGAAAGTGTGATGTGAGGGATATTGACTGCTAATCAGAGATTAAAAATCCAACACATCTAAGAAGTAAAGGATGAGGCTGCTAACTGTAATATAATTTTATTTCTCAAGAAATGTGACTGATGATCTGACATATTTGTGACAGCCACAAATAAGTTCTGACTTGAAACAGGCCACTTGGCACCAGGGATTTAAGCAGTAAGTGGTACAGAAAGAATACAGTTTATGTGCACCCTTTCACCCCTCACTGCTTCACACACCTCTTTTTTCTTTAGTTTAGAAGCAATTTTTATTTCTCTGAAATCAGAATGATCAGAGATTGGTTTTTTCATATATGTTAATTTTTCAGATAACTGATATTTGCACTTTTAACTACTGTAACTTTTCTTCTTGAAATCCAAAAAAATATTTTACATGCTTATGAAAAATTTTAATGGTGCAGAAAAATGAAGAGAATAAAATAATTGCCCAAATCCTACCACCCAGTTGATGGATGATGTTAACTGATTATCACTTCAAAGAGCCTTTACATATATATACAATAGGAGATTAGATAGGTACAGAGATAGGTACAACAGGCTCACAACACTTTTTCAGAAAACAGTGAGGTTAGATATGTTTTGGAATTTAGAATTTTTTATATTTTGGAAAGATAATATGGTTTATATCCTGTATATCTTATAATATCTCCCAGCAGGATATAGGCAGTACTCCACAATTAAATATGTTAACATTTCTGCATATGAATATTCACACTAAGAGATGTTTAAAAAACGGCAAATAGCCTTATTTAAATTAAGGACAGATTGTGCTGCCAAGTGACTTATAAAACACCTTTAATTTTCACAACTTTTTGATTTCAGAATTTTAGGAAGGAATTGTGGACTTTGTGTTGCCATGAAAATGGGATCATACAATACATGCTATTTTTCTAGAGAAAAAAGAGCTAACTTAATTGTACCTGTAGTTGACTGAATAAAAAGAAACAGAAGTGAAACCAAAGGAATTGCCTCACTTTACATAAATGTTTCTTTTTCACAATAAGTATTATTTTCTAAAATATCTTTCTAAGGTTAAATAAAGGGAGTAATAAAAATAATAAGAGATCAGAGTCATGTTGGAATTATTTGTGAAGGAGATCTTCCCTATATCTTCTCAAGTACCATTAGGCTCAAGGCCCTCCAAATATTTGGTAGCATTCCCTTTGGTATCCTGAAATTCATAGATAATATAATCTACTCATTAGATGAAAAAAAATAATGCCTAATACACAGGAAATTTTTGTTATAAAATATAGTGGCACGTATTTCAATATTTAAATCGTTGGCCATTACTAACTACTAAAGACATAATGAAGCAATGAGATGCTTGTATGTGTATTTAATGAACAAGTTTGGATTTAATAGGAGTCACAAGGAGAGAAGCCATACCATTTAAAATGAAAGCAGAGTTGTGGTGGACACTAGAATAAAACGTGGTTAAATAATTATAGGGAATACTTATTTATATAAGTGAAATAGGTAAGTAACCTTAGTTGAATTAAAAATGACATGACAAGGATTAGGTGGAGAAAATGAGTTATTTTATTGCTGAAAATGAGCTGGCTCTTCTCAAGGAAAGATTTTGTATTATCTTCTATGTTGTGTCATGGGATGGGTTAGTGAAAGAATCGCAGAAATCATACACACCTCTCTAGCTATCTCACCCCATGTTAGGGCAAATATTTATATTCTAAGACCTTTGGGACCTTGGAGACCAGGTCTTTGAAGAGTTGACGGGAGACAGAAAGATTTGAAGAAAAGAAGCCGTATTTAAGAAGATAAACTGTGTGCAGACCTTTGGGGAAGGTATAAGACTGAAAGCCAACAGGAAATCTCCAAATAAATCATTTCAATCTGTAGTTTTCACAAGAGACTTATTTTGCTGCAAATATATTTTTTAATTTACATAAATGGCAACAAAATATTATAAAAGCCAGCCCTTATGGAATTCATTTCATTTGCCTCTATTAATTTAATAATGTATATCGTTATACATTTACTCCTGTAAAAAGGAGTCTCAAATCTCCGTGAACATTTGCATTTGGTTTCGTTGTTTTTCCAGTAACCTATTATTGCAGTGAAACTCTTTTCAACTAAATACTTAGTTGGAAATACTGTAAATATTTTAGCTCTTCCCAAGAAGTGGGCATACAAATTCTAACAGTGTTCCAAACTTTTCATAATTAGACTGATTAAACTGTTTTAGCTTCAAAGTCTTATTATTATTTTAAATCTATCTTTGTTTATTTCCTCTCAATTAATTCTTCCTGCAAATGTTGGATACGGTCCTACTGGTTTCGAATGTATTCGAAACACCTCTCAGTCAGGTAATGCAAATTCTGTCTTTAAACCTAGTCAACTAATTGCCTCCAAAGAAGGAAAATTTCCAAACCACTGTTTGTAAGTAGCTTTCCCCCAGGGAGAAACGATAATTCTCTTCCCTAGTGGTCGCTCAGACGCGCACCTGTAACATTCACTTGGAGCTCCGCCCCTCACGCACTCCACGTCCGTCTGTCGCGCACGCCGTCCCGGGAGCGGACGTCGACGTCGAGCGGAAGTGGTGTAAGGAGGCCGCCGGAGGTGTCGTTGGTGTGTTGCGCGACTAGGCCTGAGAGTGGACTGGCCTGTGTGCCCGTGAAGATAACGCTATGTCGATCGAAATCGAGTCCTCGGAGTGAGTCCTGCGGTGGCGGAAGTTCGCGAAGTGGCGGGGGCGGGGAGGTGAAGGGTGTGGGATGTTAAGATGCTCAGGGAGAGGCGTCTGAGAGCCTAAGGCAGTGGAGGGACGTTTCCTGGCCCACAAAGAAGCGTCTTGGATCTGGCTACCTCGGAGGCGGGCCCTCAGGAAAGTAGCGAACGAGAATCCTAAAGCCCCATGGGAGACTGCACGGAGCTAGGAGGAAGGATAGGCCTTGAAGATCTGAGTTTTAGCCTTCGCCGTCTCCTGGCGTGCACTGTGACTGATCAAATTGCCCATCCGTTGTGGACTCCAGTCTAATTACTTGCACAAAGGAGCTTGGATTCTAAGCCTTCCTTCTCTCCCCGCACCCTCTTAAACAGTATGATTCGTTGCCTCCGCTTACATGTCCCCTCTGCTTTGCTCTGCCCAGCGCTTACCCAGTATTGTCACTGCTACTCTGTCCACTCTACTAACCTGTGTAGGCGCCTAGGAGCTCCTTTTCCTTTTAGTGCCACAGCTTAGCACGCCTTGAAGGCTCAATTACTGCCTTTGGAATGAATGAGCTATTAGCTGTTCTTTCAGGTGCTAATTGGCGCTGAATTTTGGTTAGTCGGTGAGTTCTCTGTAGCTGCAAAGAAGAGACAGAATCTGAAGACGGGCCAGAAGAATGATTGACTTGGAGGGGAGGGGGGATAATGAGTGACTGAAGAAGGTCTTCAGTGAACACCTTGCCCTTGCCAGCAGTTACTAATTAAACCAACAGGTATAACATTTGCGCCCTTAGTGTAAGAAAGGGAGAGGGCTTGTCCAGAAGATCTGCCAGGGGAGGAAGGGAGGTTTATTCATTCAACAAATACTGAAGTCTGCTATGTACTTTTCTAGACCCTGGGGATACTGTACTGAACAAAACACAGATATCTATGCCCTTAAAGAATGTACGTAGTGATAGGGGGAGGCAGACGACAGACAAAAAACAATAAGCAAAATATGAGACTTAACATGGTAATAAGTGTTGTGGAGAAAAAGAAAGCAAAGAAGAACGATAGCACTGGCAACTAAGAGACAGCTAAGGCAGGGCAGGAGTTGGAAAGGATTCCCTGCTTTGGGGTCTAAATAAATAGTGTACACCATCCATTCTCCCATCCTTGGGTTGCTGCATGGTTGCTTTAAAAATTTTTTTTTTTAAATGTTTTATTTATTTCTAGGAGAGAGAGAGACAGCGTGAGCAGGGGAGGGTCAGAGAGAGAGAGGGAGTCACAGACTGAAACAGGCTCCAGGCTCTGAGCTGGCAGTCAGCACAGAGCCCGACGTGGGGCTCGAACCCACGAACCGCGAGATCATGACCTGAGCGAAAGTCGGACGCTTAACCGACTAAGCCACCCAGGCGCCCCGCTTTAAAATTTTTTTTAATTAAAAAGTATTCTAATGTTTATTTTTAAGAGAGAGAGAGACAGAGCATTAGTGGGGGAGGGGCAGAGAGAAAGGGAAACAATCAGAATCAGGCTCCAGGCTCTGAGCTTTCAGCACAGAGCTGGATGTGGGGCTTGAACCCATGAGCCCGTGAACTGCAAGATAGTGACCTAAGCTGAAGTTAGATGCTTAACTGACTGAACCACCCAGGTGTCCCCCCCCTCCCGTTTTTTACTCTTAAGATTTTAGGTATTCTCCACACCCAGTGTGAGGCTGGAACCCACAACCCCAGGATCAAGAGTTGCACACTCTACCGACTGAGCCAGCCAGATGCCCCTGCATGCTTTTATTATCAGTAATAGCTGCTATTTAGTGAGTATTTTCTATGCTAGTTACACTGTAAACAGTATAGTCAACCCTTTCACTACCCTACAGGGTAAGTATTTTTATTAACAGTTGAGGAAACAGGCACAGAGATGTTAACTGACTTGCTCAAGGTCACAGTAAGTGACAGAACTCTGATTCAAATCCCAGCCTATCTCTAAAGCTTTTAGGTCTTTATGTGTTACAGTTGACCCTTAAATAACATGAGTTTGAACTGCACAGGTCTACTTATCTGAGGATTTTTTTAGTACAGTACTGTACAGTACTGGAGGTATATTTTCTCTTAATGATTTTCTTGGTAACATTTTCTATCAATAAGGCTGGTCAACAGCAGGCTGTTAACAGTTAAGTTTTGGGGGAATTGAAAGTTAAACATAGATTTTTGACCATACTGGGTCAGTTCCCCTAACCCCCATGTTGTCCGAGTCAATTGTATGTTGTGTTTGAAGAAAGTAAATTTGATTTACTGGAGATCTTTACAGGGAGGGTGTTTTATTTGGGAATATAGATGGATAGTAGGTACTAGAGTAGCTGGGATCAAAACCTGATTATCTCTTAAAGGGGCCATGAAAGAAGAGGCTACTGCAAGTAGCAGTGATCAGTTTTCTTCTGCAGGAATTTTGAAGAGGGTGTTTGCTTTTCAGTCAGAGATGTGTGCTCAGGAGCCACACTGTCAGTTTGAACCTTCATTTTTCCATTTATCTCTTTACTTTGGTCATTCCTTACCAAAATGGATATAATGGTAATACCTCCCTCATAGGCTTGTTTTGAGGAGTAAGTGAATCAGTGTCTAAAATGCTTCTAATGGTGCCTAGTATATAAGAAGTACATAATAAACATTGGTCATTGTTTTATGTTTACTATTTCTACCTGAGAGGGGGAATTGACTAAATTCCAATATGAAATCCCTTCCAACTGAGACAGTCTGACCTTTTTTACTCTTGCTGTCTGGTAGAAATACAGTGTGAGCCACATATGCACTTTTAAAGAAAGAAGGAAAACAGTGTATCACAACATTATACAGTGAGATTTTATAGTCTAATGAACAGATCTTTCACCAGATCCCTTATTATTAAACCCAAGAGCAAGATGTTTTAACTATAAATAACTATATTTAACTATAACTTCTGAGTTTTCTGTCACATGCTGAAAGCGGTTGCTTATTCTCTCAATATTTGGAAATTGCCTGGCTCCTCTTTTCCTTGGGAAAGTGAATTCACAATGTTTTTATTTTACATGTCTTGAATATTTGGTAATAAAGGTGGTGAGTAGGTATTACTTTATTTTGCTTTTACATACAGTATAGTTCTACTCATTTGTGTTCAGCAGATCCCTAGTAAGAAAATCTCCAATTCATATTTTTTGTTGTCTTTTAAAAAAATAGACCAAATCACCCTATAAGCATTTAGAGTATGTTGTGTCAATGACTGGGTTTAAAAAGTTCGTAAAAGTGTACAACAGTATAATCATACATATTGATAAGAAACTTGGCATAATAAAAAGATCTTGGGTCCTGGAAGTAAGTAAGCATCACCTTGGTACCAGCTCCCTTTCTAGCTGACTGTGAGACCCTGGGCAAATTATTCCCCCTTTCCGGACCCTAATCCTTGGATCTCTGGGATGAAGGTAGGACTGGATAATCCTCAGGGTCTCTTGTAACTTGGAGATTTTTAGGAAGTTTTACTTACATGATAAAGAAATGGGAAGTAACTAGTGAAAGGAGGATGGTTGAATAGAAGAAATAAGCTGGGATTGGTTTTATGGTTTGGCCTCTTTGGTGAGTGAGGATTCCTGAGCTGGGTTTCTTGCTTTCTTTTTTTAGTGTGATCCGTCTTATCATGCAGTACTTGAAGGAGAACAGTTTACATCGGGCGTTAGCCACGTTACAGGAAGAAACTACCGTGTCTCTGAATACTGTGGACAGCATTGAGAGTTTTGTGGCTGACATTAATAGTGGCCATTGGGATACTGTTTTACAGGCTATACAGTCTTTGAAATTGCCAGATAAAACCCTCATTGACCTCTATGAACAGGTAAGAGTGGAGGTGATGCCAATCTCCTTGAATTGGTTTATTGTGGGCCCCCTCACTGGGGAGCATCAGGAAGCACTGTGGGACTGTAACAATCCTTAAAACTTAACCGCCAAGATTTGGGTGCTACTTTATATTTTTTTCCTTTTTTTTTTGGAAAAGCCAACATTATACTAAATTAAAATAATTTTTTTTTAATGTTTAGTAATTTATCTTGAGAGAGAGACAGACCAGGCATGTATGCATGTGCTTGCATGAGTGGGGGAAGGGCAGATGACAAGCTCCATGCTGTCAGTGCACAGCTGAATGCAGGGCTTAATCTCAGGAATGATGAGATCATAATGTGAGCTGAGATCAAGAGTCAGACATTTCTAACTTACTGAGCTACCCAGGTGTCTCTAAATTTATTTTTTAAGTGATCATTAAGTGAGCTGTTTTGACACCAAGTAGTGTATATTACAATTCAGTTCTGGCACTAACCACCCAGAGTTAGCATAAACTTTGCAAATTAAAGGCTCAGTCCTCTGCAAGACTGCCCTTATTTTAGATACAAGCTGCACTTGTTTGGGGCCTCAGGCCACCCACACTTCTGACCAGCTGCCTGCATATGTGGGTCCCCATGGCCCTTTGAGAATTAGTAACTCACTAGAACAAGTCCCAGAACTCAGCACAGTGCTGCATTTGTGGTTATAGTTTTATTATCAAGGATACAGATCAGGACCAGCCGAATGAAGACACATAAAAGTGAGTCTGGAAGGATCCTGAATGCAGAGCTTCTAATGTTCTCTCCCTGTGGAATCAGAGCGTCTCTCTCACCTGGCTTATTAATGTATTCACCAACTAGGAAGCTCCTCTGGGGTTTTTTATTCGGGTTACTTTCAATTCTAGCTCCCTAGCATTCCTTGGAGGGTGGGTTGGCTCAAAGCCTCAACCTTCTGACCATCTGGTTGGTCTTTCTGGCAACCAGCTCTTTCCATGTGCTGTCTCATTAGCACAATCTCAGGAGTGATGCAAGGAGCTCATTAATAATGAAGATATTCCTATCACTGGGGGAAATTCCCAGGTTTTTAGAAGCTCCGTGCCAGAAAATCAGGACAAAGATCATACAAATTAGTTACTATACATTTGTATGATAACAGAATGGGCTTTCTGGAAATAAGACTATAGTGTTATTTGAAATAAAAATAGGATAGTTGGTTTATTTACAGTCCTCAGGAGTTCAGTAATTACTAACTAATTTTCTAAAGAAAATTTAGAACTGGAGAAAGGTTTCTCGGAAGCCTATGGAGATATTCTTATCTTCGGCTTTCTTTAGCTTCTGTATTCTGAACAAGAAGCCTGAGAGTAGAGGAAATGGGTGGGTAAAAATGATGGATGGAATTTGGATGATTGAAGTTACTATTTATGTATGTATGTAAAATTTTTTTATGAGGTAGAGTGGGAGTGGGGGAGCGACAGAGAGAGAGGAGACACAGAATCCGAAGCAGGCTTCAGGCTCTTAGGTGTCAGCACAGAGCCCAACATAGGGCTTGAACTCATGAACCGGAAGTCGGAGGCTTAACTGAGCAACCCAGGTACCCTGAAGATACTATTTATAATTGCTTCACTTGTCCAACTGAAAATGCTAGTGAGGGCGTGCCTGGGTGGCTTAGTCGGTTAAGTGTCCGACTTTCGCTTAGGTCATGATCTCGCAGTTCATGGGTTTGAGCCCTGTGTCGGGCTCTGTGCTGCCTGCCAGCTCAGAGCCTGGAGCCTATTTCGGAGTCTGTATCTCCCTCTCTCTCTGACCCTCCCCTGCTCATGCAGTCTCTCTCTCTCTCTCCTAGAAATAAATAAAAATATTAAAAAAAAAAAAAAGAAAAGAAAATGCTAGTGAAAAGAGGAAGGGACATTTCCCTATAGTGGAAATCATGTTAGGAGGCCATCTCTGAATCAGAAACTGCTAAAGAAGAAACAGTACTAAGAGAATGCGTTGAAACAGACATTTTCTTTCAATTTTGTCCAGGTTGTTCTGGAATTGATAGAGCTGCGTGAATTGGGAGCTGCCAGGTCACTCCTGAGACAGACTGATCCCATGATCATGTTAAAACAAACACAGCCAGAGCGGTATATTCATTTGGAGAACCTCTTGGCCAGGTCTTATTTTGATCCTCGTGAGGTATGAGAAGAAACTCTTGTTAACTCTAGAAATAGTGTAACCTGTTTTTTACATTTTATTGGATACTGTTTGTGATTTTGATTCAGTTTTTGAAAATAATACTTTTCTGTTTATATATGTTGGTTGAAGAGAATAATCTTGTTCTTTTTTTCTGAGTATTTGAAGGCCTTCCCTTTCCATATGCATCCCATTTTTAGAAGGTTGTATGTCAGTAAGTAAAGAAGCAGCAAATGTATTCTGATATAATTTCCACATTAGACCAAGTACTTATTTGACCCTGAAGTGCTGCCAGACTGCTAGTATATTCACTGTGTATTTGTGTCCTTTGGCCCAGCAAGTGCAATTTCTCTCACCTTTTTAAGTTCTTAGAAAGCTTGTGCTTTTGTCTTAGCCAGTGATGCATACTTATAGAACATGGTGACTCAATCTTTTCTTCTTCCAAACTTTATTATATGTATAGTTTCATTATTTCTCACCCAGCCCTATACTAACCTAAATAGGAGGAAGAAAAATTTAATAGGTACTGGATAATGGGGAGTTAGGGTAAACGCACAGAAGCCATTAGGATAAAGGAAAGAGGTTTAGATTACCATCAAAGGATTCAGCTTAGAGGTGCGAAGGACTTTTGGGCTGGGAGTCGTAAATTACCAAAGAATTACTAAAAGAATCCTCAGCTCTGCAAATTTTTCAAAAAAGTGGAAAAACAGTGCTGGCTTTGATGTGGTTTACTTAGACTCTCCTCAGAAATAATAGTGTGGATTGGCTGACCTCAATTCTCTCCCAGCTCATACTTTTGAAATGCAAGTGGGGAGAACTGGGAATTCATCTTAACTAATTAATATAATTAGTCCCTTCTTAAACCAGGTTGTTCTTTTTATCTTTTTTTTTTTTAAATGTTTCTGCTTGATTATTACTGTTGTCTTTAAGCACACTCCTATCCTGTGACCGCTTCTTAGAAATAATATTTATCCCTCTCCTTCTTCAGGCATACCCAGATGGAAGTAGCAAAGAGAAGAGAAGAGCAGCAATTGCCCAGGCCTTAGCTGGGGAAGTCAGTGTGGTGCCTCCATCTCGTCTCATGGCATTGCTGGGACAGGTAATTCATAGTCTGTGAAACTGAAATTACCCTGAACTCCTGATACTGTTTCCTTCACATAAAGTATATGTACGAGCTAAAGAAGTGAGACGTCCTAAGAATTGGGGACTAGCTGTAGAGCTGCTTGCACCAACAGCTGTGCCATTGCGCCAGCCGCCTTTTTTCTGGGAGAAGCAGTATTGATTAGTTTGGAGCATAAGCTCTCGAGTCAGTTAGAATTAGGGTGACCATGGAAGTTATCATTCCATTGGGGACAGCTTGATCATTCGAGTTGATCATTGTGCTAGGACACTGTCAAAGGCACAGTGGAACAAATGTTTAGTCTGGTTAGAATCTGAGCTCTCTCACTTACCAGCTAATGTGGTTTTTAACATATCACCTAACTTTTCTGGACTTTTTCTTTTCTTTTCTTTTTTTTTTTTTTGAGGTAATCTCTACACCCAACATGGGGCTCAAACACACAACCCCAAGATCAAGAATTGCATGCTCCACTAACTGAGCCCGCCAGATGCCTCCCTAACTTTTCTTTTTTAAATTTTTTTTTTTAATGTTTTATTTATTTCTAGGAGAGAGAGAGACAGCGTGAGCAGGGGAGGGTCAGAGAGAGAGGGATTCACAGACTGAAACAGGCTCCAGGCTCTGAGCTGGCTGTCAGCACAGAGCCCGACGCGGGGCTCGAACCCACTAACCGTGAGACCATGACCTAAGCAAAAGTCGGACGCTTAACCGACTAAGCCACCCAGGCGCCCCATGCCTCCCTAACTTTTCTGATTCCATTTACTCATCTTGGTGTTATAGTAAGGATTAAATGAGATGATGCATTTAAAGCATTTTCTGTATTGCCTGGCACCTTGTAAACTTTCTTTTTTTAAGTTTATTTATTTTGAGAGAGAAAGAGGGAGAGAGAGCATGCCTGCAGAAGGGGCAGAGACGGAGGGAGAGAGAATCCCAGGCAGGCTCTACACCATCAGTATAGAGCCCGAGGTGGGGCCTGAACTCACAAACCGTGAGATCATGACCTGAACTGAAGTTGGACACTTAACCAAACTAAGCCACAAAAGTGCCCCTGCCTGGCACCTTGTAAACACTCAGTAAATGGGAGCTGCTGCTGGTGACTTTTTTTTTTTTTTAGTAGTAGTATTACTAGTGTTGTTGTTATTGAAAGCTACCTAGAGTAAGAGATTTTTATAGATAGCGCAAGATACAAGTGATTAGTAGTAATATAAATAGCCTCCTTGCAGTAAAACTGGGGCACTTTTGAATGAGGGAAAAGGTCAGATCAGATTCTTCTCCTATTTTATATAGCATAATTTCATATAGATTTAAAGTTATGTCAGAAAATAGAAAAGCCAGAAGATAATGTATCAAACTTATTGATAGGGAAAGACTTCCTATAATTAGGGAGTAGGCACCAAGGGAAAGATAACAAATTTAATTCACTTAAAGAGTTTAACTTAGGATAAAAACACACCTATAAAACAATAAGAAACACTTAAGAGTTTAACTTAGGATAAAAAGACACCTATAAAACAATAAAAAAAACACTTAAGAGTTTAACTTAAGATAAAAAGAAACCTATAAAACTATAATCAAAACTAGATTGGGAGAACATTCTTTTTGGCAATCATAAATACCTGGATCACATCAAAAAAAGCTCACAAATTGATAGGAAAAATAGTATAAATAGAATAGATAAGTGGGCAGAGAACATGAATAAACAGTAAATAAATTGGGAGTCAAGAGGAAATAAATTGGGAGTCAAAATAAGAGTTGGCAAATGATAACAGCCTAGGACCATTAGTCTCCAGAATCTGTGATTTTCCCACTCCCCATGTTCAGTCATAAACACCAGTTGAAGTTGCAACTTTCTGGGAAAGCACTTTGTCAATGTATATCAAGAGGCTTAACCATTCATATTCTTTTTCGATTCAGTAATTCCTCTTCGGGGAATCTATTCGAAGTGAGTATTATCCCCCAAATAGTAAAGGCCTTATTGTTCAAATGTATTGTTGTGACATTATTATTATTCTTTTTTTTTTAAGTTTTATTTTGAGAGAGAGAAAACACAGGTGGGAAAGGGACAGAGAGGGAGAGAGAGAGAATCCTAAGCAGGTTCTTCACTCTCAGCACAGAGCCTAATTTGGGGCTCAAACTCACAAACTGCGAGATCATGACCTGAGCTAAAGTCGGATGCTTAACCGACTAACTCAACCAGACGCCCATTTTGCAGGATTATTTTTAGCTGTGTGAAAAATTGGTAGCAGTGTGATTATCCACTAATATATTAATTAAACTGTTAAACATTCACCAGAAAAAGGGTATATTTGACAGCCACAAATGATAGGTATGTCATTGTATGATCTGATAGGTGAAAAACAGGAGAAAATAATATTTTATGTATAGTGTGTAATTACAGTGTTAATTAAACACATGTAAAGTGGAAAACACTAGAAGGTATACATAGGCTACTAACTAACGGTGGCTGTATTTGGATGTTGGAACTGTGGGAGATTTTTGTTTCCCTAATTTTTTTTAAATTTTAATTTTAATTTTTTTTCCTGAGAAATTTTTTAATTTATTTTTTAATTTACATCCAAGTTAGTTAGCATATAGTGCAGCAGTGATTCAGGAGTAGATTCCTTAATGTCCCTTACCCATTTAGCCCATCTCCCTTCCCCCACCCCTCCAGCAACCCTCTGTTCTCCATTTTTAAGAGTTTCTTATGTTCCCCCCCGGTTATTATTTTATTTTTTCTTTCCTTCCTTTATGTTCATCTGTTTTGTATCTTAAAGTCTTCATATGAGTGAAGTCACACATTTGTCTTTCTCTGACTACTTTCGCTTAACATAATACCCACTTGTTCCATCCATGTAGTTGCAAATGGCAAGATTTCATTCTTTTTGATTGCTGAGTAATACTCCATAGTGTGTGTGTGTGTGTGTGTGTGTGTGTGTGTGTGTGTGTGTACACACCACATCTTTATCCATTCATCCATCGATGGACATTTGGGCTCTTTCCATACTTTGGCTATTGTTGATAGTGCCGCTATAAACATTGGGGTGGATGTGTCCCTTTGAAACAGCATACCTAGTAGTGCAATTGCTGGGTCGTAGGGTAGTTCTCGTTTTAATTTTTTGAGGAATCTCCATACTGTTTTCCAGAGTGACTGCACCAGTTGACATTCCCATCGGCCGTGCAAAAGAGATCCTCTTTTCCCGCATCCTTGCCAACATCTCTTGTTGCCAGAGTTGTTAATGTTAGCCATTCTGACAAGTGTGAGGTGGTTTCTCATTGTACTTTTGATTTTTATTTCCCTGATGATGAGTGATGTTGAGCATTTTTTCATGTGTTGGTTGGCCATCTGGATGTCTTTTTTGAAGTGTCTCTTCATGTCTTTTGCCCATTTCTTCACTGGATTATTTGTGTTTTGGGTGTTGAGTTTGTTAAGTTCTTTATAGATTTTGAATACTAACCCTTTATATGATATGTCATTTGCAAATATCTTCTCCCATTCTGTCGGTTGCCTTTTAGTTTTGCTGATTGTTTCTTTTGCTGTGCAGAAGCTTTTTATTTTGATGAGGTCCCAGTAGTTCATTTTTGTTTTGGTTTCCCTTGCCTCTGGAGACATGTCGAGTAAGAAGTTGCTACGGCCAAGGTCAAAGAGGTTTTTGCCTGCTTTCTCCTTTAAGATTTTGATGGCTTCCTGTCTTAATTTCCAGTTTTCCCAGCCCCACTTGCTGAAGAGACTGTCTTTATTCCATTGGATATTCTTTCCTGCTTTGTCAAAGATTAGTTGGCTACATGTTTGTGGGTCCATTTCTGGGTTCTCTATTCTGTTCTATTGATCTGAGTGTATGTTTTTGTTCCACCAAATTTTGTTTGTATTAAGAGTTGGGGGGACACCTGGGTGGCTTAGTTAAGCATCTGACTTCGGCTCAGGTCATGATCTCACAGTTTGTGGGTTCAAGCTCTGCGTCGGGCTCTGTGCTGACAGCTAGCTCAGAGCCTGGAGCTTGCTTCGGATTCTGTGTCTCCCTCTCTCTCTGACCCTCCCGTGCTCACTCTGTCTGTCTGTCTGTCTCTCTCTCTCAGAAACAAATAAAACATTAAAATAATAATGATAAAAAAAGGATTTGGGGTGCCTGGGTGGCTCAGTTGGTTGAGGCATCCGACTCTTGGTTTTGGCTCAGGTCATGATCTCGTGGTTTGTGGTTCAAGCCCCACGTTGGGCTCCTAGTTGATGGCATGGAGCCTGCTTGGGATTCTCCCTCTTCCTCTCTCTCTGCTCTTCTCCTGCTCTCGCTCTGTCTTTGTCTCTCTCTGAAAATAAATAAGCTTAAAAGTTTATAATAAGAGTCAAACCTATAAGAAAATAGATACGGAAGTATGGACCTTTTAGCTCTCAGAGTCCCCTTCCCAGCTGAGATCAGCTTGTCTTCCTGGGACACACAGAGTCAAATAGCTTATGTTATATTTGATTGGCCAAAGATGTTTGGTTCTGGAAGTTAACTTGATCCTTTTAGGCTTGGCTTTGAGCAATCAGGACCAGATCTTAAAAGATCTGTAGGTTAGATTACTGTACTTTTTTTTCCCTCATAGGCACTGAAGTGGCAGCAGCACCAGGGATTGCTTCCTCCTGGCATGACCATAGATTTGTTCCGAGGCAAAGCGGCTGTCAAAGATGTGGAAGAAGAAAAGTTTCCTACACAACTGAGCAGGCATATTAAGGTAGGGTCTTTAGGTACTCAGCCATTTGATAATCATTTGTTGGGGACTCTGTATGTGTTTGCTCAGCTAGGCCCTGTGCCAGGAGCTTGGGTTTGGGAACAGAACTCATTCTCCAGCTCTGACAACATTCAGCATTGCTGCTGGTGACCCCTGGGGTCCTCCTGGGGTCTGGCAGTGACACACCTCAGATGTGTAACCAAGTAGACACAAATTTGGCGGCTGGCCCATCATCTGCCCTTGCACTTCCTCCCAGGAAGCCTTCATTTGGAAGTATGGTTCCTCTTTGGTTACCTGGAACTAACTATGAACTTTCTGTGCATTTGTCCTGTTCAGCATTGGTGTTTTTGCCTGCTATGTGTCAGGCAAAGTACCAGGCATGGGTTGTTAAGGTAGGCTTGTGTGGCATTTGAGGAAAATAATTTATCATCTCATGGCTAGTTCTTGTCTTTTTGTTTTTTGTTTTTATAATTTTTTTAATCTGAGACTTTTCTAGGAAAAGGCACACTCAAGTAATTGTCGGAGTTCCCAGAATTACAAGTATATTTGCTACTTCAGCATCTCCTTTATACTACAGTTTCTCTCAGTTTATGTTCTTCCTGAATTCATGGATTTGAAAATATTTAGTATTCCTCAAATCTAGGACTTTGGCTTAGTGCTTTGATTTTATCTTTCCTGGATTGTATGTTCTGATTCACATGTAAAGATATTTTTGAGCAGCACCACTATTTACCTGGCTGAAGCTTTGAGACAAATAGAAATCCATTTGCTGTAATTATGCTGTTGGGCCAAGATTTTCTTTTATATACATTTTCCTTTTTTCCATTTAAAATGAAATTCATAATACAGCATTTCTCTATTGTCATCTCATGTTCTGTAGTTTCAATCTGTTGGGAACATCATTGCTGTAAATGCTCAGGATACGTTTCCTAGGTAAATATTCTGTCACCTTAATTAGTTCTAGAGTTAGTCAGCCACACGTTATTACTTAATTAAATGAAGGTCATAATAAGAATTAGGATGGAAAATTTGTTTTCAAAATAGTATAGGAAAACACATTTATTTTGAAAAAATGGATTTTTTCCCCCCATAAATGTACATTATCTCATATTAAGTTGAGTGTGAGAGTCATGCTAATAGTAGCTGCTTCAGGTAAAAACTTACTAAGTTAATAGGATTATTTGTTCTAAGTCTGCTTAAGTATAGTTGTTTTACACCGCTTTGGAAATACCAACTTCACATTAAAAAAACTAGTTTCAGCTGAGAACTCAGACCTAAAACTGGTCAGAGAAAATCTATCCATTCTCTCTCTGTGTCCAGATACAGAAATGCTCCTCTGATACTCTGTCACATAGGCCAGCCATGACTTTGTGCTAGAGCAGGATTTCGCAAAAGGTTAACATGGAAATTGTTTTAAGGTCACTAGATAAAAATGCATCTGTTTCATTGTTTCATTTGAAACAGTTTGGTCAGAAATCACATGTGGAGTGTGCTCGATTTTCTCCAGATGGTCAGTATTTGGTCACTGGGTCTGTTGATGGATTCATTGAAGTCTGGAACTTTACGACTGGAAAAATCAGAAAGGTAAAGTATTTAAAATATCTTAACTTTTCTAGTGGGTGAATTATCTAGTTTTTTAAATTCTGTTATTTTTACAGTATAAATTTATTTTTAAATTATAAAATGTAGATCTGATACAACATTTTATAAAATAGAAAAGTTATTCAGTAAAGAGTCGTGCTCCACCCATTGTCCCTCAGCTGGTCACTTACCTTCCTTGGACCAGCCTGAGTTAGCAGTTTCTCATGTAACCTTTCTGGAATTTCTACGTATATGTAGGCAGTTACTTATTATTCCCAGTCTAACTAATTGTGGTACTAATTGTGTGTTTTTTTACTGTGAATGAAGTTGAATATGTTTTTATATGTGAAAAGCCACCAATATTTCCTGTTCTGTAAAGTCTTCACATCCTTTGCCCATTTTTCTTTCGGATTCTTACTGATTTTTAGGGACTCTTTATAGTTGGAGGAAATCAGTCTCTGTAATATGTATTGAAAATCTTTTTCAATGTTGACTTTTTGACTTTGCCCATCATTTTATTTTATAGACTTGATTTTTTTGTATCATCACATTTATTCATCTTTTTCTTCTACAACTTGTAGTGCTTTTTATGTTTCATATTTAATTTTTGGTCCATCTGGAATTTGTTTACGGGGATGAAGTTGGTGTAGATCCAATTTAATTTTTTCCCTAAATAGGTATTTATTGACTACTGGCTTAAAATGTAATCTTTACCATAGAGTGGTAACTTCCACTCCATGGGTAGTGAATTCATGTGTGATTTTCACTTTCTACTTTATATGTTTCCTTATAGTATTTTTTTTTTTTTAAACTGTGACACAGCCTTACTTTTTAATCAGGAAAAAATAAAGATACTTTATTTTGAACAATAATGGATGATAAAGGAAACATCACAAGTAAGTAGATTAATCAGTACATGGTTTTAGGAAAGGTAGCTGATGATTTGGAAAAGACCTTGGTTTTTCACATCATACCTCAAATAAATTCAGATATATTAAAAATGTATAATATGGGGGCAACTGGATGGCTTAAATACCCAACTTCGGCTTGGGTCATGGTCTCACAGTTCATGAGTTCAAGCCCCACATCAACCTGTGTAGACAGTGCAGAGCTTGCTTGGGATATTCTCTCTCTCTCTCTCTCTCTCTCTCTCTCTCTCTCTCTTTCTCTCTTTCTCAAAATAAACTTAAAAAATGTACACTATGAAATTGTAGGGGGATTTTGCATAGAAAAAAGGTCATTAAGCACAAGATTTAGGGTATTATGTTGGAATTTTTTTATATTACTTTGGGTTGTGTAAAATTATTCCCATCACTGTCAGTTCATTAGGAACATGTATGCATGGCACTACTATTTGCTTTGGAAATTTAGAGTAGACACCATCCATTACTCTGCTTTTAGTAAGTTTGTAGAGCTCTTGAGTGACTGGGGGTTTTGTGTTACTATGGTAACTGCTTATCTTTGTTTCCTTTAGGATCTTAAGTACCAGGCCCAGGATAACTTTATGATGATGGATGATGCTGTCCTCTGCATGTGTTTCAGCAGAGATACAGAAATGTTAGCAACTGGGGCCCAAGATGGAAAAATCAAGGTATTTATTAATGGCACAAACTCTCATATATAGACATTTTGAGACTTCTGCAATGAGGTAGTGTTCTACATGTGATAGCTTAGTAACAGCTGTTGTTTGTTGAACATGAAATTTATGCTAATTACTTTTTTCTTGTTTAATCCTAATAAAAACTCTGCCTAGGGAGGTCCAGTAATCAGTTTCAGGTCACACATTTGGTAAGTGGTAGATTGGGACTTCAGTCCAGATCTGCTTATCACGCCTTTTCTGCTGTATCACCCTGGCTCACCTTAAATGATGTATTGTACTTTGGGGTTTGTTTAGGGAATGGAAAGCTCTCTATTTGATTAGTTGTAGTTTGTATTTAATTGCTGGTGAAACACCCAGAGCTAGATAAACTACAGAAACGGTCTCTGCTTAAGTGAACTTTGAGTCTAAATTTTTGTTTTAATAATCTATAAGGAAAGAGGTTTAAATTTCAGAGGATTCACTTATTGCACATTGTGAAGCAGACATACTCAGCTGTTAGCATGCATTTTTAATGCTTTTTTAGTACATTATTGAGCATTGCCTCTTGCTTGACTCTGCAGGCTAGAGTAGGATGCTCTATTTACAAGTTTTTACTATTTTTTTTTTAAATAAAGGTATGGAAGATTCAGAGTGGACAGTGTTTAAGGAGATTTGAAAGGGCACACAGTAAAGGTGTCACCTGTCTAAGTTTTTCTAAGGATAGCAGTCAGATCCTTAGTGCCTCTTTTGACCAGACAATTAGGTAAGTAAAAGTCCCCAAACTGCCCTTACTTGAGTTTGCAATGATGAAGTGCTGGAGGGAGGTAGTAGTGATTCCTTACACTTTCACCAACATGGTGTTACCTGGAGAGTGAAGGAGACCTCATTATTATTTTCTCCATTTGAGTCTACCCAGAAGAGAGATTAGAAAGGGATGATAGCAGTGTTTTCATGTTTCTTGAAGTGTGATTTTTGGGCTTACCTGCATCAGAATCACCATAGAGGGCATATTACAAATATAGCCAAATCTGTCCCTGAACAGAAGCCTGTGGTATTATTGGCATGTTTTCTTGCAGTCTCTTTGCCAAGCTTTTGTTTTGGTTTTGTTTGACATAATGAAAATTACATTGCATACCTGACTGTATAGTACTCTTTCTCCCCCTAGGATATTATAACTTGAGCTTCTGTAATTCATTGAAAGTGTATTCAACATTTGGTCCCAGTTGTAATCTATAAAATATTAATTGTTCTTTTCATTTCCTTTTGTTTGTGATAGAATTCATGGTTTAAAATCTGGGAAAACCCTGAAGGAATTTCGTGGCCATTCCTCCTTTGTTAATGAAGCAACTTTTACACAAGATGGCCATTATATTATTAGTGCATCCTCTGATGGCACTGTAAAGGTTAAGTATTTGCTACTGGTTTATTTTGGGGTTTCTGCTTTTGTCCTTTGAAGAGTTTTCAGTGGTGATAATGAGGATGATTGTGATGGAGTGAACTTCTTTCCTAGCAGTTTTAGCCATAAATGAGGTGAGTCTGAGAAAATACCAATATTCTCTGGGGAATCCCTATTTAAGGACCCCAAGTTTCAAACCTACATAATCAAAACATTTATCATATGTAGGAAAAGAAAAAGGGTGTGGAGGCCTATATGTAGGTCATCCCCCATTTATAGTGGTTGAATTCTGTCTTGTTATAGGCACGGTTCATCCACAGCAGTCAGGTTTACAAATCTCTTTTTTTTGCACAGCCTCATCAACCCCACCTGGCTCCCACATTTAGGCGCCTTCCCAACAGCACTTATAGAGGGGCAGGAGAGGTGTAGAGTGGAACTAAACCATCCCTCAAATACTTACTGTCCTCAGTGCTCAGCTGAAAGTAATGGATCTTCAGTACCTTAAGAGATTTAGTTATTTTAATAGCAGGCTTCATTTCTTAGAAAAGATGAGAAATCCACATAGAAAATTGCTGGAGATCTTTGAGACACTCCATTTACATTCTGGACCTGCTTTTAAATTGCCTTATGTAAGTGTGTAGTTTGTGGCAGAAGACCGAAACATTTTAACACAAATACCTAAAAGAACACCCTCTGAAATTGCTTGTTCTTGCTTGGGAATTGAACCAGAAACCTGAGGGTTGGAGAAGTCTTCCTCAGGATGGAGAAATACACAGAACTCAGTACTTTAGTCATTGGATTTGCCCTCTTTGTCCTTTGAATATGGGCTTTACAATCTGTAAAGTGTCAGTGGGAGGTGGCCTGTCTATCCAGCTTTGTTCTGTGGTCTTTTCCTTTAGTTCTTAAGTGAGTAGGGTAAAGCATCTCACTGACTTTTTGGACAGAAAACACTGGAAGCCTTAGACTAACTCTTGATCACTAAAATGTTCATTTCTCTCCTAGGCAACTGGGCTTTAGAGAGGAGATTGGGGCAGATGATAACAGTATTTATTATGAATGAAAATAAACACTGTGGCAATTGGGGTAGTAATTTCCTCCTGTTGATAGGTAGTCAACATCCATTTTATGCTAAGCTGTGTTGAAAGCACAAAGGAAACACAACATAGTCCATGCCTTTGAGACTTCATACATACATACATATATACATACATACACCTCATTAAGTGAGTGGTGTCCAGGCAGCACAACATTTGGTCCATTCCTTCTCTGAGCACATCTCAGATTTCAGTAACTATGATGTCTGATTTAACCCCTTCTGTTTATAACAGCCCAGAAGAAGGGCAAGGTAAAAGGCATTAGGGTAGGGAACTATTACTGGAAGAGATGCTGGGCTGGGAGAGGTAATATACATGGCCAAGAGTGGCTTCCACTTCATGGATGCTCGTATGTGTGTTTCAGCATTGTGGCTTCTGTTCATTGAAGCCACAGTTCCAGCTGTACATTGGAATCATTTGTGGAGCTCTTTAAAAATGGACATGCCTATACCTCTCCCTAGAGCTATCAGATCAGAGTCTCAGGATAGGGTCCCATAAAAGCCCACACTTGATTTTGATGTCCAGAGGAGGCTAGCTTTCTGGTTATTTGATAGTAGCAGTATTGACACATAGCTAATTTTAAAGATACGCAGTTCATTAGGAAAAAGATAGGTTTTAAAAGGTTTTATTATACAGCTTTGTGACTTTTGTGTTAGTCAGCAAACAGATGGTAAGAACTTACTATGTATATGACAAAGCTAGGTATTTGATAGGATTAAAAATCAAGGTTTTTTTTTTTTGGTGGGTTTTTATTTATTTTATTTTTTTCATGGGAACCATTTTTATTTATTTTTTAAATTTATTTTTTTAATAGTTTATTGTCAAGTTGGTTTCCATATAACACCCATGTAATTCCTTCCAAATCAACATCCTAACATGGTGATTAATTTTGTGCACACTGGATTTTTCTTTACTATTAGTTAAAATAAAAAAATACCATAAAATTTATTACCTTAACTATTAAAAAAAATCAAGAAGACCTTTTTTTGAGTCAGTTTTGTTTTTAGTAATCAAATTTTTATTTATTTTAAACCCTAAAACTTTAGAGATTCTTAGACCCCAAAAAAAACCATTTATGCCTTAAACTTTTGTGTCATAGATCTGGAATATGAAGACCACAGAATGTTCAAATACCTTTAAATCTTTGGGCAGCACTGCAGGAACAGATATCACTGTCAACAGTGTGATCCTGCTTCCTAAAAATCCAGAGCACTTCGTCGTGTGCAACAGATCAAATACAGTGGTCATCATGAACATGCAGGGGCAGGTGAGTGCTCCAGAAGTGCCTTTGCACAGATCCTGTGGGCCATTTCCAGATTATTAAGTCTTGGTCCTAGCCCTTCCAGTAACCAGTTTTGGGTTCATCACTCCAAAAACCTTATATAGTTGAACCTTGGACAACACAGGGGTTAGGGCACTGACCCCTTGTTCGGTAATCCACATATTACTTTTGACTCCCCAGAAAACTTTACTGCTAATAGCCTACTCTTGACTGGAAGCTATACCGATAACAGTTGACTGACACATATTTTGCATGTTTTAATATATACTGTATTCTTAAAATTCTTACAATAAGCTTAGGGAAAAGATGTTATTGAGAAAACCGTAAGAGAGGGGGCGCCTGGGTGGCTTAGTCGGTTAAGCGTCCGACTTTCGCTTAGGTCATGATCTTGCGGTTCGTGGGTTCGGGCCCCGCATCGGGCTCTGTGCTGACTGCCAGCTCAGAGCCTGGAGCCTGTTTCAGTCTGTGACTCCCTCTCTCTCTGACCTTCCCCTGTTCACGCTGTCTCTCTCTCTCTCTCTCTCTCTCTCTCCTAGAAATAAATAAAACATTAAAAAAAAAATCATAAGAGAAAGCACATTTACAGTACTATACTGTATTTATTTATTTTTAATCCATGGGGTGCCTGCTGGCTCAGTCAGAAGAGCATGTGACTCTTGATTTCGGGTTGAGTTTGAGCTCCACATTGGGTGTAGAGATTACTAAAAAAAATATTTAAAAAATCTGGGGTGCCAGGGTGGCTCAGTGTGCTGACAGCTCAGAGCCTGGAGCCTGCTTTAGATTCTGTGTCTCCCTTTCTCTCTGCCCCTTCCCCTGCTCATGGCCCCTTCCCCTGCTCATGGTTGTGCTCTCTGTCTCTCTCAAAATAAGTAAACATTTAAAAAAATGTAAAAATTAAAAAAATATGTGTATAAGTGGACCCACCCAGTTCAAACCTTTGTTGTAGATAACAATCCCCGAGTAAGGGAGAGACAGTATGTGGTTTACTAACTTGGGATATCTCCTAGTTACCACATGATCTAGGGTGGAACTCTCATAGGAGAAGTGCAAAAGTGTCTTTGTGGTAAGTATTTGTGATCAGGGCACCCGCAGGTTTCTCAAGGAACCTCACTTTTACAGTGCCCAGGACATTAGGAGTGTCAAGATTGAGGTCTCAGGCCCTAGGAATATGTTGTGGTGCTACAGAAATGTTGACTTGGGCCCTTGGGGATCCTACTGAGCGTGGAGAAGAACCAGGGCCTGGTGTCTAGAACTCTGTCTCCATTCCATTAGTCCATGTCACTGGTACATTTGTAGTTTAGACACCATGGTTGAGGGGTGCCTGGCTGGCTCAGTCAGAAGAGCATATAATGCTTGATCTCAAGGTCATGAATTCAAGCCCCATGTTGGGGTGAAGAGATTAAACAAATAAATAGGTTGACTTAAGTAAGTAACAAACAAAAAGAGCCCATGGTTGAGATGGCTGGTCTGCAGTATCCACTGGGCCCCCATATAATAGCTGTAATTGCCCACTTCCTGGGTTCCTGCTTGTATAGGACAAAGAGTTCTTGTATACCCAGCCTTTCCCCTATGATAACATCTTTCATACTCACAGTACAATTATCAAAACCAGGAAATTGACATTGATACAATATAATTAATTCAAATACAAACCTATTTCACTACTTTTTACATGTGTTTGAGGTGACAAGTTAATAGCTCTATGAAATTTTATCAGATGTGTAGATTTATGTAACTATCACCACAGTCAGGATACAGAACTGTTTCTTCACCCCCAAAAGGAACTTTTCCGTGCTATTCCTTTACAGTCAAACCTTCCCCCTGTAACTCTAGCCCTGGCAACCATTGATCTGGTTTCCATTATTATGATTTTGTCATTTTGAGAATGGTATAAAAATGGAATTATTTAGTATGTAATCTTCTAACCTTTTTTTTATTAATTTTTAAATGTTTATTTCTGAGAGAGAGAGTGACAGAGTGTGAGCAGGGAAGGGGCAGAGAGAGAGAGACACACAGAATCTGAAGCAGGCTCCAGGCTTTAGGCTCTGAGCTGCCAGCACAGAGCCTGACGTGGGGCTCAAGCTTGTGAACTGTGACATCATAACTTGAGCCAAAGTCAGACACTTAACTGACTTAGCCACCCAGGCACCCCAACCTTGTAAGCTTTTGAGATTGGTTTTTCTCAGCTTGATTTATGGTGATGTGTGTAAAATAGAGCAAGCAAGGTCTTGGAGAGAGTTCCATCTTGCATGAGGAGAGCACCTCATTCTTTTAGATAGAGAAAACAGTGGAGTGTAAGTCCACAGAGCATTGAGAATCCGTGGTATAGATTTAGAAATTGGGTGGCAATGAATTTGCTTCAGGGCAAAATGACTCCATAGACTAAAGAGCAGGGATTGGGAACTTGGGACATATGATTAACTTGAGATAGTTTATCCATGGAATAAATATTTCCCAGGCCAGAGGACTTAGCATACAACGTGTGGTATTGGTGATCTAATTATCAATGACAATACAACCAGAATGCAAAATAACAATGTTAGGATGTCAGTTAAAACTGCTGCTTTAGAACTGCTGCTAATCCAGATGTTTTGCTTTTGTCTTGGGGTATGTATGGTATGATCTAGATTGTCAGAAGCTTCAGCTCTGGTAAGAGAGAAGGTGGTGATTTTGTTTGCTGTGCCCTGTCTCCCCGTGGTGAATGGATCTACTGTGTAGGCGAGGACTTTGTGCTCTACTGTTTCAGCACAGTCACTGGCAAACTGGAGAGAACTTTGACAGTGAGTATTACTAACTTAAGGCTATCTGAAGAAATTTCATTAATACTTGTGTCTTTCTGAACTCTGAAGTAAACCTTTTCTAGACTGTTCTAAGTGAACTTTGATAAAAAAATGTAAAAATTCCATCACTAAATAAAATAAATGGCCCATAAGTAATGGTATGGAATTACTTCCTCTCAGAAGACATCCTTCATTGAGCCCTCAGCAAGTGGATAGGTTGGGTATACATAAAGCAGAGAATAAAGGAGGGCTAGTTATAGTAGTCATATCTTCCCCAGGGGAGTCAGAGTGACAGGTAAAGCTAGTTCTTTCCATGTCCTTTCAAAGGCAAATTACTTTATTTACACTATCCTATCAAACTGATTTGTGATATATTTAGTAGCTTAACACAATATGAGTTGATTTCTTGTTATGTTACAATGTGATGGTTGGATAGTTTTCCTCCCTTGTTTAGCTGTGTCATTTGGAATATGTGGACTCTGCGGTCTCAGGAGGAGAAAAACTAGCTGGAGGGCTATGCCAGATGTTTTTAAGACTTCTATCTGGCGGTGGCTTATATTACTTTGTTCCTCATTTTTTTTTGGTTAGAATTCACTCACATGGCCACAACCCAAATGCAAGGGGGACAGGGAAAATGTAGTTTTCTGTGGTCCTGGAAGTGTGGTATGGTGAACATATAATATATACATACCCATATTAGAATATAATCTCTTATGTCACATGGTTCTTGGCACACTTGCCTTATGAGGCCTCCAGTACAGATCTGAGGCATGAGCAAAATAATGAGGTGGAGAGTGTTCTCCAGGTCAGGGGCCTGGAAAGTACAAGTTCACGGAGTTGAAGGAATCATTTGGTCTTAGCTACTGTCTTGCCCTAGAATTTCCAAAATAGGGATCAGGACTAGGATCAGCTGTCATGCAAAAGTGATTTGGGGGGCGCCTGGGTGGCTTAGTCGGTTAAGCGTCCGACTTTCGCTTAGGTCATGATCTCGCGGCTCGTGGGTTCGAGCCCCGCGTCGGGCTCTGTGCTGACTGCCAGCTCAGCCTGGAGCCTGTTCTAGTCTGTGACTCCCTCTCTCTCTGACCCTCCCCTGCTCACGCTGTCTCTCTCTCTCTCTCCTCGAAATAAATAAAACATTTAAAAAAAAAAAAAAAGTGATTTGGGACAAAGCATTATTCACACATGAAAAAGTACAAAAATTTGTGTGATAACCTCATTTGAGTTCTTGGTGTGTGTGTTTTAGCCCCCCTCGAGGCTGCCTTAGGTTGGATTGCTTTGGTGAGAAGTGGAAGCTTCACTCTTCCTCCTTCCCGTTCAGCTCTAGAAGCCTCTTCAGAGTGACTTTTTTATAGACCAATATCCCCTAAATCAGTGCTTTACTTTCCCCAGGTTCACGAGAAGGATGTGATCGGTATCGCACATCACCCTCATCAGAACCTGATTGCAACCTACAGTGAAGATGGACTTCTAAAGCTCTGGAAACCCTAATTCCGCTTTTCTTTTACAACTTGCTAGAGAGCATGTACTTAAGTGAAGGCATATTCATGTATTGCTTTTTTCTTTCTAGGCTACCTTTTCTAAGCAATTGTCTTACTTAGGCACAAGAATAATTTTGTGAAAATTTATGTTCAAGTAGCAGTTACCCTTTTTGTATTTTTTTAAGGTATTCATTTATCTGTTTCTAATTTGGTCAGTCACTTAATGTTTTCAGTAGTCTTCTACCTGGAGAGTGAAATACTGCTGTTTCTAGAAGAGAATTCTACTCCTTTGATTATTTTAAATGGCGATTAAAACGTATTTCCTGCAGTAAAATTGTAAATAAGTAACTATCCCATATTATGTAGCTCTTACTGGTCCGTTCTTTTTAGATGTTAATAAACTTTACACCTTTTTGGAGGCTTTGTTTTTAAATGTAAATAAGTGCTCATCTAGTTAACATATTTACTTAGAGTCAAGTAAAGAGGGTGGGACATACCATTACTATTCTAGTCCAGCAGGAAGTCTGTTCCTGTTTAGAAGGATAGACTGAATTTAAAAAGACCAGGTATTGATAGGATCTCATCTCATTGCCCTCATTATCCACTCACTCTTAGCTGTGCCTTCCCATGCGTTCTGGCCCACTCCAGAGAATATCATCTTTATCCTCTGGATAGAACTTAGTTGTAGGATCCACTATTGAGAATTCCACTTTGGCACCTCTGAGGGTTTGGCATTGAAAATGTGCTATTCTGAAAAAAATTAGAAAAGGACCTGAGATTTAGAGACCTTTTTTTAGCTATGTGCATGCTTGCCAGTCAAAGAAAAAGTTAAAGGCCAGCAAAACCCTTGAAAATACTTTGCAAAGGGGGTGTCTTTTATGTTTGAACCAAAGATGTATAGAGTGCACTTTTGTTGATGTTGGAGGGGCTGTGCTAGGTATCATTTCAAAAAAGTGAGACCTTATTTGTGTAGACCTTTTATGCCTCATTTTAAGTTTAGCATTAGGTACAGATGAGTGGGGAAAGTTTTTTAAATGATTTATAGTGTTGGGGCACCTGGGTGGCTCTGTTGGTTAAGCATCTGACTCTTGGTTTCAGCTCAGGTCATGATTTTGTGGTTCGTGTGAGCTCCACATTGGGCTCTATGCTGGCAGCGGGGAGCCTGCTTGGGATCCTCTCTCTCCCTCTCTTTCCCTCCCCTACTCAACGCTCTCTCAAAATAAACAGACAAAAGCTTTGCAGTGTTATAATTTACCTTTGATTGAAATACAGCCTGATCCTTTGCCTGGCACAATAATGCTCATTATTGGCTGTATTAATCTTTGGCAGCAGTAAGAAATCCCTCTTCCTCAATCATATTCCCAAAAGTTTTTTTCTTTTTGCCATTAAACCTGCAGCTTTTTGACAGTGATGTCATTTGCTGCCATTTGAGGTAAACACAGCCATGAATCTATGAATTCAAGTGAACATAGTTTCACACCTCAGTGAAAAGTTTTCATGTAAGAAGTTTAAGGTGGAAAGAGGAAACAGTTTATGCTAAAAAATCCTTTAAAAAAGGCTTTAAGAAATTGGGATTTTGTATTTAGCCCATGACCTCGTGAACAGCTGAACAGTACTGTTAGGAATAAGAAGCAACAGTCCTAAAGTGGAGTTACTTGTGCTAAGCTCCACACCAGCCAAGATTTAATACCTCCCCAAACTGCAGTTTTGGCCTGTCCCAGGATTGTAATCATTAACTAGTGAATCTGGAATTACCTGGTTCAGTGTTTATGAGGTAATCCACCTAATAGATCCCCTCTGGCCCCCCTAGGAAGGTGACCTTGCCTGAAACCATCTACTCTTGAGATCTCCTTTTCCCACCCTCTTCTGTCTATAAAAGCCTTTCGTTTTGTGCAGCAATTCAGAGCGCCTGTTAGATGGAATGCTGCTAGATTCATTAATCGCTGAATTCAGTCAATTGGATCTTAAAATTTACTCAGTTGAAGCCTTTTTTAGAACAGTATTTTCTTTGTGCTCATGAAGAACAGGAATCTAGTTAGTCAGCACATGCTCACTTATTCCTTCTTGGAATTTTATCAGATATCTGTTCTTGTACATAGTGCTGAAGATGGCTTATTCTTGTCATAGGATAGGGAAGAAATGCCCGTTAAAAGGTGTAATTGAAATGGTGGGATAGGAGAAGGGCACCTAATAAGCCTGGCCGAATTAGGAAAGGCTTCCTGAAGTTGACCATAAAAGGACTAGCAGGAGCTGTGTGTAAAGGGGTTTGGTGGTCAAAGTTAGGGGAAGGAGCCTTCCAGACACTGCAGCGTGGGATGGTTGCAAGGCATGCAGTGTCTTGGGAGACCAGGTGAAGAGAAGCCTGGATTGGGAGTCATTATGTATACATTTTTTCTTCAATGAATTGGTGTAACAAAAGTAAAAAAAAATTAAGTCTCCCGCCTTTCCTTTCAGGAAGCCCTTGTGCATCTATCTATAACTTTCTTTTGTACAAACCTGAAAAGTATGTGCACTTACTCTGCACATAGCTTTTCTTTTGGGAGGAGCCCCAGGGACTGAGGCCGAGGTGAGAAAAGGGCTACCCTGGCTCCTGGACTCTCACACCAGCCCAAACCACTGGCCTGCTTTCTGTGAGCTTTCGGGCCTTAGACCCTCTAGGCACACAGTGGGGTCTCTGTGCCCTTGCTCCAGGTCAGGGTGAAGCCAAGCATTGCTGGAATCTGGCCTGCATCCTGGGCTAGGGAGTCTCTGATGAGCTCTGGGTGCTGTGCACCTGCTGGAGCCAACTATCAGAGGCTGGAGGTGTCTAATGGTACCACCATGGTACCACTCTACCAAGAGATGACAGAGATCATGTTATTGGCCTCTTACCAGTATCAGTGGGAGACGATAAGCAAATAGGAGCTTGATGGCAGTAACCAATGGCATACAGCAGTCCCTCCTTATCTGTGGTTTCAGTTACATGCAGGCAACTGCGGCCCAGAAGATGATCCTCCTCCTGACATAGCATCAGAAAATCAAACGGAGCCTAACACCATGTCATAATGCTTTAATCATTCACCTCACTTCATCTCCTCATGTGGGCATTTTATCTCACATCACAATGGTGAGTACAGTACAGTAAGCGATTTTGAAACCACATTCACCTTTTATTACAGTATGCTCTTGTAATTGTTCTACTTAGTTTTTGCTGTTAATCTTACTGTGCCAAATTTATAAACATCATAGGTAGGTGTGCATGTATGTATGTATAGGAAGAAACCTAGTATGTAGCACTCAGGACTGTCCTAGGTTTCAGGCCTCCATAGGACGTCTTGGAACATATCCAAACTGTATGGTGGGGCAGGGACAGAGGTGGACACCTGCATCTCTTCTGAAACAGCATGTTGTCAGGTAGCTAGGGAAGTAGGTACTCAGCTGCAGCCTACTAAGGTACAACTGGTATCTTTCTTCAGGACTTACAACTTAAAATACAAGGCAGTAAAGTTTACTCCAGGAGGGTAAATATATTTGTCCTATCTCTTACTCAATTGTTAAATTTGTGACTCTGGGGACACCTGGGTGACTCAGTTGGTTAAACATCCGACCCTTGATTTCCACTCAGGTCACGACCGGAGTTTCATGGGTTTGAGCCCCACGTCAAGCTCTGATTTGGTAGCGTGGAGCATGTTTGGGATTCTCTCCATCTCTCTTGCCCTTCCCCCACTCATGCTGTTCCTCTCAAAAAAATAAATTTGTGATTCTGGAAACATTGAAGATCTGAGGATGGGATTTCAAGACAACCTCCTTTTAAATCTCAAGTACAATTATCTTCACCAGTTACTTTTCAACTTGTAGTACTATGACTAAGAGCCCTTCCTTCCTATGTAAGCAGTCTTATTTAATTCTCTAACTACTCCATGAAGTACAGCCTATTATGGTTCCCATGATACATATGAAGAAAGGGACTTCCGGAGGTTCCCATACCTTGGCTCATGGAGCACACAATGAAAGCCAGGTGCAATTCCAAAGCTCAATTTCTTTCTCCTTTGAATCTTGCTATCAGCCGCTTCTCCTTAGGTCTGGGAACAGGCAAAGAATGCATGAATTGTTTCTCCACAATCCATTATAATTTATTTACCTAAACTGACCACAGGGAGTGAGACCAGTAAAAGAGCACTGAATGACAACTGGGACTGCAGTTTTTACGGTTACTTACTTGGGCCAGAGCAGTGGTTCTGTCACCTGGTAAATAAATCAAAGGTAAATTCTCAGGTCCTGTCCCTGATCTCTGGGATCACCAGCTGTGGCACTGGGGCTCAACAATCTCGCTGTTTAGAGATTCAGAACACTAGAGGGCAATTTCTCCACCCCTTAAGTGGATGTTTTGATTCTTGTTCTGCCTCACAAGGTTGTGGAAGATAACCCAATTAAATGATAAAGGTTCAGGACTCCCTTGAGTGTATTTTGCTATAGCTTGCTGGCAGTTCCATTCACTGCATTTTTAGACCATACACATTTCCCCACATTATTTCAGAAGAGAAATTGTAATGCAGTATACATCTCCCTTGGTCTGAGCCTCCAACTTTTTAAAAAGTTTAACGTTTATTTACTTTCGAGAGAGAGCGTGCATTTGAGAGTGAGCAGGGGAGGGTCAGAGAGATGGAGCCATAGAATCCAAAGCAGGCTCCAGGCAGCCCGGAGCCTCAAACTTCTAACTGCAGTATCAAGGGCTGCCATTATTTGACTTTCTCTTAGCAATGCATTATCCTAGATGGTTAACAGGACGATGTCCCTATGTTGGTAAGTGTTGGACCTTGGCTCTTCATAAACATCCTGGTGCTTAAAGCTACACCCAGCTCAATTATGTTAAAATCCCAGAGGTCGGGGTGGAGGTGGAGGGGAAGGGCTCAAATGTTTCAGTTTCCTAGGTAATTAGTGTAGCCAAGGTTGAGAAACAGTACCATATGCAGAAAAGACTTGATGTAATTTCACATACAGGATGATCTGCCACCACATTCCATCAGCACCCTCATGGGACATTGTTTCCTACAAGTATGAAACAATGGAGAAGGCATCAGAGCATTAGTGCTGCGGCACTGGAACTCCACTTGTGTGCATGCACATGCCTTCCCTATGGCAGACTTGGTCATAAAGAGAGGACTTTGGTCCAAGTTCTTGGGCAATTTTTAGACTACAGTTTCTGCCTCTCCAGGTTAACTATTTTTTTCTTTGATTTTTCTTATGGTATGTGAAATATGTTTAACTATTTTTAACTGTATAATTCAGTAGCATTACATTAGTAATATTCAACGCCTTTGTGCAACCATCCCTGTTTATCTGAAACTTTATCACAACCAATTAAGCACCAACCATTCCTCTTCCCCCTAGCCCTTGGTAACTGGTCTCAATTTGCCTAGATAGGTCATTTAAGCATACATCCACATACATTTGTATGCATACAATTTAACCTTTGTCAAACACACACACACCATCACATTTTGTGCGTTAATTGGTTATGGTTTGCTCCCCCTTTGGCTACTGTGACTTCTACAAACACTGGAAGCAAATATCTCACGTATACTAGTTATAGGCGTTTTGAGAAACTGTTCAACTTTCCAATACCAGATGCACCATTTTACGTTCTTACCAATGAGGTACAGATAATTTCAATGTTTTCACCCATTTTCATTTTGGATTAGTAGGTGTGAAGTGGTATCTCACTGTGGTCTTAATTTATTGTTGCCCTCATGACTGATGTTGAAATCCTCATATTTTTCTTAAGATGCTATATATTACAATACAGCGTTCTTTGTAGAAATTTAAGATTTGTTATGCTTTCCCGAGTACGTGGCATCATCATATCCAAACAGAAGGGTAGCTGTGTGGTACAGACTAAAACCAACAATGTAAGAAATGGCCTTAATTATGAATGTCACTATGACAAACACTGAAAAGTGTGGAAACTCCTTAAGTTTTAGTTTCTCCGTTTTAACTTCACTGTTCTCTGCGGGGAACTTAGATGTGGGCCATATCTGGGGAAATGTTTAACCTTTCAGATTACAGGAAATGCAGCAGAACCAGGATAAATGGGTAAGAACTTTCACATTCTCACACCAGTGTTTGTAAAGTTTTTAAAACCTCTTTTGGCTCATTACTTACCCCTCACCCACTTTCACTCCCCACCCTTAACATTTAACTGTAGTTAAGACCCCTCACCCACTTTCACTCCCCACCCTTAACATTTAACTGTAGTTAAGTACAATTTTCAATTACCCAGAACTAAGTTAAATGACAAATTACCTATCTTAGTGAAAAGCCAAGGCTTTTAATCTAGGGGAAAAAAAAGCCTGTAGTGACACACTGGAAATGCTTTGTAATCAGTATATTAAGGAGACATTCATACATTTCAAGAATTGCTTAATTCTGATATCCAGATTTAAGCTTGTGAACATGAGTTTTAAACATACAATTAAAGCTATTCATAATCTGCTATACTACCAACATCAAATTACAGTTACTTCAGAGCGTTAAGTTAAATGGTTTAAGTAAGCCTGTAGCATACCTACAAAACACCTTCCTAGCTCATACATGCAAATTCGCTTCTCTGTGTAAATGTCTCTTTACTCTAAGTTACCCTGCTCCCAAAGTCACTACTCTGAAGTTTATCATGGTCCAAAGAGAAGGAAAAAAAGGGTAACCAGGACTGATATATATATATATGTTTAAAAAAAAGATGGCACAGCAGAAGGGAATGCAATTCTCCAAGTGCAAGCCCTCAAACAGCAGATAAACCCCTTCTTTAGAAAAGTATCCTTTCCATCACGGATACCACAGGCCAAATTATACAGCATGCCATCTTCAACTAACAGCTGAGGCAAGAGAATAAATGCAGAAGCATCACAATGAATCCCACCTAACAGAACTACAGACCAACACCTCTCTACGAATTTAAGTTATTTTTCTGATTCCCAATTAAACACAAGTTTTAACTTCATAGCTTAACAATTAAGGGTCATACACTGAAGTCAATACATATACCTAGCATTTCAGTCTAAACTATTTCATGTACATAGAGCTGAAATCAATTACAAGGTAGGGTCTAAGAAATGCTAGGGGAGATTTTTTTAAAAGTAGTTTTTACAAGTATTAAACTTATCTTGCACACTGAAGTCATCATACATACAGGGCAAAGTCAGAGCTTTTATATATTTTATTCTTCATTTAACTTTTAAAACACTACTATATTGAATATTAAAACAAAAACAATAGCAAGTAGTGAGCTATGATTATAGTCCTTCACTTGTTCACTACTGCACATAGAATGCCAGCAGTGTTGTTCACTGGCCCCATTAAGAGGTTTGACACTGAACACCTCCCCTAGGGTGATGTTCATCATCCTCATATGCTTCTCCATTGAAATGGCGCCGTCTTTCCTGATTTGGATCAAAGTCCACCAGTTCTACCTGGTCCATTTCATCAGTCTCTTCTACTTCTTTCCTCTCAGGTAGGAGTTTTTCCAGCAAAGAGAGTTTATCAGGAGAGAGAAAGCCATTCTCAGGGAAGTTTACCTATAAAAAGAAATCTCCACTGTAAGTTCCAGTTTGATTTACTTAACCATTAGCTCCTTGGACATATTACTGTTGATGCGTTTTCCCCAGGAAAAACATGTGGAAACATTATCTTTTGGTGAATCTGCCAAAACACATGTTCTAAAAGGCACAACAGCATCTAGCTAGTAGCCTTAACTAGAATTTAAGGCACTAAACAACTTCATTTGAGTAAAATTGCACTGTGATAATTATGGTCCTATTCAGCCAGTATGAGAACCCACACTAATTCCTTATAACAGAATTTAAACAAAGCTATTGTTCCTACAAAAAAAAAAGCAGCTCTTTGCCCAAAAATGATTTTTAAATTAAAAAAAAGTTTATTTACTTTTGAAAGAGACAGACAGAGACAGAAGGAGTGAGGGAGGAGCAGAGAGGAAGACAGAATCTGAAGCAGGCTTCAGGCTCTGAGCTGTCAGCAGAGTCCAATATGAGGCTCAAACCAATGAACTGGAAGTTCATGACCTGAGCTGAAGTCGGACGCTTAACCAACTGAGCCACTCAGGCGCCCCCCGCCCTCCAGTATTTTTAATAAAAGCGGTTTTTGTTGGTCAAGGGCCAAGTTTAGATTGAAAATAATGGTTGGGGGTTGCTTTATGAACCATCCTGTTAACCAAGTACTGTAGTATTTTACCAAAAAGCCACAACAGTTCTTGGAAGTGGTTCTGCTGAACTAAATTTAAGATCCTAACTATAGCCTTGCATTAGAGCTCATTTCTTCCTCAACAAGGAAAAATGTACCTTACCATTCAGAAAAATAACTGTTATTTTAATAAGCTAATCATTGTTGCATATTCTTAGACTCCTTTATAACTTACCTTAAATTCAATGATTAGGCGTCCTTTTTCATATGGTCTACGATAAATTGGCATGCCTTCATTCAGCACACACTTGATATCTCCATGCTTGACAATCTGACCTAAAAACACAGAAGTCATGTTTTCTTAAATATAATCATATTTTTATTAAGTGGGGAAAATTACAGAGGTATGTCCTAGCTCATAAATAAATTCATGTGAAGCAATTCAATTATCTTTCAGTTTTTAAGGGCTTCCTCAAGTAACTCAATACCATACAATTTCAGCGCAGGTCACAGGAAAGACTTAATTGAACAAATAAAACATGCTTTCTCAGTGCCTATGCTAATTAGCAGCTGGCCCTGAAAAATACTGTAATACATCAACAAACTTCTCTGCATTATCATACCTGGGTGAGAGGTGATGACAATGGTTCTGTTGTCAAGAGTAGATATTGGCTTTTGGAAGCCGCACAGTGCTTCAACCAGCTGTATGTCCATACACATGAAAAGATCCTCTCCTCGCCTGAATCAACATAAATATAACATACATTCACTTCTTTCAAATCACCAGTGATTAAAAGTACCACAGCGCCTGGGTGGCTTAGTCGGTTAAGCGTCCCAACTTTCGCTTAGGTCGTGATCTCGCGGTTTGTGGGTTCAAGACCCACGTCAGGCTCTGTGCTGACTGCCAGCTCAGAGCCTGGAGCCTATTTCAGAGTCTGTGTCTCCCTCTCTCTCTGACCCTCCCCTGCTCACGCTGTCTCTCTCTCCAAGAAATAAATAAAAAATATTAAAAAAAAAATTTTTTTTTAAAGTACCACAGCAGGCAATTCTGTTTTCTTAACAGCAGTTCTCTTTCACAGAGATGTCCTTTCTTTCCCCATTCTCAAAACAGCTGTGATCTAGAAATAGCAAATATATGAACCCTGCCAACCACTTCCTGGGTAAGACTTTAGGATCCTTTCACACATTCTAGGCAGCCTCTACTACTTACCATCCCTGAGTTTTTTCATTACCTTATTTTAAATCTGGTTTCTCACATGGGGGAAAAAAGTTTTCCCACAACAGTGGGGCTTAAAAAAAGGCAGGTAAGGTATTAAGGAGGAAAGGACATAATAGTGTGAGACAGAAGGACTCCAAGCTGGGTCCCAGATTTAGGTTCTGTGTAAATAATGGGGATGACCAATTCCAAACAATACAAGAATTTTTTACTGGCATACATGAATTACTAATATAGTGCTTTGCATATTATGAACGCTTTTCCTATATTTTATACAGCCCGCTTCCTCCTTGTGCTTAGACTTTCTTTCCCAGTTCATATTAATAAAATATCTTTTTTATGAAGAGTACTCTCCAAAAATAAAAACTTGTAGACTCAGGGATGCCTGGGTTGCTTAAGCACCTGACTCTTGATTTCAGCTCAGGTCAGCAGTTCCCGAGTTTGAGCCCCACATCAGGCTCTGTGTGATAGTGCAGAGCCTGCTTAGGATTCTGTCTCCTTCTCTCTCAAAAATAAGCCTTGAAACTGAAGGGGCGCCTGGGTAGCTCAGTCGGTTAAGTGTCCCGACTTCGGCTTAGGTCATCATCTCACGGTTCGTGGGTTCGAGCCCCATGTCAGGCTCTGTGTTGACAGCTCAGAGCCTGGAGCCCGCTTCCGATTCTGTGTCTCCCTCTCTGACCCTCAAAAACAAAATAAAAAAACCCCTGAAAAAAAAAAAATAGTAAGATTCACCTCAAATGAAACTATCAAAATCCTGACTTTGGTAGCATTTCCCATTATTTAAGACACTTGTAGGAATTTTCTTTTTCACTAACTCAAAACCAGTTCCTTCAAATGTCATTTCCAACAGATTTACAGGAACGCTACTCTTGTCCAATGCTTTAAATTAGCAATGGCTATATATTTAACACATGAGTTCACTCTAAGATAATAAACTCAGTATTATTTCACAGCAACAATTTATATTCTAATTTAGTTTTCTATAGAGGTTCTACACAATTGTTTACAATTAAAAGCAACTCAACTTGTAACAAACTCTGGATTGAAAGGGGCAAAATTTAGGTTATTTCAAATTAACTGCTTAGACAAAGACGGTTTAGGAATGGGTTTCCCTAGTCCCTCTGTTTATATTCATACAAAACAACTCTTAAGTATATCCTTTAGGTGATAATTTACCTAAACTTACACCAAAATCAAAATCTCATCTTTGTTTGCAGCCTATTGAAACAATGGTTAACAACCTTTTAGGAAAGATGTCATATATAACCTACCTCTCCTGCTACGCTTTTCTGCACTATTTCCAAGAAATATTTTTAGAGTAATGAAAAGCAAATTTAAAAAAATGGGTTTTGTTACTTTGAGTAACTGATAAAAGTTTTTACCGAGTAAAAACAGCATGGTCCTTCTGATCTAAAACAATGATAATATCTCCTGGTTCCAGTCCAGGTTCTTGGTCTCCTTCACCATGGAATGTTATCTTCTGGCCATCTTTCATGCCTAAAAACAAAAAATTAGTTTCATACTCTTAACATCCAACTAAGGTCAAAATCTTTACTAAGAAATTGATGCATGTTTGTGCATGCATGAAAAAAAATGCTCAAATCTTTGTAGATGCTAAGTTTACCAAAATGACTAAGAATGCCCACATGATTCAGTCAGTCCGATTTCTTACTGAAGAAACCAATCATAGTGTAGAACACAAACCCTAGTTGCAAATTCATGTGAGGTTCCAAATCTCAGAGCTGCTCTTTACTACTAGAGCTGAATTACCCTGGGGAAGCAAGTTGCATAACATTCCAAAACAAATACCAACTTTCCCAGAGACCTACCTCATCAGGACTGTTTCGAGAATAAAAAAAGGCCCATGCTGCCAACCAAATCAGTTGATTGGCAAACATAACCATAAACATTAACTATAAATTTACTTATCCTGTCTCCTGAACCAATCACTGAGGGGACCCAAACAAGAACCACTTTACTTATGAAACATAGGAAATCCCTATATGTAGCCAAAACTGTAACTAATTCTTATGTATATACATCCATCAAACTATATCCAGCAGCTATCATCTCATGACCAATACTTCATGTATTAATTATATAGTACCTTCATCCATGTCCCCTCCCATTTTGAAACAAAATCTAGATACAACAATACTTGAGAATGTACTTCTAAAAAACTAAGAACTTAAACCACAATACCAGTATTACATAGAGAAAACTTAACAGTTTGTCTTTATTCGTGAGGCCAAGTTGCTGTCTTGTTACAATAGTGAGGCCAATCAACTTAGTTTTGCTGGATGTTCCACTACTATAAAAAGGCACGGATAAAAAGCAGCAAATATGGCTTCACTTACAACTAATGCCCTCCTGAAAACATACTATTGGTAGCAAAAAGGGATGTCCTATCAGAGCAAACAAATTCCAAACCTGACTACACATAGACCAATTGAGAGAGGAAAAGAATAAAAACAGTACCATGATTCACGCAAAAAGAATACAATTACAGAGGCTTAAGTTTATGCAGATTTATCGTAGTAATATGGAATGAGGTTCATATGATAGACAGTTCCATCAGTATGCACATTATGTAATAGTTTCATTTTAAATTAGCCATGTCTGAAAAACACTGTCACATATTAAGTTCTTACTCAGTTAATAAAACATGTTCATTAGTTTAGAAAAATTTCAAGGAAATAGGAGACCCCCAGAATTCTTCCCTTAAAACACCCCCCATCCTTAAAAGGCACATCCTGGAGTGCCGGGCTGGCTCAGTGAATGGAGCATATTACTCGATCTCCAAGTTGTGAAGTTCGATATTAAAAAAAAAAAAGAAAGAAAAAAAAAAAGAAAATCAAGCTTAGAACACTATTCAGTTATTTGCTGATGTCAGTGTTCTATTAAGGAAGGAGATCTCTGAAACATTCCCTACAAATACACAAAAACTTCAAAAAACTTGGATGAGAAAACATTCACTATGTAGCTAAAAGTTTATTTGGAAAATCATACATTACCTATTAAAGGTAATTTTTAACAATTATAAAATGTAGTATTAATAAACCTTGCACAGCATTTAATAATTCAAAGCAAGTAATTCAGAACTCACCTTTGTCAATATGAACTTCTAGAATCTTCTTTTCTCGAACTATCTTCCTTCCATTGCAGCTTTTACATCTATCTTTAGGACTGATCCTTTCCCCATGGCCCTGGCACTCCATGCACACAGACTGAATTTGCTGAACCATTCCAGGTCCTATCTGATGAATTCTTAATTGCAATCCAGTACCTCGGCAATTGGGACAACACTCTACTGCTCCTTTCTTTCCACCTCGGCCTTCACATTTGTCGCAAATCACATTCTTTTGCAGAACTAGTTTTCTTGTTGCACCATTATATAAATCTTCTAAGGTTACAGAGAGCTGATGCACAACATTTTTACCTAGAATAAAAGATAGTTAATTAAAAATCTAAGAGGTTACTTAGGTTTGTGTTCATTGCACTTCAAAAACAGTAAAGGGTAATGAAAGACTAGTCTCACAGGACACATCTGTTGAGCACCTACTGCATGCATAGAAGTTGGCCACATTATCACATATGACCCGCAAAACTGTGATGTAATTTCAGATGAAGAAAACTGGATGACATTAAATAATATGCCAAGGCCATTTTATAAACCAAGCCAATCAAAAACCTCAACTGGAAGATCACTTGGGAAACTGATGTTAAATAGGTTTCACAGTAAGTTAATCCAAACTGTATCTCTGTTCTAATATACTCTAAACCTTTCACTTAGTATGGTATTGAACATGGCCAATTTCTTCATTCAAAAATCCTTCAGCTCACTGAATTCCAACTTAGCAAAATTCACCAGGAAAGCAGACATATTTATTCAGTCTCTATAGAAGGCTATCAATATGCACTTCTTTCTGAAAAGTAGCCTATTTCCTTTTGGGGCAACAGTAGTTAAAAGACTATTTCTGATATAGTGCTGTTCAATAGACCTTCCTGCAATGATAAAAATGTTTTATATACATGATACCTAATACAATAGCCACTAATCACATGTGGTTACTTAGCACCTAAACACGGCTACTAAAGAAATTTTTGCTATATAAATATGTCCAATGGCTATAATGCAGTGCCATATCACACCTTAACATGTGATGTGGAAAGCAGAGATTGTATAAGGATACAAAGGCTACAGAGAAGTCACCTGCCAATAGTTAATAAGTTTCTAGCTAATGAGCCTTCCACAATGACTTTTATCCACCACAAATGAGTACTGACTTACACTTCAGTGAAAAAAGCTCCTTTGCTATTATCTTTAGAACATACCTAATGAGTATTTTTAGTTTCCAAAGAAGCATGATTAATTATTGTTTTCCTCCTAGGTCCATCTTTGGTTCAGTATCAATACAACTCCATGTAGTTCCTTCTGGCATGCTAAAAGCTGCCCTTTCTACTTTACCTTTATACATTTGAGACTACAGAAAAGGGGGGGGAACCCCACAAAACTCCTGAATGTGTTTATCCTCCAGTACCATGACCAAAAATCCTTTTATTAATCCAAACTGACTTTGCTAGTCAATTCCTTAAAAAAAAAAAAAAAAAACCACTTTTTTTTTTTATAAAAACTGCTGTTTTTCTGTGGGACAAATCATCCTAACTTATTGCTTAAGATCCTTAAACTACATTTTTGTTAAGTGTTAAGGATACATATTTTAATAACACTGAAGCATAATTAAACAGACTGTAAACGATTTGAAGGTAATAAACCTATATTCCATTCCTGACTGATGCCTTGCTATGCAGGAGCTTCAGGAAAATTTAAATTTCTGAAACTTAACTCATTTTGAATAAGGCCACATACCTCTTCCAATGGGCTGGGGAGTGTCAAATAGCTCTAAAAAGGGTTTTGAATATGATGTTCCTATACTCTATTCCTTTCATTAAGGGTTGATAACCTTCCTAACGTCATACATATTGGGAGAGCTTTACAAGCACTGGCTAGAACTTGACTGACTTAGCTATTTTTGGTTACATAAATCTCCATTTAAAAAAATACATCAAAGTGGCAGTTTGTCAGTTTGCAACTTTATACCAACATGTAAACAAGCATTTCAAATAGGTGATTTCTCAAGAATTTGCCTTCACAAAGGGCTACTTTAATTTGCTGATGTGGACTAAGTTGTTCTTACCTCTCCTTTCTCTTTGCATCCTTCCTCCTCCTCCAAAAAACATATCAAAGATGTCCATGGGGGAGCCAAAACCACCACCTGCTCCACCTTCTTTAATTGCCTGTTCTCCTCCTTTGTCATATAATTCCCTTTTCTTTGCATCAGAGAGCACTTCATAAGCTTGAGAAATCTGTTTAAACTGTTTAAGAAAAAGAAAATTTCCCTTAAAAACGTGTTGCAAAAGTCTCTCTTTGTATTACACATACTCATTGTCAGGTCGCAATGAAATACTATACACCTGGCAAAGAATTACACAGCTACATTTAAGACTGAGCACATTTAAAAAAAAAAAAAAAAAAAGAGGAGTACATCACTTGCCTTCTCTCCTTCATTTGGATTCTTGTCAGGGTGGTACTTCAAAGCCAATTTCCTGTAAGCCTTTTTCAATTCTTCCTGGGTGGCATTGGGTTTGACCCCCAAAACATCGTAGTAAGTAGTTTCTTTCACCATTTTCTACAGCCTGAAATAAAATCCAATTTTAACTGACTTTCAACTAGTAATTAGTAAAAATCAGACTTAAGGCAGAGAAATCTTCTCTTTCCCAAATTTGATAGAATGCTACCTTCTCTGAACTTCAGAGAAGGTAACAAATCCTTTGGTAATTCAGCGATGAATTCTTAATAGCAGCTAGTAATTTTTTAGGAAATAATTCACAGGACTTTATAGTAGCTGGTCCCCACTCTCCCACAGGAAAGCTCCATACTTAACGCCACTATTATCTGGATTCTTCCTGTTTCTCTTTCCCAGTACTGACAGCAGTAATCAAAAAGAGCACCAATAGGCTCAGTTCTTACGTTATTATCTTCCGGTAAATCGGATAAGCCATACACTCCCTAGATAAAAAACATTTGGACACGGGGGAGGAGGAAAAGGAGTGGTTTATGAAACTGATTAAAAGCGCCAGAAAGCAATCCCCCCCCCCACCCCGCAACCCTAAGGGTGTTTCTCAATCACAGAACTTATAGCATCTCTGCTTTGACCACGAACACCTCTCGCATTCACAAGCCAGCGTAGTTTCCATGTCTTTAGGTTGCCCCTTACATTAGGTGCAGACCGTTATGGTTTTATTCCTCCCACCTGGGACCAAAGGGGTGGGAGAACCCCAGCCAGCCCTCAACAAAGAGAAGGAGAGGAGACTGGAGATGCGACCGCAGCCTCCGCCCCGCTCCCTCCGCAGCCCCTGGCCCCCCTGGCTCCTTCCGCGCGTGCGCGAATTGTCGCCCACCTCCCCCCCGCCCCCCAGCAAGCCAGGGCGGAGGGGCCGCGGGGCCGCGGGGCCGCGCAGCGGGGGGGGAGGGGGGTAGAAAACCGAGGGCTCCAAGTCCTTAGGGACCTCAGGCTAAATACTGAGTGGAGAATGCTTCAGAAAACATCTCGGGCCCACTCACCGCGTGCTGAAGATTGCCGCGACACCACACCAGCCCTCCCCACAAGAGAATCGTGGATACAGGAACCGACAACCCTCCCGCCCACGCGGAGCCAACCGCCTCCGACCGCGGCTCCATCCGGCTCCCCCATGCCGACAACGGCACTGGCCTTGGGACGAGGGGAAGCGCGAGGGCTGAAACTCACCGGTGAGCGGGCCGAGGCCGGTGTGGGGGAGCGGGAAGCAGCGCGTTGCTGGGCGCAGCTCTGGCAGCCGCCGCTCCTCCGCTTTCCACCGAGCGTTCTGGAAAGTTCCGCCCGGCGCGCCGCAGCCGTCGTCTTTTGTAGCCGAGTCCAGGCGCGTCACTCGACGGAAGTCCCGCCCCTCTCACCGCTGCCACCGCCCCGCGGTTACCTGGGCAACGGCGCGGGGGCGCTCGGACTGGGAGGAGCTGTGCCGAAGGGCCTTGTGGGGGTGGGCGCAAGCCTAGGTTCCTGGTGCTCGTGGAACTTTCTGGAGTTCCTTCCTCCACCCTGTGGCCCCGCGAGCGCGGAAGTCTTAGGCGGGAGCGGGTGTTGCTCAGGAGCAGTGCAATTCCAGGCTAAGTCCGGATTCCCAAATCTGTGGGGCCGTCGCCGCCGCCTTGATGGCGGGGAGGGTTTGGGGACAGAGCCCCGTGCGGGAACTGAGTTCGGAACGGGAACAAAGCCCTGCCTTATCTCCTCCCCGCCAGCTCCTCTTTTTCCTTTTTGGGCGTCTCTGACTGGCTGTGTTCTTCAGCCTTGAGATTCTGGAAGCCCGCTAGGGAAGAAATGCCGAGCAAAGGGGCTTGGGTTTGCTCTGGGCAATCTCACAGGCCTTGGATCTTGCTCCTTTTCACGCATAGTCCGTGGCCTTGTAATCCACTAAATTGCAAGTGGGAGGAGTTCTTTATGAAAGTCCAAGCCCCTGTACACGAGTTATTTGCCTTGGCCCTTGTTGTGTCCTACACGTTGGACCCAGGGAACTGGTTGAAATGCCTTGGTGCGAACTTAGGGTCTTGGACTCCTGGCCTGGCATTCACCCCGTTTGGCTAGCGAGGGGCAGCAAGAGTGGCTAACATGGTTTTAAGTGTTTGACCTAAATTTTAAGCCCCACCAGTCTGTGAACTTGGATTTACGGTCTATAGAGTGAGTATATGCGTTTTCAAATGCTGGGACCAAAGGTGAAAAACCCGGTTCACGTTGTGTAACCCTTAGTGGGGAACCAGACATGTCAATGGACATAAAGGAACCACAAAATAGAGGTCAGCAGGGGAGAGACTCCTATATCAAATCTGGTGGAACTGAGTTTTAAAGGAGAACAACTTTCCCAGAAAAGGCAAAGCACAAGGGAAGGCCCAGAGGTGAAAGAATGTGATGCTTCTAGGAAATTGCAAGTAATTGGATACTGCCAGGGCTAAGGCTGCTGGTGGCAGGAGGCTAGGCTTAAGAGGTACTTGAACACCGTTTTGATACATCTTGCTAAGCTAAGAATTTTGAACTTTACTCTGGAGGCTTCATGATGGGTACCTTTTCAGACTCACACCAAGCTATCTGCAGTTTTCCCCCAAAATGCTTCACTTCTCTGCTTTTGCTCTGGCTGACAAGACTTTATTTATTTTATTCATTCATTCATTTATTTATTTATGTTTCTTTTTGAGAGACAGAGACAGCGTGATTGGCGGAGGGGCAGAGAGACAGAGACACAGAATTTGAAGCAGGCTCCAGACCTGCTATGCTCTGCTTTCAGCACAGAGCCCCACTCAGGGCTCAAACCCACAAACAGTGAGATCCTGATCTGAGCCGAAGTCTGATGCTTAACCTGCTGAGCCACCCAGGCGCCCCTGATGAGACCTAATCTTTGTAGTCTTAGACATTACTTTCTCAACTTACCACCTCTGGTGTACACTTTTTTTTACTTTAGCTGACACTTATTAAAAGCTTAATACTGCCAGGCAGAGCACTAGGGTTTGGTAATATAAAAATCATTCAAATCATGTTTCCTGCCTTCAAGGATCTCATCACACAAAAAAGGACGAATTGAATTATAAATGCCAGTAAAGGAAGAGTATTGAGGTGCCGAGTAGCGGAACCTTGCCCCATCCAGGTGGGTATCCCAGATCAAGAGAGCAGCAAGTATAAAAACAGGAGCAATTAATAGAGAACAGTAACAATAAATTTTGTTCATGTGTTTTGAGGTGTTATAGTTCTAAAATTCCAACTTTACCATAGTGTAAACTATGCGTTTGTGAATCTAACATTGGTTAAGCATATGAAATAAGTGGAATATATATCAAATCACTTTAACTGAGTTTCCCCAATAAATAGTACTGTGTCTAGTGTTTCTTAAGTATTACTGTATTTAGTGTTTCCTTTAGCCTCAGGAATCCAGTTGGAATTTCCACAACTTTTAGAAAGATGGAGGTCAACATAAGGCTATAAAATGTGATACAGAAAAACCCTTTTAAAACCTGCAAACGAAGTGAACTAAATTCTTTATTAAGAATAAAATAAGGGGCATAAAAGTTTTTTTTTTAATGTTTTTTAATGTTTTTTATTTATTTCTAGGAGAGAGAGAGAGAGAGAGAGAGACAGCATGAGCAGGGGAGGGTCAGAGAGAGAGGGAGACACAGAATCTGAAACAGGCTCCAGGCTCTGAGCTGGCAGTCAGCACAGAGCCCGACGCGGGGCTCAAACCCACGAACCGCGAGATCATGACCTGAGCGAAAGTCGGACGCTTAACCGACTAAGCCACCCGGGCGCCCCATAAAAGTTGTTTTTAAGAAAAGGAAAACTATGTGCTTGTTTGCTTATATGTGTATACAATATTTCTCAAGGATATCCCAAAACTTGTAATATGGTTGCCTTTGGGGAGAGGTAGGTGCTGGGGAGAGGAGAATGGGAAGGAGATATTTTACAATCTACCATTTTGTAACCTTGGAATATTTAACCTATTTGTACTATTTATTTAAAAAATTAAGGGGTTCCTGGGTGGCTCAGTCAATTGTGTCTGACTCTTGATTTTGGCGCAGGTTTTGTGTTTGAGCCCCACATCTGTGCAGAGCCTGCCTGGGATTTTCTTTCTCTCTGCCCCTCCACTACTTTTGCTCTGTCTCTCAAAATCAATAAATAAACTTAAAAAAAATTAAACTTAACAAAGTGTCAAATCCTCTCCTCCCAATTCAAGCTTTGAACTAGTAATTTGTCTCTCTAGTAGCAAAGTTGGATAATTCTTGGTGGCCTTAAAAAACATCATCACATATGTTCTAATTTTTTTCCTTCATAGAAATTGAATGATGCTAAAAATATGTCCTGGGGCACCTGGGTGGCTCAGTTGGTTAAGTGTTTGACTCTTGGTTTCAGCTCGGGTCATGATCTTGAGGTTTGTGAGTTTGAGCCCCACATTGGGCTCTTAGCTGACAGTGTGGGGCCTGCTTGGGATTCTCTCTTTCCTCTCTCTCTGCTCCTCCCCTGCTCATGTGCTCTCTCTCTCTCTCTAAATAAACTTTAAAAAGTAAAAAAAAAAAAATATGTCTTGATGAAAATTCTAGCTTTTCAATAAGAGAACTTAGCACTTTTAAGCATTCTTGTTGACATAAATGAATACAAAAAGATTAGCAATAATTAGGATGTGAGTTCTTTTTGGTAAAGATATGGTATGTCATACATGCTGTTTGCAGCTTGTAAGTTTCACTTCATTTATTGTCATCATGTCAGAATAAATAAATCTACCTTTTTAAAAAAATTTTTACAAATGTATTTTTATTTGAGAGAACATGTGTGCACACATTCATGTGCAAGGGAGGGGTAGAGGGAGAAGGAGGGAGAGAATCTTAAGCAGGTTTCATGCTCAGTGAGGAGTCCAACGCAGGGCTGTATCTCACAACCATGAGATCATGATCTGAGCAGTAATGCAGTCAGATACTTAACTGACTGAGCCACCTAGGAGTCCCTTACCTTGTCATTTTTAATGACTTCATAGTATCTGGTATTGTAGGCACTATAATTTAACTATTCCCCAATTGATGAGCATTTTGGCAATATCCAGTGTTTTACAAACAGTGCTGCTGAGAAATTCTCCAATATAGCTTTGGACACTTATGCCAGTATTTCTGTGAGATGGACATCTAGAATGGAAATTGGTAGGTCAACATAAATGCAGGTTTAAAATTATAATAAGTAAGTACCATTTTCCTTTTTTGGTTTTTGCCTTTTCTTTTCCTCTTTCCCTCTCCCCATTCCTTCATTTGTTATGTTAAGGAAGCTTTTGCCAATCCAACATTATAAATGTATTCCCCCAGGTTTTCTTCTAGTTCTTTCATGGCTCCGGTTTTTACACTTAAATCTTCATTCTACCTAGAATTTATTTTGATGTAAACTCCAGTTATTACTTATTTGTAAGTAACTGAATTTTATTTTTCTTCAAATGGTTAGTTTTTCTGAGAGTTTGAGAGAGAGAGAGAGAGAGAGAGAGCATGAGCTGGGGAGGGGCAGAGAGAGAATCCCAAGTAGGCTCTGCGCTGTCAGTGCAGAGGTCGATATGAGGCTTGATCTCACAAACCATGAGATCATGACCTGAGCCAAAATTAAGAGTCAGACACCTAACCACCTGAGCCATCCTGGAACCCCTTGATCATTTCTTCTTGAAGTTGTTACTAAACATTGTCTTTTTGTTGCTATCATGGTCTTTTATTTTACCATGATAATTTATTTCAGTGGTATGCTTCATAACTTTTGTAACCATGTGACCAGAATACAGGTATCCAGGGAGGTAGCTGGCGATAGCTAGAGGGATGGCAGAAGCCAAGTCATTAGGGGTTGAGCACTATGCTAGTAGTTTGAAATTTATCTTGAAAAAATACTGGAGGATCCTAGGGAGGATGGTGATATAACCTCTAAGATCTGACATTTTTCTTTCTGAGTGCCTGTCAGTCACTATGCTAAACTTTCTATAAATGTTGTCATATTTTAATCCTTACAGCTGGCCCTTTCTTACAGATGATTTGATCATATTTACATTTTAGAATAATCATTTGGGTGCTAATGTGAAAGATGGATTCTTAGAAAGCTTTTATGGTGAGAGATAATATTAGAAGTGTTGAAGCCTAAATGATAGAAATGGAGAGAGAGAGAGAACTAGAAATAGAAACATAGAGGTGGACTCTGCAGGTCATGGTAACTAGATGCAGAGATGAGGGAATCATGGCTGACTTCCAGCTTTCTGGCCTGAGCAACAGGATGGTTGGGGGTCCCCTTCCTGTGATGGGGAGCCCGAAGAGGAGGAGGAGAAGGCTGTGGTGGCACAGAATTGGGGAGGCTGAAGATGTGTCCAATTTTGGATGTATAGAATTACTGCCACACTTTTTTTTAATGCTTATTTATTTATTTTGAGAGAGGGAGACAGCAAGAGCAGGGGAGAGACAGAGAGAGTCTCAAGCAGGCTCCATGCTGCCAGTGCAGAGCTGGACTCCGGGGTCGATCCTGCAAACTCTGTGATCATGACCTGAGCCAAAATCAAGAGTTGGATGCTTAACTGACTGAGTCACCCAGGTACCCTTGCTGTACATTTTTCTTTAGATTAAAAAGAGAAAATTTTTATTGGAAAGCATAAAATAGAAAGTAAATATCAGTTGAAATCCTGTTTCTTATGCTTGTATAAATTATTGTTATTATTTTTTGGAGAGGGAGAGGAAGAGAGTGAGTGTGTGCCAGCGGGAGAGGGGAAGAGGGAGAGGGAGAGAGAGAATCTGCATGGAGCCCAATGCAGGGCTAGATCTTAAAAAGAATTGTGAGATCATGACCTGAGCCAAAATCGAGAGTTGGCCACTTAATTGACTGAGCCACCCAGTTGCCCCTGATGGGGTGCTTGGGTAGCTTGGTCAGTTAAGGTCTGATTGTTGATATCTGTTCAGATCATGAATCTCACAGTTGATGGGTTCAAATCCTGAATTGAGCTGATGGTGTGGAACCTGCTTGGGATTCTCTCTCTCTCTCCCCCCTTCTCTGCTCTTCCCCTCACCCCTACCCCTGTGCACATGTGCGCTTGTGTTCATGCTCACTCTCTCTCTCTAAAATAAACATAAAAATAACTGTCTTAAAAAAATTTCTTGAGGGGTACCTGGGTGGCTCAGTAAGTTGGGCGTCTGACTTCGGCTCAGGTCATGATCTCATGGTTCATGGGTTCAAGCCCCTCGTCGGGCTCTGTGCTGACAGCCAGCTCAGAGCCTGTAGCCTGTTTCGGATTCTGTGTCTCCCTCTCTCTCTGACCCTCCCCTGCTCGATCTCTCTCTCTCTCTCTCTCTCGCTCTCTCTCTCTCTCAGAAATAAATAAAACATTAAAATTTCTTGAAATATTTAGGTTTTTTTTTTTTATTTTGGGGGATTGCACAAGCAGGGGAGGGGCAAAGAGGGGGACAGAGGATCTGAAACAGGCTCTGTGCTGACAGGCTGACAACAGTGAGCCTGATATGGGGCTCAAAGTCACTAACTGCCAGATCATGACCTGAACCAAAGTCAGACACTCAACTGACTGAGCCACCCAGGTGCCCAGAAACATTTAGTTTTTAATTGACTGTGGGGCTTAGGGGGGGCCTGGAAATTTTTTTTTTTTTTTGAGGATCACCAATTTGTTCTTGTTCTTCTCTTACCTCTACGACTATACATGGTTTAGTTTTCTTTATGAACTATTCTTCTTCCTAACCCTCTCACCTCCCCCCGCAAGTGTTATTAAATTTTTTTTTAATATTTTTTTATTTTTGAGAAAGAGAGTGAGAGCAAGGGAGGGGCAGAGAGAAAGGGAGACACAGAATCTGAAGCAGGATCCCAGCTCTGAGCTGTCTGCACAGAGCCTGATGTGGGCCTCAAACCCATGCATGAGCCGACTGAGACACCTAGGTGCTCCTCACCCCCACTCCCTGGTATTATTTTTTAAATACACTTTTTATTTTAGAGTAGTTGAAGATTTTCAGAAAAGTTGCAAGGATAGTGCAGAGAATCCCTGTATACCTGGCATGCAGTTTTCCCTATCGTCAACAATGGTTAAGTAGTCACAACTAATAACCAATACTGATATATTAGTAACTAAAAGCTCGTTAGTAACTAAAGCTCATTGTTTTTTTTAATTTCCTTACTTTTTACTTAATGTCCTTTTTCTGTTCTAGGACCCATGGATACCACATTGCTTTTAGTCATCTTGTCTCCTTAGACCCCTCTTTTTTTTTTTTAATATTTATTTTTGAGGGAGAAAAAGAGTACAAGTGGGAGAGAGGCAGAGAGACAGGGAGACAAAGAATCAAAGTAGGCTCTAGGTCCAAGCTGTCAGCACAGAGCCCGATGTAGGGCTTGAGCTCACAAACTGTGAGATCATGACCTGAACTGAAGTCAGACCCTTAACCGAACCACCGAGGTGTCTCTCCTTAGACCCCTTCTTAACAGTTAGTTTCTCAGACTTTAAAAGTTTATTTTTCTTATTTTTGATAACCTTGACAGTTTTAAGGAGCACTTGCCAGGTATTTTGTGAACTGTCTTTCAATTTGGGTTTGTCTAGTGTGTTTCTCATGGTGAGATTAGATTTATAGTGTCAAAACTCAAACTTTGCACAACTGAATAAAACAGAAAGATGAGTTTATTGCAAGGTGCTCTACCTGCAAGCTGGGGAACTCAGGGCAACAGGAGAAATGAGTTTCAAGTTGCCACAATCTAAGCAATTTTTCATGGGGCGAATGTGGAAATTGTTTGATTTTTTCAGATGATTGGTTTCCTAGTGGTCTCCTTTATTTTTTGGATCAGGGTAGCTGGGTTAGGGGAACAGGAAGTCCAGAGATAACATGAACAAACTTGGCATTTGGGGATTGGCTGATGTGCTTTCTGATTTCCGAGAAGAACTGGAAATTTCTGTAAGATTGGATTGAATTTCCTTTGTATGCCCGCATTGCCCATCTCCATTTTGCCCCTGACATAAGTGACCCCATTTTAGTTTGGTTCTACAATGACTTTGGGAGAGTAAGACCACAGAGTTAAAGTGCTTAGTTTCATTATATCATATCTAAGGCCTATACTATGAACATGATCTATCACTGTCAATGTTTACCTGATCACACCTGGTGAGGTATCATTTGTTAGGTTTTTCCATTATAAAGTTACTCCTTACCTCAGTCCTCTCCCCCTTTCCATAATGTACCCTTTAGAAGGAAGGCTTATTTATCTTGATGCCATTGGTGTAAAAGCATGGTCTGGCATAGAACAGGCATTCAGTAAGTGTTTATTGAGCTGAACTGGGTCTTTCTTATTTTGTGAGTGTCACAAAAGTCCTGTCAGATAATGTTCTCTGTTTTATCAACAGGGAAAGAAAAATTTGAAAATTTGAGTAACTTGCTCAAAGTCATGCAGTAAGTGGTCAAGTTTGGAATTTGAACTCAGTCTCTCTGAATGCAAAGCCTGTGTTCTTTCCCCATTACTGCTCTGGCTTCATAGAAGGTTGTGTTTACTTTGGCCATTTTCCCTAAGTATTTGTAATTCAAAAGTGTCCATAGATAATGTGGTTAGTTCTTTGGTTACATGGAAATTTAATTCTTCAATAATTCATCTTTTCAATTTAAAGTTATACGTCAAACCTCTCAGCCTCAAATTTGGCAGACCTCTGTGCCATGTATTGCTTGATCTAATTCCAGTGGAATATCTTCTTTTTAATTCCCTACGGAGTTGTGGAGAATGGGTTGCATCAGGGCCTTAATGCGAAAATGGGTACCAGTTAGTATGCTATTACAATAGTGTAAGACTGGCTACATAATTTGTGAGGCTAAGTGGAAAATGAAAATATAGGACCCTTATTAAGAAAATTATTAATAATTTTAAGACAGTGAAAAAAATAATTTTAAGACAGTGACAGCAGAGCCTTAAACCAAGCATGGGGCCCTTCTAAGCATGAGACCCTGTATGACTCCACAGGGCACACACCCATGAACCTAGACCTGCAGTAGTGGAACTAGTAGGTAAAGAGAGTCAATATGAAAGATGTGGAAATGAGAATGGAGAAGAGATGGTGGTAACACAAAATATTACAGAGGTAAACATACAGGACTAGGTTGATGATCAGATATGATAGATGAGTGGGCAAATAAAATGTGGAATGTAAGGTTTCTGGTGGGTGATGCCATGGAAATCTGAGGACATGGTTAGCTCTGAGGGGAAAGGGGTAAGTTCAATGTTTTTTTAAAAAAAATATTTATTTTGAGAGAAAGAGAGAGAGACAGGCAGAAAGAGGGAGAGAGAATCCCAATCAGGCTCTGTGCTGTCAATGTAGAGCCTGACTTGGGGCTCATTTCCACAAACCATGATTCATGACCTGAGCTGAAATCAAGAGTCTCATGCTTAACCAACTGAGCCAACCAGGTGCCCCATAAGCTCAGTATTAAACACATTAGTATCCACAAGTAGTCAGGAAACATTTGGATCTACAAATATACATAGAAAAAGAGCTGGAGGTTTGAAGTGCTCCAATCTGATAGTACTGAAGACTTTAACCTTTTAAAGAAAGTATTCATGTATTTTCTGTATAATTGAGAAATAATATTTTTATTAATGAAAAACAAGTTACAAAGTGTTATTGTGTCTGTAAGAGAAATAGATTCAATCTGAAATTAAAAAGTTTGTGAAAGTTTCTAGTAAAAAGAGAGGCATTCATGGTAGAAATAGATTTGTAGCCACATATTTTCTGTTGCCAATACTATAGTACATGAGTCAAAATAGGCTCTCAGTTTACTGTCTTTTAATTTTTTTGTTGAGCTCCCACAATCTAACTGTTGTTCTACAGAATGTATAATTTTAAAATCATACATTAAAATTTTTTTTAAATTAAAGCTTACATTAAATTTTATTTTTACATGATATCTCTGTGTTTTTTGATAACTGGCATGTAATCATTTTTGTATTTTAGTAGTATATTTTATAATTATCTTTTCTTTCTACAACCTGTGTACATTTTCTCGGGAGAGGTAACAGGGCAGCAGGGACGGTCTGAAGATGGAAGTCAGCTTTAAGTTCTGGCTCTGCATCTTATTGGCTGTGTGATCTGAGGAAAATTACTAAACTTATCTAAGCATAGTTTCCTTATTAGCAAAATGGAGATGAAATTAACTTTGCTGGAGATATGACTCTAAGTGAGAGGCCTTTGTAAACTCTGAATTTTGTAAATCCATACCCTTTAGCTTTGCACTCAGGACCCTTCTTAAACTGAGCCTCTATCTACTTCCCAAATTCATCTCAGATAGCCTACCTTCTCAAAGTTGCTTTCTCATCATCCCCTGAACATGCCTTAATATTTTCCTGCTTTCTTAATTTTTCTCTAATTCATTTATTTCATCAACAAATGTTTACTGAGCACCTTACCTCCCTCAAGGCTTTGTTTAAATGTCATCTTCTCAATGAAACCTGCAATGTCTACCCTATTCACAGTTGTGGTCTGCTATGCCTCCTTAGCACTCCAAATTCTCCTTAACCTGCTCCCCACTTTTTTTTTTTTTCCATTGCACTCATGGCATAACACATTATTTACCTGTTGTCTCTTCTCTCTATACCCCTTTCCCAATAGAACTAAAATTTCACTAGGGCAAAGATCTTTGTTTTGTTTTATGATGCATCCCAGGCATCTAGAACATTGCCTGGTACAGAGTAGGTACTCAATAAATGCTCATTGAATGAATAAATGAATTGCTTTGTGCCAGACTTTAAGCCAGGTACTGAGTATCTGTAAGTTGTGCAGAAGCAGAGATGGTTCCTGCCCTCTTAGCACAACAGTGGCTTTCTTGTGGGCCTGGGCTGCGCTCCTCCAGGAAATGTCCGCATGACCAATTGCTGGGTTCAGAGTAGCTTTTCCTCTTAGCAGTGAGCAGTTTTCTAATAGTTTTACTTTTACGTTTTTTAAACTTCTAATAGAAAGGAAGAGGGGCAAAAAGAATAATGCCTTCTCGTTAGTCCCTCTAAGTCAAAAGTAAACAATTTTTCCCAATGCAAAGACAGAATAGTATCCCCTTTAAAAAGCACCAGACCTGATTGATAACTGCAAAGCATCATGATACATAGCTGGTTTACTTTTTCTTTTTCTTTTTTCTAACGTGAAGGAAGATGGTTGCAATTTTTTATACTGTTGGAGGATGAAAGGATGTAATCATGTTTTTTGCTGTCTTTTTGCAAATTGTGGAAAATATCATGAGATTCTGACATTTCTTTTTTAATGTCCTCTCTATGCGGTTGGTTGATAGGAGTTTTTATATTGCTAGACCTCTTTTTTAAGAAAAGAAAAAAAAAAGGATCTCAAACTGAGTGTATTTAAAAATAATCTGCTGATCCAGCACACTTAAAACAATGTGTCAGCAACTATTCTTTTTCTCACCCTGTTCTCACGCAGGCAGCCACACATTCCAGGGAAAGTCCAAGGCTGGGGGTCTACCTGCAAGGTGGAATGAAGAATTAAGGAAGAATACTGCTGTACAGGTATGCAACTATATGCAACTAAATGATTAAAAAGATTTTTTTAAACATTTATTTATTTTTGCGAGAAAGGCACGAGCAGAGGAGGGACAGAGAGAGAGGGAGACACAGAATCTGAAGCAGGCTTCAGGCTCTGAGCTGTCAGCACAGAGCTATATGTGGGACTTGAACCCATGAACTGTGAGATCATGACCTGAGCCAGCCAGGTGCCCCCAAATGATTCTTAATATCCCTTTCAAACTGAAACTCTTGATCTAGATAATTCAGATTTCTAAATTTTCTTTGTCCTCCTTTAGTTGAATAATTCAGTTGATAACATTTTGTATATATATATATATATCTTGTAGGTAAATATTTTAATTCTTCATCTCACTTTGTTATCAAGTATTTTCCAATTTAATTTTGATGTTCTATATGAATTTCCTTTTCTGCACATAAATTCTGATGTAGATATGAATTGTTTGTCCTCATGATCTTTTTGTCAGAAAAATACTTGGTGAAAGGAAACTTGTGGAAGTAGCCTCAATTTGTTGTATACAATTTCTGTGGTGTCCCATGAACCTCTGAAATGACATAAAAATCTCTGCAAGATTTTTTTGTCAATATTTTGCACTTGTGAACAACTTAATTTTGTTTAACACTTGTCACATTGTGAATAAACTCTATAACATCCTTGACAAAACAAAGAACAAACAAAAGACAACTCAAGCAATGATCTTTATGCAAACTCTTCTTTATGCTTTTGATAGATTTATGAGCTCTCTTGTGTTCCCACATCATGCTGTGGACATATGTCTAACATAGCATATATGTAAATGTTTATAGTATATTATAAACATTGATGGTGATATCTTCTTCCAGAAGAGTTCATAGCCATTTCTAGGGATACAAGAACCCCCCAAAACAAACAAAAAATCACGGGCACACACACACGCCTCCATACACCGAGATGCCATGAATTAAAAGTACAAAGAATGGAGAAAAAAAACATAGGTAGAGACAAAACAGAGTCAGGGACAAAGCTAAAAATGCAAGTAGGAATGACCTTCACATTTGCTACAGCTGAGACATGAATTTATATCTAAGCTGACAGCCTCATTGGTCCCACAGTTCATGGTGTCCATTGATAATGAACTGAACAAACCCATTACTCTGGAGAAATAACACTTTTCCTTGAACTGAGATCAGGTTGGACTGTCTCCCGGGGATGTTCATAAAGAGAACATTGTGTTATATCAGGAGCAGTGGCCTTGACAGCATCCCTAACAGGGTGGCCAATTCACAAGGATGCTTCTTACAGCCGATGGCAGCACACTAAAAAAAGATTCAGTGGTTTAAATTGAGGTGGAGGGCTGTCTCAGTGATCATGGCTCCACAATGTTTTATCTCCTACCACCTACCACAGTTCCTGGGATATAGCAGGTGTCCAAAAGTATTTGTTGAGTGAATGTCAAGTGGAGAAGGTCCTGTTTGAAGACTCTCTCTAGAAAGGCCCCTCTAATTTCTAATACCTACCATCCTGCTCCCCAACTCTGTACCCCTTTTGTAGCTATCTAGCAATACAGTTATGAAAGAATCCTTCCAGTCTTGGGTGAAATTGCCACTTAAGTATTTTTATGTTAAATTTCTTATGTTTTCTCCAAATATGGGAGTGAGGCCAGAGGCATATTTGTATATGTATGTCTGCTGGTGGTGCTAGTGGTGGTGTTGGGTTCAGAAAGTACTGTACGCATCAAGCTGGGAGGTCAGTTTGCAGGTGACCTTGAGAGTGCTACTGGCTTAAACCCAGACTCCCAAGTCCAGGCTTTCCTTTAGAGTAGAGGTAGGGCTTGCAATGATGCCAGGGAGCACCTTTGCCATTGTTTTCTGTGCTGAGCACCAGTCACAGGTTCAGTAGCATGGGCATTAAAAGAGACCCAGTGCTGGGGCACCTTGGTGGCTCAGTTGGTAGAGCATCTGACTCTTGATCTCATCAAGAGTTCAAGCCCTACTCTGGGTATGGAGCCTACTTTAAAAAAAAAAAAAAAAAAAAAAAGACTCAGTGCTGAGTAAGCAGTCACTGTTTCAGGGCTCTTTACAGCCCTGTAGGGGGAATGAGGTTGAGCTGAGTTCACAGGTCATTTTATTTTATTGTTATTTTTTAAAATGTTTATTTATTTTTGAGAGCAAGAGAGAGGCAGGCCAGGGAAGGAGCATAGAGAGAGGGAAGCAGGATTTGAAGGAGGCCCTGTGCTGACAGCAGAGAGCCCAGTGCGGGGCTTGAACTCACAAACTGAGATCATGATTTGAGCTTAAGTAGGATGCTTAACTGACTGAGCCACGCAGGCATTCCAGGTCATTTTAGCTGGCAGAGTTGGAGGCTTGGGGGTAGGGTCTGGTATAAGGGTCTTCCTGGAGGATGCCACCACCTCTCATTCCTAATGTCATTGACATTGTGAAGTGTTTCAGAGCAGAACTGAGTCTCTATGTGTAGCTTTCTGTCTATAAACTCACTAAGTGATATCTTCATCAAAATGATGCTCTTTTTTTCTAGTGTAATCTTACCCTATTCTTGCTTCAACAGCAATGACATTGCCAGACTTAGGACAAGAAACTGGGAGAGGTAATGTAGTGGCTAAGAATATGGATTCTGGAAACTGACCTCCTGAGTTTGAATCCTGGCTCTGCAAAAGGCAAGCTGTTTAGCCTTTCTGTGCCTCAGTTTCCTCATCTGTAAAAGGGGATGATGTAAGTACCTAGCTCATAGGGTTATTGTGAAGACTAAATAGGTAATGAGTGAATGTAAAGTGCTTAAAACAGTATCTCCAGGTAGTAAACACATATTTGCTAATAATAATGGTCAAAGAATTACTATTTTATTCAAACATAGGAACTAATATAGGTAAGTGAATTACTTACTAAACATAGGAACTAATATAGGTAAGTGAATTAACTTACTAAAATATTAAATGCCTACTATGTGCTAAGGTCTTTTCTAGGTCAAGGAGACAGTGTTCACCATGACACACAAATCCCTTCCCTTATGGAGGTTATAGAAGAATGGGGCCACATTGATTAAGCTAACAGTTACACAAGTGTATAAGGCAGTTCTCTCATTAGGGAAGTTGAACCTTGCCTGAAGTTCATACATTTCAGTCTTCAGAATTCTAGCATACAGTAGAAACAGTGCCTCTTTTATTTATTTTTTTTTTTTCAGAAAAGGGTTTTCTGGTTATCTAATACCATGTAACAGTCAGTCATTTATTTGTTCAAAATTCTATAATCAGAGCAAGGCTTAGCAAGATAGCTCATCTTTGTTCTGTGCGGTGACTGCTGGGAAGGCTCAACTAGGGTTGGGGGGGTCCTTCCAAGCTGGGTCATTCACATGCTGTCTGTTAGCCAGGAGCTCAGCTGGGGTTGTTGACTAGGACCCTGGTTTTCCTTCACATGATCTCTTCACATGGCTAAGTTGGGCTTCTCACAGCATGGCAGCTAGGTTCTGAAGAGGAGTACCCCAAGAGGACAGGCCATAATGTGCAAGCACTTATCAAGGCTTGTATTTGTTTATGTCCCGCTGGCCAGGGCCAGTCCCTTGGTCAAGTCCAGAATAAATGTGGGGAAGGACTGTATAAGGGCAAAAATTCTGCAAGGTGAGAATCAATGGAGTCTGATAAAGTAATAGATTACCACAGAGAGGGTAAATCTACATTTTCCAAAAAATCTTTTTGTTCTTTTTCTCTTCAGTCACATTTGCCATATCTGGTATCTCTAAGACATCAGGAAGAAGTCACACAGATGGGAGGTGAGGTCTCTTCTGTATCAAAAGCCCTCTGGAGAGTGGTTAAGAACTTTTGTTACAAATGATATAATTTAGAGTTATGTCATTCTATGTATATAGAAAGAAAGAGTAAATTTCATTAAACTATGTTGTTTTGACATGCAGAGATGGAGCTTTGCTGGTGAAAAGAGTGACAAGATAGAAGTGTCCTGGGGTTGTCTGAATAGTGTAAAAGCGTAGACATACAAATCTGTTGCCAAGAGGAGCCAAACCGTGGTCAGGAAAATGCCACTGGGCATCCAGTCTGAAGTATAAGAGCAGCTATATCAGTGTCTGAAGGACTGGAAGGAAGGATACTGACAGGCTTAGGAGAGTAGAATAGCTCAGAGGTAAGTCTGAACAATGAGTATAAGCAGCCCTGTGCTCACCAGGCTGAAAGTCCCTTAAAGGAAGGACCTGTGTCTCACTTGACTTCTCCATCTTCAACACTTAGTTCCCTTGCTTAACACAGAGGAAGCACTCTAAATGGCGAATGCGTACAGACATTAGGGTTTGAAGAAATTGCAGAGTTGTAAACCATTCTATCTTTTTAAGATATTCAGTGCCATGAAAAAATTAGAGTAACCCTTTAAAAATATGTCACTGTGGGGTGGTTGGTGGTGGAAGAGCTAAAAAAAACCCAAAAGTCACTCGTCTGATTAAAATCCTTTGATGTTTCGCCATCCACCTAGATATCTACATGACTTCTTTTAGGTCTGTACTCAGAAAAGGCCTTTCATAATAAAATATTCTCATCTCTTTCTATCCTGCTTTTTCTTTACAGCATTTATTTCCACATGACCTGTATATTTCCTTGTTTATGGTCTGCCCCTCCCACATAGATTGTAAGCCCTTTGAAATCAGGAACTTTTTGTTCACGGTGATAGCCACAGTACCTAAAACAATGCCTGACAAGTAGAAGGTGCTCAGAAATACTTGTTGAATGAGTAAATAAGTGTACCAGCCAATGGTGAGCTAGAACTTCTCTGATTTTATCTGGCTAGAGGCCAAGACACTGGAGAATGTGGGATGCAGGTGTCCATGTGAGTTCTTACAGCCACATCTGTTTACTAGTGAGAAGAGCTGATTGTGACAATGCCAAGATCTTAGGCCCTTCTGTTCTTGAAGTTATTGTTAACCATCTGTAATTATGAGGTTGAGGGTCTGGATAGTAGAGGACTCATGTGGTTTGGGAATTGTACCAATGGGAGCCCTATCATTTTTAAGTTAGCTAGAGTTGTTTTCAAGAACCTTGACTGAATGGGTTAAAGAAATTGAGAGAAAGGCCCTGTGTTTGAGTATAAGGATAGGCAAGAGGAGAGTGGTAGATGGGATTTGACCTTCTGTAAAAGACTAAACAATGAGTTTAGTCTTAATTGGATGAGCAATGGAGGGCCACAGAAAGTAGGGAGTGACAAGGTCAGGTTTGTTTTGAAATCTTTTCTATAGCTGCAGTGTGAATGAATTAGAGGGGGCAAGGATGAATTAGGAAGAAAAAAACATTCCAGAAAATAGCATGAACATCAAGGAATACATTTGAGTATTGCATTTGGGCCAGAGCTTAGCTCATCTCATATAACCACCATTAGCTTCTGTGATTGGTATTTTACTCTTCTTGCTCTGTCTCATTTATCTTCATCTCTCTTTATTCATCTACCTTTTTCTTAGAGTTTATTTTTTATTTTTGAGTGAGAGACAGAGACAGAGTATGAATGGGGGAGGGGCGGAGAGAGAGAGGGAGACACAGAATATGAAGCAGCCTCCAGGCTCTGAGCTGTCAGCAGAGACCAACACAGGGCTTGAACTTGGAATGGCAAGATCATAACCTAGGCTGAAGTCAGATGCTTAACCAACTGAGCCACTCAGGCACCCCTGCTTTTTAAATACACCTCAATAAATTGTGAATATCAGAGTACATTTTGATTTCAACACTTCAGCTTGCATATCATTAACTAGAGTTAGATATTTGTTTAAAGTTTTTTTAGGTGAAGTTTACATAGAAAGAAATGCACAAGTCTTAATTATACCATTTTGATGAGTTTCAAAAAATGCACATATCCATTAAGCCAAACTCTTACCTAGATACAGAATATCACCATCACCAAGAGAGTTCTCTCAAGTGCGTTTTCCAGTCAATTTCTGTCCCTACTTTTAGAGAGGCAATCACTGTTCTGATTTTTTTCCACTATAATTTTAGATTAGTTTTCTCTATTCTAGAACTTAAATGGCATGAATGCTTTTGAGTAGGGCTCTTTTTTTTTTTTTTTAATGTTTATTTATTTTTGAGAAAGAGAAAGCACAAGCGGGAGAGGGTTAGAAAGAGAGGGAGACACAGAATCTGAAGCAGGCTCCAGGCCCTGAGCTGTCAGTGCAGAGCCTGATACAGAGCTCGAACCCACAAACCCTGAGATCATGACCTGATCTGAAGTCAGACACTTAACTGACTGAGCTACCAGATGTTTCTTGAGTAGGGTTCTTTTAAAATTTTTTTTTTAATGTTTTTATTTCTAGGAGAGAGAGAGACAGCGTGAGCAGGGGAGGGTCAGAGAGAGAGGGAGTGACAGACTCTGAAACAGGCTCCAGGCTCCGAGCTGGCAGTCAGCACAGAGCCCGACACGGGGCTAGAACCCAAGAACCGCGAGATCATGACCAAAGCGAAAGTCGGACGCTTAACCGACTAAGCCACCCAGGCACCCCGAGTAGGGTTCTTTTAATCAGCATTGTATAATTTGTATATTTTCACACATTTGTTTGTGTGTCATTATCAGCTTTCTCTCCACTAGACTGAAGAGGGGACTTTATTTTGTCCATTTCTGTGTTCCTCATGCCTGAAACTGTGCATACCATATAGCAGATAATATTTGTTTATTTAAGTGGGGGGGGGGGAAGGAGGGACAGTGTATCTATCTCAGGGTATTGGGGAGGAAGAGGTTGAACAGTAAGAAGTTCAGTATTGCTGGTACAAGGCTGGCAGTGAAGAAACGGTGGGAAGTAGGGCAGGATAAGTTAGAATTTCTTGTGACTTTCTTCTTAATATGTTTGTAAGAAACTTAAGGAGAGACCGGCATGACATCTGTGATTTACACAAATGAGAATTGCTGAATTGAAATAAAAGTTCTAACATGAACCATCAATGGTATGAATGTCACTATTTGGGATTATGGTGACTATTTCCTGAACTCTTGGAAATTTAGAACCTTGAGGGAGTTAAGCAATGAGATCAACCCATAGTAGGAAGTTAGCCCAGTCCAAAAAGCAGGAGTTTAAAAAAATAAAGTGTAAATCATAGGTGGAAGGTCTTAAGATAAATTGTAGAGTATAGTTTATGGATACATTAGCATGTTTACACTGTGATGTATAGGACAGAACCTCTCTATGGTGTGCCATTTATAGACGTGACTATAAAGAATTTGAAAAGATTATCATTAAAAATTTTAATCAGAAAATATTTTATTTCATCATGAAACCCAATGTCAAAAAGACGATATTCACAGAAACATGCTCAAGTTTCTTATGAAAAATTTAAAAATATTTTATTTAGGGGGAGCCTGGGTGGGTACATTTCATTAAGTGTCTGAGTTCAGCTCAGGTCATAATCTTGGAGTTCATGAGTTTGAGCCCCGCATTAGGCTCCGTGCTGACAGCGAGAGCCTGCAGCCTGCTGCAGATTCATTCTCTCTCTTTCTCTCTCTCTCTCTCTCTCTCTCTCTCCCCCCACTCACACTCTGTCTCTCTCCTCTCTCAAAAATAAAAATATTTTATTTGAATATGTAGCCAAAATCAATACTATTTTTTCAAGTACTCTGTTTTTAATTTTTCTTGTCATGGTTAATTATAAATGAAATGTAATGATTTGTTTTCACAAGTTTTTCATGTTTACCCCAGTGTATTCTGTGAATATGATTTAATCTTTGTGCTGTTATATAAAAAAATTGGGAAATAGTAGGAATTACTAGCTTATCTAAAAAGGGAAATAAGGGGTGCCTGGGTGGCTCAGTCAGTTAAGTATCTGACTTTGGCTCTGGTCATGATCACATGGTTCATGGGTTTTGTGCTGATGGCTCCGAGCCTGGAGCCTGCTTCAGATTCTGTGTCTTCCTCTCTTCCTAACCCTACCCCACTCATGCTCTGCTCTCTCTCTCTCAAATATAAATAAATAATAATAAACATTAAACTAAGAAACATTAAAAATATATAATAAACATTAAAAATTTTTAAGAAATAAAAATAAAAAGAAATAAAATGTTATCATTAGAAAATAGGAGGAGTTTGTTAGGTTGGATTCCCCCAGAAACACGCTAAAGCAAGGATTTGAGTATGTCATTTAGGAGATGATCCCAAGAAGTACCAGTAGGGGAGTGGAGAAGTGAGACTGGGATGGGAAGTAAGCCAATGTCCAGGCTGCCACTCAGGGCAATGGGGTTTAGTTTTTCTGCAGAGCCTCTGGGAGACAGTGCTGTACATACTTCAAAGTTGTTTCACCCTGAGAAGGAAGTAAGTTTACCCATCCACTTCTCTACATTATTCACAAGTGCTCCTAAGGGCATAGATTCTCTCTCATTTCTGGCCTGTACGCAGTTAGGAAAGGCTCTTGGGGGCCAGAGGCTGGGTGCTTACAGTGAGACATTTTTGGACATATGAAACATGCAGCTAAGTTTCTGTAGCTCACTAGCTTTTTTTCCTATCCCCACTAAGTGTCTTCTTATTTGGCATCTGACCTAGGTCTGCCCCCAGAGAAGAATATGTCTTGTCCAGTTGATGTTACCTCCAAAATATCTCTTGGATCAGTATATCTTTTCCCTCTTGTCCAGGCTGTGAACATCTTTTACACTGTATCACTATATTCCTTTTTTAAAATAGTTTATTGTCAAGTTGGTTTCCATATAACACCCAGTGCTCATCCCCACAAGTGCCCTTCTCCATGCCCATCACCCCCCGTTTGTTTGTTCTCAGTTTGTTCTCGACATTCAAGAGTCTCTCATGGTTTGCCTCCCTCCCTCTCCCCAACTATTTCCCCCCTTCCTCTCACCCATGATCCTCCATTAAGTTCCTCCTAATCCTCCTATACATGCAAACATATGGTATCTGTCCTTCTGTGCCTGACTTATTTCGCTCAGCATAACACCCTCAAGTTCCATCCATGTTGTTACACATGGCCAGATTTCATTTTTTCTCATTGTCATGTAGTATTCCATCATATAGATAAACCACATCTTCTTGATCCATTCGTCAGTTGCTGGACACTTAGGCTCTTTCCATGTTTTGGCTATTGTTGAGAGTACTGCTATGAACATTGGGGTCCATGTGCCCCTATGCATCAGCACTCCTGTATCCCTTGGGTAAATTCCTAGCAGTACATCACTATATTCCTAACCGCTGTCAGCCTTTCTGTTCTTGCTCTTCCCCTCATCTATTCTTCCTCACAGCAGCCACAACATCCAATAAAACAAAAATCAAATAATATTATTTCCCCAGCCAACTCTTTAGGGATTTTGCATTGAATATAGGATGAATCCACATACAGTTCCTGAATGGTTTACTATCTGACCCTAGCTCAGATCTCTCCATTTCCTTTCACTGACTACTCTTCAGCTCCACTGGACTTCTATCATGCCTGAAAGAATGTGCTTAAGGACTGCTGTAGGGCTTTTGTGTATTGCTCTTTTTTTTTTTTTTTTTTTTTTTTTTTGGGTCTAGATCATAGACCTGGACTATTCTTCTACCAAGTCTTCACTTGTCTGTTATCTTTTCATCTTTCTGGGATTGGCTTATTTTCCTTTCCTTAGATAGGTCTTTTCTGACACCCCTCTCAATCTCTGCCTACCCTAAACCCCTAAAACAACATGAAGTTTCTGAGCTATATCCTCTCCCAGGACTCTGTAGTTTTACTTCTGAGCAACTCTCTGGAGTAGACCACTGCCATCTCCCCAGATTGGTCCTCTGGCTCCAACTGCCTTTCCCTGAGACTAGGATTCTCAAAGAAGGGTCCTCAGGGACCAGACAGGTTATATAAATGCGTGAGTGGAGACAGTGGCAAACTAGGGAGCATGTGGTAATCACTAACAATTCTGGCTACTTGTTGCTGAAATTTGCTGGATTTTAAAAATTTTTCCTCAATAGACTTAGAATCCTGATTTTCATGTGATATCTTCCAATTTCTAACTGGTGGAATTAAAAAATAATTAAAACTGCCTGAGCAGAATAGCCAAAACGATCTTGAAGAAGCACAAAATTGGAAGTCTCACACTTCCTGATTTCAGATGTTATTATGAAGCCACAGAAATCAAAACAGGTGATACTGGTATAAGGACAGATATATAGAGTAATGGAATAGCATAGAGAAGCCAGAAATAAACCCTCACACGTATGGTCAAATGATTTTCAACAAAGGTTTCAAGACCATGCAATGGGGGAAAAGACAATTTTTTCAACAGTTGGTGTTAGGAAAACTGGTTATCCACATGCAAAAGGATGAAGTAGGACCCTTACCTTACACCATGTAAAAAGTGACCTCAAAATGGATCAAAGATCCAAACATAAGACCTAAAACTATAAAACAGGGGAAAAGCTCTGAATGATTTCTAGATATGATTTCTAGATATGATACCAAAAGCACAGGCAGCAAAAGTAAAAATTGATAACTTGGACAACATCAAAGTATTTCTGCGCATCAAAGGACACAATCAATGGAGTGGAAAGGCAATCTATGAAATGGGGAAAATATATGCAAATCATATATCTGACAATGGATTAATATGTAAAATACAAAAAGAACTCCTATAGTGCAACAACAAAAAAGTAACTTGATTTAAAAATGTGGGCCCATGCGCATGGCACATTCTCCAAGATAGATCACATACTGGGACATAAAGCAGCCCTCAATAAATATAAAAGAATTGAGATCACACCATGCATACTCTCAGATCATAATGCTTTGAAACTCGAAATCAATCACAGGAAGAAGTCTGGAAAACCTCCAAAAACATGGAGGTTAAAGAACACCCTACTAAAGAATGAATGGGCCAATCAGGTAATTAGAGATGAAATTAAAAAATACATGGAAACAAATGAAAATGAAAACACAACAATCCAAAATCTATGGGATGCGGCAAAGGCAGTCCTAAGAGGAAAGTACACTGAACTCCAGGACTATTTCAAGAGATTGGAAAAAGCGCAAGTCCAAAATCTAACAGCTCACCTAAAGTAACTAGAGGCAGAGCAACAAGAACACCCTAAACCCAGTAGAAGAAGAGAAATAGTAAAAATTAGAGCAGAAATAGACAACATAGAGACCAAAGAAACAATTGAACAGATCAATGAAACCAAGAGTTGGTTTTTTGAAAAAATAAACAAAATTGACAAACCTCTAGCCAGGCTTCTCAAAAAGAGAGAGCACCCAAATAGACAAAATCATGAATGAAAAGGGACTTATTACAACCAACCCCTCAGAAATACAAGCAATTATGAGGGAATACTATGAAAAATTATATGCCAACAAATTGGACAACTTAGAAGAAATGGACAAATTCCTAAACACACACTCACTACCAAAATTCACATGGGAAGAAATAGAAAACCTGAACAGACCCATAACGAGTGAAGAAATCGAATCAGTGATCAAAAATCTCCCAACAAATAAGAGCCCTGGACCTGATGGTTTCCCTGGGGAATTCTACCAGACAT